>NW_026570315.1:0-582838 GCF_019649055.1 Paramacrobiotus metropolitanus | reverse complement strand
GAGAGCTTCTATCTTGCGCTGGACGAGAGTCCATTCACTCTCAGCTTCCATAAGACCCAGTGTGAGTTCTTCCGAGGTCGGATCTGCCTTCGCGATCCAGCCGAAGATGCGTGAATCAGTTCAACCGTAATTGCGGTTGCCGAAGTCTGGCTGTGGAAGGTCCAGCCGTCGAGGTTCCGCTGTCGGTTGAGCCGGGCTGCCTCCGCCGATGATGTCGGAGGCTTCGGTCTTTTCAGCATATGGAACGAAAAGGCCTTCGTTCCGTCCTCGTAGTATCGAGTGAACGGTGTCCGTTGACGTTCGGCCGAGCCGTCGCTGATACCACCGGAGGCATATTTGTGCCGTCCTGTCGTGGCGCCGCCGGTAAAAGTCGGCTGCTGCGGAAGCTGGGTGGGTCCAGTAACTATGGGGTATCCCATCAGAGGTTGACCCGCCGCCTTGTGGCTGGTTCATACCCATCTGGTTGCACCATTGGGTGAACATGGCGAACATTTGGTTCGGCATAGGATTCATCCAGCTTGAGTCATCAGCGGCCCTATTGGGGCCGGCTGGATGCTCGTTACCGTAATCAGGATGTATGGTAGCGTCGGTGGCATGACTGGTCGGGGATGAATGGTCCCGGTAGAAGTGGCGGGCGGATCTGACCTATTGGGTCGATCGGTACTGCCGGTACGTTCTGACCGGTGGCCGCGCTCACATTCACCGAAAGTCCAGTTTCGTCGAGCATAGTGCCCGGTGGCAAGGTCTGGAGGGGATCGTCCAGGGTTGAGTGACCATCCGTGACCCGACCGTTAAACCTGCCAAAGAATCTGCCGCTACGTTCGCATGATTTGTTACCTGTGGGATTGGGGTTTGGGTGGCCGAACGCGTTTCAGCTCGAGCCCGATCGGTCGTGCAGGGTACGGCTGAGATCGTCGGTTGTCGCGTCGGCTGCTGTTCGATCCGCTCGATGAGAGGTCTCGTCGTCGGTCAGACATCGTTATGAGAGGCTATTGGGATAAAGGAGATACGGCTCGTTAGCATTCTGATAAGGCCAAATAAGTTCAACTGAAGATTCCATGCACAACTGAAGAGGTCCCATTCCGACACCAAAGGTCCATTCTTAACTATGTCCTAGCTAAGCCCTGACTTATTCTAGGTTAACTATGGCCCTATGTTTGTGGTGTGGTGGGTTTTGGTGTTTTGGGCTTCTTTGTGGGTTTGGTCGATTTGACCGGTTCTGCCCGTCCTTCAGCAATCCTGTCGAGGATATCCTTGTGTGCTTCGTCTTCGGCCACTTGAGCTTCTTCGAGTACCTCCTGAGCCGTTAACTTAGGCTTCTTGACCGTCCCATACTTCCGCTTCCGGAGCCGGGGTTCAACCGTCTTATCGGTTGAAGTTGCAGGACCGGTGTGTCAGGTCGCTTCTTCACCGGTTTCTTCGCTTTTACCGGCTTCTCCTTCGGTGCCTTAGGCTCCTTAGGCTTGGTTAAGGTAGCCTCAGGTTTTCGCGGCTAAGTCCACCGACTTCTCAGGGTAGCCTCGGATGATCCGGCTAAGTCATGGGACTTTCTCAGGACAGCCTCAGGTTCATCCTCTATCACAGCCTGCTTCTGCAATTCCTGCAGGGCTGGTGTCTCGAAGTCCGACGGAGGCTTCTTCCTCGGTCGGCCACGTTTCTCCTTTTAGTTTGGGGGTTCCTCTGGACTTGGTTTGTCGGACGGACCCTTATTGGGGTCCTGAACCGACGTTAAGTCCAGTTTCTGAGAACTCCTTGGCCGGTTCCTTCGGCTTCTCTTCGGCTGGAGTTAGCCTTTCGGGCCGGGTATTGCGAGCAGGCTGACCCTCATGGGGTACGGCACCGTTGCAAGGTTGTTACCAGGGTTACCTCAGCTTTCTTCTGGCCGTAAGATCGGGTGATCCGCCGACGCTTGTTGCTTGGATGATGTTTGCATCTATCCACGGCGACAACATCTTCCTTCCCGGTTTCGACGTTGCGGAGCCAAAGGTTGTTGGGTCCTTTATAGTTGAGTACCGTCCATACTCCATCGTACCGTTCCTTCCTGGTAGGATCCTTATTGGGATACTCTACCAGGACGAGGTCTCTCTTCTGGAAGTCCGGTACGGATTTCTTCTTGTTATAGAGTTCGGCTGCTTTCTCGAAGGCTTCGTCGATGTTCGTCTTCGCGATGTCGTGAGCCCTCTGGAGCCGTTCCTTCATCCTTCTGATGTATTGTTCCTTGTCGGTGTAGTGTTCCGGTGCGTTGGTTCCGGTGATGACGTCCTGGGGTATGGTCATCTCACGTCCGTACAGCATGTAGTAGGGTGAGAACCCGGTGGTTGCATGATTGGCTCGGTTAATTCCGCATACTACGTACGGCAGGTTCCGGTGCCACCGGTGACCATCCTTGGCGTTGCATTCCTTCCGAATTCCATCCCAGATCGTCTGCATGGAACGTTCGACTTGGCCTTGACCCTCTGGGTGGTAGGCTGTTCCGAAGGTATGCTCGATCCCGAAGATCCTGGCCACTTTGGCGAAGGTCTTAGCCGTGAAGTGGGATCCTTGGTCGGTGTGAAGGTGGGTCGGCATGCCGTATTTTAGAACGACATCCTCCACGAAGAACTTTTCGAACTCCTTTGCCGAGTTAGTCTTGGTCGCTCGGGCTATGGTGAACTTGGTGAACTGGTCGGTAACGACCGCGATGTACTGGTAGCCTTTTGACTAAGTCCGAGGTAGGGGTCCTTTAAAGTCCGCGTAGATTCGGAACCATGGTTCACCGACCTCCATCTTCTGGAGTTTACCGGGTGGTTTGGTCCGAGGCTTGTTCACCAAGGTACACCGGGGGCAGTTATCCACGTAGTCGTGGACATCGGATAGCATCCGGTCCCAGTAGTACCAAAGCTTCGCTGTCTCCAATGTCTTCACGCGGCCGAAGTGGTTACCGGTCTTTCCGTCGTGAAGTGCTCGGATGATGCCTTTTTGCATGAAGAGCGGGACCACGAACCGTCGTTCCAACTTGGTGTTGTGAGTGGTCAGCCGGTACAATAGGCCTCCGCTCATCTGGTAATGTTCCAGCAATGGGGATTTATGGTCGAGCTGGTCCTGGTTTTCCAGCTCATCGATCTTCTTCCGGAGGTGAGGGTCCCGGAGTTGCAGTCTGCGTAACTCCTTGTTGGACTCCATCGGCTTTTCTTCTTCGTCCTCGGGTTCGCCTTGTGAACCCGGAGCCTCCGGTCCATTAACCTCGGTAGTCCGTACCTTTGCGGTTCCGACCCTCGACTCGCCTTGTGAGCCCGGGTCGTCCGGTACGACTACGTTGATTACCCGTACATATGGGGTGGACAGGTCGTTCCAGTCCGAGATGACCTTACATCCGGGCAGCGGAGTTGCTTTTGGAACGGGGCGACGCATATTTGTGGTCTGCCTCCATTCAGCTGCCACTCGGAGAGACCTTATTTTAGCCTCGTCCGTCCAGCCTCCGGGCTCGAGTATGAGGTCCGGATGTCTTCGGCTCTTTTCCTTGATTTCATGTCTTTGTACCCGGAGAGACCTTATTTTGATCTCATCTTTGAAGTCCTCAAAGTTGGGTACCTGGTCCAATTCTTCATGGGGATCATTATCGTCGGGTCGTTCAAGGGGCCACCGAGACAGGGCATCCGCATTGTCGCAGAAAACTCCAGGTTTGTACTCGATGGTGATGTCCTTGCCTTGCAGAGCCAAAGCCCACCGTGTTAACCGGGGGTTGATGCCGGGTCTATTGGACTCACAGCGCATCAGGTTCTGTAAGGCTCGGTGATCCGTTCTGACGGTGAAGGGTCCGTGGTCAATGAAGTGTTTAAACTTCTGGACGGCCCAAACTACGGCTAGGCATTCCCATTCGGTGACTCCGTAGTTCTTCTCGGCTCCATGGAGAACTCGGCTGGCAAATGCTACGGGGTGGTCTTCTTGTGACAACACCGCGCCAAGTCCGGCTCCACTGGCATCGCATTCGATTACCGTCTTCTTGGTCGGGTCGAACTTTGCGAGTACCGGGGCTGTGGTTAGAGCCTCTTTGATGCCGTTGAACTCCGCTGTATGGTCGTCCGTCCAATCTGTCCGGATGGAGTTAGTCTTCCGCAGGAGTTCATACATCTTCGATGTCCGTTGGGCATAGTTGCGAATGAACTTCCGGTAGTAGTTGGCCAACCCGAGGAACGACCGCAATTGGCGTTCTGTTCGCGGGGGTTGGTGTTGCGCAATAGCCGCTACCTTTTCGTCGTCGGTCTGGACTCCGGCTTTGCTGAGGACATGTCCGAGGAAGGGTAACTTATCCGTTCCAACCTCGCACTTCGAGGGTTTGATAGTGAACCCGGCCTCAAGTAGGCAGTCCAGGGTGGCTCGGAAGGCTTCCTTGAATTCTTCGAAGGTCCGGCCGAAGAAGATGATGTCATCGATGTACGCAAAAACACCTTTCTTGCGGGCTTTTGCAGTTATCTTATCGACATGCATCTGGAAGGTTGCGGGTCCGTTACAGACTCCGAACGGCATCCGGTTAAACCTGTACATGCCTTCTGGCGTAACGAAGGTTGTCATGTCCTTCGAGGCTTCGTCCATTGGGATCTGCCAAAAACCGGATTGGCAATCTACCTTGCCGTAATATTCCATCCCGGCGCACTTGTCCAGTAGTTCGTCCGGGTTCGGAAGAGGGTAGTTGTTCTTCTTGGTTACTGCATTCAACTTAATGTAGTTGATGCAGAACCTGGTTCCGACAGGAGCCGTCCGGGTTTTCTTGGCTGCCAAGACCACGGGAAGCTCCATGCTGCGTCGGAGGGTTCGATCACTCCTTGGTCCAGCATCTCTTGGACGTGTTTGGAGATGAATTCACGACCCTTCCAACTAGTTCTAGTTGGGTTCATCTTTATAGGCTTTGCACCTTGGACGTCGATGACGTGGGTGACTCCTTGACGTCACCGTAGGGTCGTTTGAGGTTGGAAAGACAAGCCGATACTCCCACGCGATGTCCCGTAGAACTTGTCGCTGCTCATCGGTTAAGTTTTCGCCGAGCTTCATGGAGTTGATGGCTTTCTTTTGTTCTTCAACGGTTGCCGGGTCTTCGTCACCTTCTTGGGTAAGTCGGACCCGGGCCTTTTGGTCGTCCGTCATATGTTCGTACGGCTCGACTCGACCCATTGGGGTTCCTTTCCGGATGGTTATGTCCTTATTAGTGTGGTTGGCCACGAGGATGGTGAACTTCTTCCCGTCATGTGGGGTCGGACCATCCTTCATCTCGATACCTTCCGCTAAGGCTTCTTCCGAGCCGAGGTACATCAGGTACTTGTTCTTAGCGGGGTCGACTTCTATGTCGAGGGTTACCGTAACTTCGACGATAGCCCTGGGTAGTAGCTGGACCTTCTGTTGGGTCCTTACCGTAGTGGCGTCATATTGTGTCGTCCTCGGTAAGCTGTATGGCCGGTCTCCATGTTGTGAGACCCGGGCTACTCCCATCGGGATTTCCCATTCAATCCCTTCATTGTCGGGTTCGAACCCGTAAGTGTCGCTGTAGTGCATGTATCCGATCTTCGCACCCCTTCGGAGTACCTGGTTGTACTCGGTCGCGTTCTGGATCTTGATCCATGCGGTATCGCAAGTTGGTCGGATCTCAATGGTGTCTTCGATCGGCCGAACTCCGGAGTGCTTCCGCCGGAAAGATTCGAAATGGATCTCCCGGTGAGGGGCCATGCTCTTAAGGGTTCGCACCAGTACGGCACAAGTTGAGAAGGGTGGTAAAGGTACACTTGTTCTCAACGAACACGGGCTGTCGGTCTTCGTCCTTATCCTCGGTATGGAGCTGAAGACGATTGACGGTTGGGCCTGTAGCTATTGGCTTCGGCCTCCGTACCCGTTTCCATGGGTTATAGACGGTCTTCTCGGACTTAGTCTGTCGTACCGAGGCTGCCTTCGGTTTAGCCGAGGCTCCGTCTGGACTTGTATTTTTGTCGGGTTCAGCCGGGTTACCTCCGACGAATGTCGCCTGTTGGGCAATCTGTTCGTCGTCGGTCTGAGATACCCGTTGTCCCGCCGCACGGACGTCGTACGTGGGGCTGGCTTCCGAGGATTCAGCTTCGGAGGTGTTAGGGTCCTGTTCCAGGCCCGTATCGCTAGACGTAGCCGAGGTTACTGGGCTGTCAGCCGGGTGAGAAACCGTAATTGCGGTTAACTCAGCCCGTTGTTGGCCCGAGCCTCCGTTCTGGGGTTGCTGGGCTTCCTTTGAAGGTTCGTTGCCGGACGATCCACCTTTTGGGGGTTCGTCCGGGGGTGTATCGATTCCTACCCATTGAACCGAAGGGTCGAAGCCGATATCATTATCGTCGTCGTCATCGGAAGTATCCGATGAGTTGTTGTCTGAAGGGTCGGATGGCTCATTATCGGAGTCAGTGTCCGGTGAGTCACTTGTGCTCTGTACATCCGAGGCTTCCGAGTCCCAATCTCCAAATTCGTCGGCTTCGCCTTCCTCCGCTGTTCCGGCGGATGGTCCAAATAGACCGTCAGTAACCCTAATTGGGGTCTGCTGAGTCGGTCCTTCCCACCTTCCCGGTTCAGGAGGTCCGGGGGATGGTGGCCTACCATGCTCCCAGACTTCTTCGTTCCGAGTTCTGAGGGCTTGGACGATCGCTCCATTGTTTTCGTGGCAGATCGGGCATTCCAGGGCCATATATTCTTGATCCGGGGCTTGTGCCCGTGTATTAGCTAGGCGGCCCCGTTTTGTGGGTGCACAGCCTCAGCTATTACTTTCTTGGCCTGGTGCCAGTTACAAGGCTCGATCGGAGGTTCGGAGTCCGGCACGACCCTAGTTATGCGGGTGTCTTCGCCGTATCGACTCCAAAAGGAGGCAGTATCCAGGGTACCGAAGTGGTAAGGGTCCCGGAAGTGCCACATCAGGCGTCGGCCCAGTTCATGGGACTGGATCTCCAGTAGCGCCGGTATGGGGAGCTGATGTTCCACAAATTGTGCGTGGAGTACGATCCGCTCTTCTTCCCATTCGATGATTTCCTCTTCTAGGGCTTCGGTTAGGTTGATTACCTCCTGGCATTCCTCCCTTGCGGCTCGGATCTGATCATCCGTCCTTGCACCGACTCGATCAAGTGCGAGTCTTATGCCGACCGTCCGGGTTTCAAGGAGGTGTCGAATGCCGGAAAACCAGGTTCGGTACCTTTGGTTAAGTATACCAGAGGCCGATGCCTCTGGTATCGGGATAGACTTTAGTATCCCTCGGACTGGTTCCAATCGGGTCGTCCGTACTTTCGCCAAGTATTGTTCGATGGCGTTATGGATCTGCAGCTCCGTTACGAGGCTTCGTTCGGTGTCCGAGCATTGCGGGCAGACCGGGGGTCCGGGGTTCATCGGGTGATCAAGCCGACTTATCCGAGCCTCATTCGCTGCCGTGCCCGATGCCTCTGGTATCGGGATAGGCTACTACACCCGAAGATGGGTTCCGCTGACCCTCGTTGGGGGTCGTTGGCGCCCGGATGAAAACAAACTTGGAATGCAAGTAGTCGCATCCAAGAAGTACAGGAACGTCCGAGTCGTTGGGTTGGACGTGGAAGGTATGGGGACTGGTGAATCCTTGCAAGGTTACCGGTACGGTACAGCAATGGGTCACCATGAAGGCGATTTGTCCGCCAACACCGCGTATTTTGGTGAAGTACCCCAGGGATTCGAGTTTAAGATTGTTGGCCCGGCAGAAACGCTCCTCTATTAGGGATGTTTCGGCTCCGGTGTCCAACATGGCCGTGGTTGTTACCGGTCCAATTTGAACTTCATGTGTCCATGCCCGGACCACCTTCGGTCGTTCGGTGGACTGTAACGGTTGAATCGTTACTTCTCGGATGGTCACTTCGACCGGAATTAGGGTTGTCGTTGATCCGCCGGGGACACTATTGGTGTCTACGCGCGGCGGTGATGAGATTCTGTCCCGCCTCGGTAGGTCTACTCCGTCTTGTGGGTTGACCTCCGAGGGTCGGTGTGGACTTAGTCGTTCTGCCGGGGCTTGTAAGCCTGGTAGCCCGGATGGAACTTCCATAACCGAGTGACTCGCCTCCGGACGGTTAGCTACTCCGTCCATTAACGATTCGGCGGTTTCCACCGGGTATATCCGGCTTGCTATCCGTTCTTCCATGGATGGTTGACCTTCTCGTAGGGTTGAGAGGTTATAATGCATGTTGAAGAACGTGCGCGATCCGGTTACAGTTCGTGCCGGTTGTCGCTGGAAGAGGTCCGCTTCCTGCTGCAGACAGTAGGCGGGTACCTGTGCCTCCAAAGGTACTGCTTCCCAGTCTTCGAAGTACTCCGTTACTTCGTCGGTCGGAAACCTCCGGCCGTCTACCTGGTTGGCCTACCAAGGACGGTTCAGGCGTCATTCTGACGTCCTGCGAGGTTGCGGGTCGGCGTCCCGATTCTCCGCTTAGCCCGTGGCTCGTAATGCCTAATTGGGCACCGAGCCGTCCGGGCAGCCTAGTGACATTTCTCGTCCCGGCTGGTCGGGTCCGGTTTCTCCGGCCGACATCCCCGGCTTCACCTTCTGGGCCTGGGGTCCGGGCACGTTCTGTGTCCCGGCTGCCGATCGGATCCAAGTTCCTTGGCCGATCCTCCCAGGTACCTGTTCTGGTCCGGGAGCCGCATTTTCGGCGTGGCGAGGTTCGGGTCGATTCTCCGAGTATCCGAACCGGGGATGTTCGGCGCCTAGTTGGGCTGCCGTCCCCGCCGCTAAGATTCTAGCGGACTCGCTGACCGTTGCGGAGGCTAAATCCTCGTTGAGGTTCCGAGTTGTGTCCGAAGGGTTATTCCGGTTAGTAGGGTTATCCTTATCCGGTGGTTCCGTCGGATGACAGAGGTCGAATGAGTCACCGGAGCTCATCGACCTTAGGCGTTTCCCTGGGATGTACCCGGGACAGGCCCGCCAACTGCCGGTTGGTATCCGCCCGGGCCCCTATTGGGGGCCGGGGACGGCGGCAGTTGCGGCCGTTGGGCTGGTGGCGGGGTTGCCAATGGGGGTCGACCACCATTCTGGGGGTTCCCTCCGTTTCCCTGGCCGGGCTGCCTTGGCCGCCGAATCCGCCGGCATTCTGCTGACGGGGGCGTGGGGGTGGTACGATGTTCGGGTAGTTCTGATTCGCCGAGCCTAATGGCCATCCGTTATCGTACCGGTACCTCCAGTCCAGGTACCATCTCCGGTTTGGATTGTCTTCCAGCCGGAGGTTGGCATAGCCACAACTCGCTTGGTTGTGGTTGCCCCATAGGCAGTGACCACAGGAAAATATTCCATCCTGGGTCCACTGGAAGAACTTGGCTTCCATCCGATCGACGTAGGTTGCCTGCTGGCGAGCCTCCTGCTGTGGTGTCCGAGGCTGCCGCTGCACGTTCTGGGGCTGTCCGCCTCCACCCGCGCGGTTGCCGAAGTTTCCGCGGCCGCGATTCCCGCCGCCACGTCTTCCGCCGGAGCCACCATATTGTGAGGCTCCACCGCGTCCATATCCGCCTCCGAAGCCATACCCCTGGTTCTGAGGTTGGCCGTAGCCGGAGTTCTGGCCGTAGCCCTGTTGGGGCTGGCCGTAGCCAGGAGCTCCGAGGCTGGCTGTAGCCCTGTTGGGGCTGGCCATAGCCAGGTAACCCTGGCTCTGTGATTGGCCGTAGCCGGGGCTCCGAGGCTGACTCGGTTGGCCGCTATTTCCATAGGCTGGCGGCGTGACCATGGTCCCTGTTGGGGCTCCATTCAGGTTCATCGCCGCCATTGCCGCCCAAGTCTGTTCGATTTGACCACGGGCCTGAGGGGGTGGTGTCGCCGGAGGGCTCTGTCGGTGGAGCCCCGCTTGCACGTTCTGGTAACCTGGCGAGTTGGGTTGGATGTATCCGGGAGCCGGTTGGGTCACAGGAACGGGAGTCGCCGTCCTGACGGTGATGTAGTTGGTGGAATTGCCACCTTTAACTACCTGATACATCGGCTTGCCCCGGGTGAAGTCCCGTACATAGTCCCGGAACTCACGCGTCGTCTTCGGCATTCGGACGTCCAGGGCTGCCCGACGGATTGGCTCCGTGACGTTCGTCCGCAGGTAGAAGACCGCCAAATCGTCGGTGAGGTTGCCTCGTTGTTTGAGGTTTATGATGGCGTCATAGTACTGCTCGGGGGTCTCTTGCCCCAGCATGTACTTCCTGGTGGTGATGTCCGCGACTGCCGCGACCTGCTTGTCCGGGTCCATGAACCGGGCCGCAAATTGCTGCAGCCAGTAGTCGACGGTCCATCCATTTTCTTCAGGTTCCAGAGTTGACTGGTTCTGGTACCATTCCAGGGCTTGTCCAGTAAGGGCGCCCTCTAGCTCCGTCATAAAGGCGACATCCGTCATTGCGACGCCGTCAGCCTCCGAGCGATAGATTCGCCGGATCTTTGTGATCCAGCCCTCCACCTTGGCCCCGTCGCCGTTGAACTTCGGCAACTCTGCCCGATTCTTCCGGGCCAAGATCCGGTTGTTCCGCTCTTCGTATCGGCGCCGGCCTTCTTCATAGCCTTCCTGTCGGGCTTGAGCAATGTCTTGCTCATCGGGTGGTGGGGTCTGACGGTGTTGGACCGCCGGCATCGCCTGTTGGGCTACCGGAGGGTTCCAGGCCACTGGGTAGGCCGCTTGCTGGTTCTGCGCAGCCGGGGCGGGTTGAGGTGGGTACGGCTGTGGTTGGGGTTGGGGGTATGGGTTACCAGGGGGTGCCGGCTGGGGCTGTCCAGGTCCGGGCGGAGGATTCTGCGCTCCATACCCCTGGTTCGGTGGCGGGTTTGGTGCCACATACCCAGGCATCCTCTGAAGGACTCTGTTGTGGTCAAGCCACATCCCCGGTGGTATAACCACATATTGGTCGGCCTGGGGCACCGGACCTATTGGGTCCATATTGCCTTGCCGAGGCTGACAAGGGTCCATTGCCAACAGCGCCGGGGCCAACCAGACCTATTGGGTCACGGTTGTCTGGCCGAGGCTGCTGTGGTGCGTTATCCGGATATCCGGGGCGTACCGGGTCAGCCCAATTGCGCTGCCCTGCCGATACAGGTTGAACTTCGATCCTCGGCGGGTACGTGTTCTGGGAACCCGAACGTTGTCGGTCCCGGTTGGAATTCCCCGAATTAGGCTGTGAGGCTCCCGCCGAAGCGTTTGTCGGCGGTCGGAGTCCCATGCCAGATCCGTTTACCGGGGCTCGGAGGTTCGAGCCTCGGGGGTCCAAGCTTCGGGGTCCGAGCCTCGGAGGTTCGAGGCTCGGGGGTCGTCCTGTCCGGTTGAAGTCGATACTACAGGCCTTGTTCCGGTTGAGAACATCGTCGTTGTGGATGTTCCTCCGTAGGCCGTAGTCGTTGTGGTAGTTGACTGGGTCGGTGCGTTGGGAGTGGCCGTCGAAGTGTTTCGCTCCGGCTCCGGGGCTGACGGTACCGCCGGCGCCCTCGGTGCGGGTCCCACCGATGGTTCAGCCCTAAGCATTCCGACCTGGTAAATCTGACTCTCGAGAGCCCCCGTTTGACCTGTTGGGTTCAGCAGGGGATTGTCTCGGCGCAGGTAGTCATCAATCTGTTGACATTTATCCTGCTCTTGGGTAGTCCGGTAGGATGGGGGTTGCTCCGTCATGGAGTCCTCGAGATATGTCTTCTCTTCCTTCAAGCATGCGACCTCGATGCCCAGGTTTTCTCGTTCCTGGTACATCTGGTTGTACTTGTCACCAAGGTCGTTGTACCGGTTAGATAGGTCGATGCCGAAGTTGTAGAGCTCCTGTTGGTACTTCAGGAGACGGTCCTTGTCCATTTCCCACTGGGTCTTCTCGGACTCAAGCTGTGTGATCCGGGCTCGTTGAGCCTCGATGACTGCGAGGTTCTCGGTACGAGCCTGTTCGAACCGGGCTGTCTCGTTCTGGAGATGGGTGGTGAGGGCAAGGATCTGCTGGCCAAGTTGAGCCTGGCATAGCCGAAGGTCTACGGCTATACCCTCCGGGTCGTTCTGGTTCTCCCGGAGGTTCGCGTAGGCCGTCCGGAGGAAGTCGAGTTCCGAGTTGAGCTCGTCGATCTCTCCCTCCAGGCCGATAATGCCCTGCTTAAGGTGGTGGTTCTCCTCGCGATACTCGTCCACTCGGTCGAACATCTTGTGGAGTTCCGCCGAGCCAGCCTCGGAGTAGCCGAGGGCCTGTAACCGCTGCTCCAAGTCTTGGCGCAGGGTGGCCACTTCGGCCCGAGACTGCTCCAGCATGTCCTGGAGTCTAGTGACTTCGGCTTGTTCATGACGGCAGGGCTCCTCAGTTACTTGTAACTGGGCCTCTAACCGTTCGATCTCCTGGTTAAGGTCATCGATGACGGTGTTCGCACGTTCGAGTTCGTCAGTGAGCCTCTTGCGCTCCTGCTTGTGCGATGCTACCGTCTGGGACAAGACGTTCTCCGTCGATTCGACGATGTTTTGTCCGGCCAAGAGCTGGTTTTGCAGCTCGTATATCCGTTGACGGAGGACCTGTGGGTTGTCGATCTTCTCCGGTGGGGTCTTGGTTAGGTACCGCCGAGGTGTGTAGTCCGAGGCTCCAATGTGTGAGCCTGGATATTGCTTCGGTGACGGAAACCTGAAGCCTTTTCTACTGTCCGGACGCTCGGTCACCTTATTGGGTAACGCGGTTGCGTCGAAGACATCGTCGGTCGGTGATGGAGTCTTATCAGCCCCGAGGTTCGAGGGTTCAAACATCGGTGGTGTGGCCGGAAGGTCCGAGGTTGGTTTTGCAACCTTCGGTGAAGCCGATTTCGACTTCCGATCGGCCTGTAAGGCTTCGATCCGGCTGGCTCGGGTTGGCGTGGGTTCACTGCCGGGGGTTTTGGGTTTCGGGGATGACGGTCCGCCAGCCGAGGTTAAGTTAACCTCGGTAACCGAACCCTCAACCTCGCCCGTGGAGGTTGCAACCGACGAAATCCGGAATTTGACCGGAGAAACGGCTTTCCTGGCCGAGGAAATGGGGGTTGCCGGTCGGGTCTTGGGTGTTCCAACCTGTTGGGTCGGAGTCCGGACCCCGGTGTTGGGGGTCCGAGCCTCGGTGTCCGAGGCTCGAGCCTCGGTGTTCGAGGTTCCAGCCGACTGCAACCTTCCCGTTGAAGATTTTGAAGTCCCCGAGGTCGGCTTCGATAAGTTCGAAGTCCGAGTTGGAGTCCCGGTGAGGGTCCTCGGGTCCGGTGTGGTCGCCTTCGGAGTCCCCGAGGGTCGCTTCGGGTCCGGCGACGTCGATTTCCGGCTGTTGTCCGAAGATTTTGGGTTGTTGCCCGTTGGTTTGGGGCTTTGAGCCAGGGTCGGTGGGGACTTAGTCGGTGAACCCGCCTTGTGGGTCACCCCCGGCGTCGGTGATACCGTACCCTTCACTTGGCTCGGGCTCATCTGGCCTTGCCTCGACTTTGGTCCAGCCATGCCGCCCTGTTGGGGCATGCACAGGGTCACCCATGTCTGGTGACACCTCGGAGCTACTTAGCGCCGGGCTCGAGGCTCCATGGTCCGGGGTGATGGCCGGAAAGAAGACTGGCGAGGCACCTATTGGGTGCACAAGTCCAGCCGCAGGCTCGGAGTTTGCATCTCGACCTATTGGGCCGTGCAGAACCTCCGGTTCAGCCTGTGGTAGCTCGAGGAACGTCCGGTCGTGGGCGTCCTCGAAGCTATCCTCCGGCGATTGAGTGAAGTCGTTCGCCAGGATCCGCGCATCCCGCTTCTCCTTGGCCGACTTGGTCGACTGGTTCGACTTGCCGGACTTACTCGATCGGTTGGAATCCGACGAGTGAGGCTCACTACCCGGGCCGGCATGGCGGAAGGTGTACCCGCCTGCGTTGTCTCGTCGGGCGTAGCCTTGGTCGAACTTCCGTTCATACGGGTTCTCTCGACCGGACATCTTCGGTGGTGGCTCTATTGGAGCCTTGAAGTAGCCTCCGGGTTGACCCTTCAGCCAAGAAGTCAGACTATCCCTATTGGGGACTTGTCCGAAGTTGATGAGGCTTTTTGCCTGTTGAAGGTCCGAGGGTCCGGTGGGGGGGCAGAGGTCCGGTGGGGTGTGGGGTGATGGTGTGGGTGTGCTTGTACTACTTGCAACTCAGTACTGTTGTCAATACAGGGTACAGCTTACGTACGTCCTATACTACAGCACTGACCGCTATGACGTCACACACCGTTAAGTGGTCTTGCAGATTACTGCCTACGTCACGATTCTGCGCGCCGCGTGCAAAATTCCAAAAAACAGTGACTCACTACGGACTTATAACATAGGGAATCTCCCCGTTATCCTGATTGGTCAGATTTTAGTATGGTAAATCGGCCGTCGTGACGTCACAATTATTTAAATTTTTGAATTAATTAATTTCCGAGATGGAAAAATTCGGAAAAATCAAGAAAAATTCAGGAAAAATTTTCTAGCCGGCCAAAAATTAATTTAGCCGGGGGAAAGTTATTCCCTTAATTTTTAGAAGGTTCAGAAAGGTCGTTAGCCGAGGCTCAGAGGGTCTACACCGAGGCTCGAGGGTCCGGCCTAGTAAGGCTGGCTAACCCTATTTTAACCCGTAAAAAGATGTTTTAAGCCCGTTTTATCCGGGTGAAAATAAGTTTTAGCCGGCCAAATTACTTTTGGTCCGGTGAAAATGAAAAATGCCCGGCTATATCGGGTCTTATGAGGCTCTACACGGTTTACCGAGGGTCAATCGACCCTTTTTACCGGGTAAATCCGAGTGAATCCGCCTGGTGATCCGGTGAATCCGCGCTGTTATAGTTGCGGGTGCCACTTAAGGCAAAGGCGACCCCGATTGATGAGGCTGAGAGGGTCCGCGAGGGTCCGTGCCGTACGTTCTGTCCGGGGATCCGCGGGAACCGCCAATCAACCCGGGCAAAGTCCGTCCGAGGGTTGTCTCCGCGAGGAACGTTCCGTCCACGCGCAAGGAAGAGGGTCCGCCGAGGCTTTCTGCCCGCAAGAGAGAGAGAAGAGACCAGACCGTTCTGGCTGGCGGCGATCAGATGGGGATAGGAACCGTTGGTTCTCCCCTGTCTTCACGTCGGCCGTTACGGATGTAATTCTACACCGTGGTCTCAAAGGGTCCGTCGAAGGAAAAACTCAACGATATGCTATCATGTGACAGCTGGCGAACAAAGGCTCACGATAGTGAGAGAAGGCTTTATTGTGATAGCAATAAAGTACAGAAAACCCAAACACAAAGGCTCGATGTGAGCTGTAGAATGAAAATCACCGAATGTCAGCTAGTGAATGAAAATGAATGGCACATCGAGCCATAACATGGGAAAAAGCCTAATGCGGCACTGGGCAGATCCAACACGAGCGAACGAACGCTGATAGGCCGAGATGAGGAAAGGAGGCGTGGCTCCGCCTACATCGAGGCCGGCGATTGGCCGAGACGAAAGGTTGGGCGGAAAGCTGCCTGAGTCGAGGCCGATCTAGCGCTCGACAGCGAGTGCGACTCGATGTGAGTCAGCACACCGGAAGCGGGACTGTCGCTGGCTGCCTACTCGTAGGCTGCCATAGCGACTGGCCCAACAAAATTCCCATGCTGTGTCCTTAAAACATTGCCGGTGTACGGAGGGTTATCTGCACCCGTGATAAAATTATGCTACAACCAAATCATATGCAGTACATACTAGTCTCAAAACCATCCGTACGCACAACATCCGCATGCTCAAACACAGCAAATGGAAATTACTGTATAGGGTAATAATAAAATTAAACTGTTGGTTGTGTGTTGAAAACAGAAAACTTTGTCTTCTTGCGATTTTACCGCGAGTGATAAGTATGTACAGAGATGATTCTGAATTGAAACATGTTTCGTCGTATTTCCTTAAATTTTACCGATATTGTTTAAACTGATTTTTTGGAAAAATTTGTGATGGACCTAGTTTTTTAACCTTGTGTAGGCAAACAAATCAGTTGGGTACTGCCTGACTAAAAGCAATGCAGAAAAGTGTTTCGTCGTGCGCGAAAGTCTTAACTGTCATTTCAGCGAATTTTTTTTTTCAGCAACGGAAACTCATCTTTACCGTCCTTTCTTAAAACCGGTTTCTCAGTCATTGTTCAGGAAAATCTACATACAACCTGCATGGTAATATTCGTTAGCATTTTCGCCCGTCGAAAGTGCTCACAAGCATTTTCGCCCGTCAAATATGCTCACACCGTGAACCGTGAACATGTTAACATTCTTGCCGGCTGCACGCGCACGCGGAATATCGGCTTTAGCAGGGAGTGCAATGCGGCAGCACACGTGGCGAACACGGCATGCGTGTGAGTGCAAGTACGCCAAGTACGGCGTAGCACCACGCGCAGGCTCGTACGGCTGATACTGCGCTCTAATAAATGACCAGTTAACGCAGGTACGGGCCGGACTCACAAAGGTGACAAAAAGAAGTGCGGTAGTCGTCCTGCTCATGCGAGAAGTAAAACAATGGAGGCGACAGAGGAGAAGGCTGAATTTGGTCAGCCCTATACCTCCCCTTGGTCTGATCTTGAACTTTTTGCAAAGCGACGGGTGCGAACATCGCTAGCAGGCGCAGGTCAGAGTGTCCCTGGGTCCAGTCATATAGAGTATGAGCACCGGCCGGCATCTTATCGCGAATCGAAAAATGGCTCAGTTTGTACGCAGGCTTTATACGAGCAGAAGCAGAGAGTGAAGTGCAGCAGCACACGTACGTACGACGATATCTACATCAAGGTGACCTATCAAACTATCTAATTGTTTAAATTCTTTCGCACTCGCCCGCTAGCCAGCCAGTCGCTCGTACAGTTTTCTAATAACCTGTAAGCTCTCGGGAGGGCTCCTGGAGGATCAGTTAAACGATGTGTTTGTTGCGGGAGTGCACAGTGATACGACGAGAAGACACCAGATGTCCCAAGAACTCAGGTTGTTTGATGAAACATTGCAGCTCGCTAGAGAGTTTTAAACGAGATAGGAGCAAGCAAAGTTGAGCAATAACTTGGAGGATGACATCCCCATGGTAATGGTCATTCGGAAAGCAGGGAAAGGCAATGCTGCGAGAGAGCCGAGCCCACGGAAGACAAATGCCTGATCCCGATGCGGCGGGATAAAGTGGAAAACCAGATCAAGCGCACTGCAAATTTCGCAATCAGTCATGCCGGAAATGCGGTAAGAACGGCCATATTCCGAAAGTTTGCAAGTCTGGTGCGGCAACGCGAAAGGGAACCTAGCGACGCAGTAGCAGAGCGGAAGCCGTATAGACCAGCTGAGCGCCACCACTGGAGAAAAGGATCCCATCATGGTGAATCTAACGGTCTGCCGACGGTCAGTTGCATTTGATCTTGACACAGGATCAGCGAAGATGATTTGCTCCAGAAGGATGTGGATCGAACTGAAACGACCGGGTCTGCTCTCTTGCGACCAGAAGCTGCGCAGCTTCTCAGGACACGAAATCCCCGTCCTTGGAGCTCACTACGTGGGAGTTAAAAGCGATGGCTGCAGTGAAAAACGGTTGATAGAACTGATTGTGGTTGGGGACGGCGCGAATGTGGTGGAAAGGGACTGGAGTACCCCGCTCAACCTCCAACATCACCAGATGTCTGAACCGGCGATTGGTCAAGTGCCAGAAGAAACGTCACTAGAATCCATACTGAAACAGAACAAGAATCGCTTTCCGGAAGAACTTGGGTGCTGCCGAACTTTCAAGGCGCATCTGCACCTGAAACCGGATGCAGTGCCAAAGTACTGTAAGACAAGCATCGTGCTCTTTGCGCTACGAAAACCCGTTGAGAAAAACATTGAGCGCCTCGAGAGAATGGCCGTCCCGGAACGATTGAACGATCGGCATGGTCAATGCCAATCGCAGTGTTGCGAGAGCAGCGTGGATATGTGCGGACCTAAGCACCAGGATCAAAGATGAATTGGATGGGAAACGCTATCCACTACCCTTGCCGGACGAGCTATTCGACATATTCATCAGCGGTGAGGAATTCACCACGATTGACCTTTCCGATGCATATCATCAGGTGCCGCTGGATAAACCGAGCCGTGAGTTAACTTGCATCGCGGATTGTATCGCTACACCCGACTGCCATTCGGAGTGGCTGCAGCACCACACATCTTTCAACAGACGATGGAAGAGCTGCTGAATGGCATCCCGTACCTCGCTGTGTACATGGACGACATACTAATCACAGGCCGAACACGACGGGAGCACTTTACAAGTCTGGCCGAAGTATTCGAACGAAAGAACCGACAAGGATTCACCCTGAAACAGCATAAGCGCCACTTCCGCCCGCTGTCGGTAAAATACTTGGAATTCGTGGTTGACAGAAACGGTCGCCACGTTTCCGAAACGAATATTCGCGCGATCATGGAGATGCCAGCACCGGTTCATGGAGATGCGAGCACCGGTGGGCGTCGCCCATGTGTGATCTTTCCTGGGAATGATCAAATATTACGGCAAGTTCATTCACCAGTGACGGAATATCGTGTACAGTAGCAGCTTTTTATAGTAAGATTTCCTATCAGTACTCGTACTTTAAGGATATATTTGCACTTTCTGGCACTTTGTCTTTTGTTTTTGTTTCTACTTTTGGCTTTTCTAATCGGATGCGTCGTATCTACATAAGCCCGTGAGTTGCAGTACTTTGGAATCGTCAGTTTTGTCGTTCCGAGTCTGGCAGCGATCGAAGTTTATAAATAAATTTAACGTCGGAGATGCAGTTTCTCGTTTGCGCAGATTCGTATGCTTAGTTATGCCACATTGAGATTATCTGCTCCTACTCTGGCGCTGGGTAGGTCGGTTTGACAGATTATTACGGTACTTATTCCTATCGTAATGATCTCTCCGTCACCAGCTGGCGACGAAGACGTACTGTCTTAACGCCCTGCTGAAAGTCTACGTCAAGAGGGAATGGTGAGGTGAATCTGATGGTGCCTTCCGCAGCCTGAAGGCAAAGCTGGCACAGACCACAATGCTGTTGCATCACGTTCCTGCGAAACCGTTAATCCTCGCAACGGATGCGTTTCATTACGGGATCGGAACTGTTATTAGCCACCGCTGACCGGGCGGCGACCAGCCCATTGCCCATGCATCTAAGACGCTGATGCGCAGACTGAAAAACGGTACCCCCAGATTGAGAAGGAGGCGTTGGCAGTGGTCTTCGGTGTCAAGATGTTTGACCAGCACCTTGCAGGCCGAGAGTTCATGCTCCTGACTGACCCTAAGCCGTTGGTCACCGTGTCTGACCGGGAAACGGGAACTCATGCGGTATCTGCCAACCGGCTCCAGCGGGGGGCTATCGCCCTCATGGCCTAAACGTCACGTTCGAATACCGGTTCACAGACAACTTTGGACAGACGGAGGGTCTCAGCAGACTGCTCTTCACAGGCTGCACTCGAATGACATCTTTGATGCCAACGACTAGGCATGAAGCCATCCTTGCTGTCCAGATGGAAGTGCTGCGTGAGACACCGGTCGCCACACCGAAGCAGGTCGCCAGGGAACTTCTTAAGACCGTATGTCGCGCGGTGCTGTCACCTGGTGTGCACTGGATGGCCATACAAAGCCGCGTCGGACCTTCAACCGCCAACCGTACCACAAACGGCTGCTTCAGCTGTCCGTGGTTGCTGGATGTGTCGTATAGGGTGGCAGGACGGTCATTCCGATGTCCCTCGAGCCAGCGTTGTTGAAACGCTAGACGAGAAACACTTGAAAACACCTGCACGCGAGACATGCCGGCAAGTTGCGTATGAAGGCGGAGGCTAGAAGTCATTTCTGGTGGCCTGTGTTGGACGCAGACATCGGGCGACTAGCGAAGAACTGCTGGCTTACATTATGGCTGCGAAGAAACGCCGGAAGTGCCCTTGCTGCAATGGCCAGTCGCCGAAATTTCATGGCATCGCGTGCACTTGAACTTCGCGGGCCCGTTCCACAACGAGCTGTTTCTCGTGATTGTGGACAGCTTTTCGAGCTGGCCGGAAGTCATTAACGCAGTCAGGCGACGTGACTGCCGTGCTGGAGCGATTGTGTGGCGGCCAGGGTCAAAAAGATGGAGGGAAAATGATAGGGAGGGATTTTCACTGGTCAAAAAGAGGGAGGGGAAACTGAAGGGAGGAATTTTCATTGGTCAAAAAGAGGGAGGGAATTTGCTTGGCCAAAACGAGAAGACGAGTCTTTGCGTTGTCAAGTGTTCGAAAACAAGTGTAACAGGAATCCCGGCACCAGCATTGGAAAAATGGTGTTTGTTTGTTTACAGTAAACATATTCGTACCACCATTCTTCAGTTCTTACATCCTTTCTTTATAATAAGAGATTAAGTGGAGCTTATTCTTTTATTTTTCTGTAAATTAAAGGAATTTATTTACAGAAAAATTGGCTACAAATAAACGCCGCTTATCAAAGAATGGAACATTTCGATAATTAAGTTATGATCACCAAAACAAAAGTATCATTGGCGCACATAAGTTTTTTTCTTAATTTTAGAAAGGTCATGTATTAATTAATTAGTGTATGCTGCTGATATCCATATAAAGCCATGCATCAACTGATAGCGCAATTTGTTTGTACGTGCGGTACAATCTGACTAAATGAGGACGCTACGGTGTATGTTAAAAAGCCAGCGAACAGCCTTTTTTGCCCGCTGAGGCTGGTTGATTAATGCAGCCTCTCTGTTGTGACTATAAGCAGACCGAAGACAGCGGATTCCAGTGCCAAAAAGCGCAAGCTGAATGCTGCCTTGCTGTATCGATCGAGCGGCACATGTGTGTGCGAGTGGGTTAATCCGCTCGCATTCACTTACACACGTATGAGTGTGGCTGTCTGTGCGCGTACGAGCTGTACAAACCGGTTTTCGCTGTCTTCGCTAGAACGCACACCCTAAACCCGTAACTTCCTTTCTTGCTCGCATTGCATATACCGTACGCTGAGACCGTACGTGTACCTTGAAGATAGGCTTTTTTTTATTATTCTATCAAGTATTTAGGTTTTTTATACGACTGTTAATTGACTACAAAATTGGTATTTTGACGTTTTTGTTCCGGACACTGTAACAATATCGATTCGCATTCTGGACACCAGAGACACAGCATTCCCCAATTTCTTATGTTTGAGATAACAATTGTCAAAATTATGTCAGTTCTTGAAAAATGACAATTGTCAACAATTGTCAAGAAAATCATATATTTTCTATATATAAAAACGGAATAATTGTTATTTTATGCAATTAAGCTTGTATAGACGAGATTAATAAGAAATTATCAGGTTTTTAAATGTTGAACAGTGCAAGGATGTCATATCTCTGGTGTCCGGCACGCAAATCCGCATTGTAAAAGTGTCAAGAATGCGAAAAAGATCGATTAAAAGTATCGTATAATTATGCACAAAACGCAAATTACATGTATTTTCTTCCTGCTCTTAGCATGTTAGCCAGAAGTTCAACGATAAGACTGCGTACTTCATTGTACGGTATACTGTATATTCCGTACAATGCCGGTACTCCATTTAATACTGCGTGCTTATTAATTATTAACCTTCGAAAGGTGTTGCGCACATTATTGCTTTTTAACATGCACCGCTTACCATAAGTTATAATTACTGCTGGCGTGCACGTACGCGTAAGTGCGTTACTGATGCGAAAAAAAGCTTCTTATCAGGATTCAAATAGGTAATCGCGCCGTAGCGGCTGTAGATTCCATGTATTGTTTCATTGCGCGCGGCGAAACTTGAGTGATAAAACTTGATTTTTCCGTCGAACGCGACATTCCTACCGTAGTGCACCACTAAATCTGGGTTGACTAGTGTAATCCTTCCTAATAATGATTATTACAATTACCGGCAGGCGACAGCTAGCATACTGTAAGTTATCAGGATAATTAACTACATCCAGCTCTAATACTTAGTCTTTCAAGGTTCAAGTAAAGTCTGGGTAGAGCAACGCTGCGGCCGTACCATATTAGAAATATTAATTTGTTTGCTTTAAGAAGCACCAGTTGTGAATCATTGTAACTGTGCGCATTACTCCGTTATTCTCTGACGGCATTGCAAACTTACAGTACCCGTTTAAATGCTACTAACCAGTGTTGGAGTGGATGGTTAACTGGCAATTGTTTCTGCCGAAAGCAGGGAGCTAAAATGCCTTTTCTGACTAGAAAATCTGTTTTATTTCCAGGAAGAAAATCGGTTTTAGCTAGCGCTTTAATCTGCTGTCAGGTGCCTAATATCGTAATTCATTGTAATGCCGAATTTGTAGAAACGGGTTTATTTAAGTGAGGATTAACGCACACCAGAAGAATAACTGCATTGAAGAGCAGTCAGTACTTCAACACTCACAGACTAGTGTCAGGCCGGTCGCCATGGCAGCCTACGAGATGGCAGCCAGCGAAAGCACTGCTTCCGGTGTGCTGACTCACATACGGAGTCGCACTCGCTATCGTACGCCGTATCGGCCTCGACTCAGGCTAAGCTACGCCTTGCCACGCCTACGGCTTTACGTCTCGGCCAATCAGCGTTCGTTTGCTCGTGTTGGATTTGCCCAGTGCCGCAGATAGGCATTTTCTATGTTACGGCTCAAAGAGCCGCTCATTTTCCTGTTTAGTCACGTTTTCGCTCTTGCATGAGCCACATCTCGCCAGACGCCTTTGCTTTATTCGCTTTCACAATAAAGTCTCATCACTCACTATCGTGAGCCCTCTGTGTTGTGCTGCTGATACTAGCAAAGTTTTAACTTGATCTGATCATTTAACTACAGTGTGTGAACCGTTGCGTGCAATTGCCAAAATTCATGTTACAACTTTTTCGAACATTTCAAGTTTCCCAACTCGAAACTTGTTTTTTTTTTGTTTTGACCTAGAAAATTCCTTTCTTTTTTTGACAAACATTTTCCCTCCTTTCTGGGTTAAACAATTTCCCTTCCTCTCTTCGACTACTCAAAATCCCTTCCTTTAGTTTTCCCTCCTCTTTTGACCAATGAAAATCCCTCCCTTTGAATTTCCCTTCTTCTTTTCGACCAATGGAAATCCCTCCCTTTCATTTTCCCTCCCTCTTTTTGACCCTGGCTTTGTGTGGCCGCTATGGATACCCGAAACAGCTGATAATAGATAACGGGCCGCAGTTTACTAGTGCCGAGTTTGCAGACTACTGCTAAGCCAACGACATTGAGCATCCGCGCATAGCCCCTGAACACCCGCAGTCCAACGGGCAGGGGGAGCGATTTGTAGGCACGTTTGAAGACGCCATGGCTAAGATTTTGGCGGAAGGTAACACCAACATAGACGTCGAATTGCGGAATTCTCCAGGTAGTGCACGACTTCGCAAGCCACCGCCGGAAGTGCGCCAGATGAGCTGTTCCTCAAGCGCCGAATGCGCACAGCTCTGGATTAGGTACATCCGGGCGCGAACGATGCACGGCAAGCCAACGTGGACCCACATAAACCAAATTTTGATCAGCATGCCAAAGTCACAGAGCAAGCCACGAGAGGCGCTAGCCGTCACGAGTTGGCAGCTCTGACAGGAGCTTATCCAAATTCGAAAAACATTTCCCCGTAAAAGTAAGACCGACTAACATTTTGCACATCAAAATGAGTTTTTTCAAGGCGACAGAATAAAAATTACCACTAGAAAAATGCACTACTGCGTGCATTGGTAGACCGGAGCGCAGCGTGAATGGTTTAAACTTTCAGGTAACGTAATACTGGTTCTTCACCGCGTATTTGATAAACCGCTGCATTTGTATCAACGCACCAATGCTTACGATTGTAGTTACTTCTGAAGTTGTTGTACTTACGAAGAACTTACGAAGCATACAACAACTTCAGAAATAATTTTCAGTGGTTGAGCGATTCTCTTCCATGGTTCTCTAAGGCCTTAGTTATTTCGGCCGCTTAAACTTAGCTTTTTTTTAAGAAATGTCAAACGGCGTAGGTGCCAAGGAGCCATGATCCCAGGCACAAATTCGAAATCCGCATAAATTGTTAATAAAATTGATAGGACATTTTTTTAAATGAAGATTAATCGATTTTTACGCTTCGTTTTTGTAAGTATAAGCTTGAAAATTAATGTATCGATTCTTGTGTCGGTGATCTGATCCGCGCATTTTGCGTGAGCAGCACGAAGTTTTCCGGCCGCGTTATAGCCTGTCCCTTTCCAGTTTCCAGCTTTCGCTGGTCTCCTGATTTCCTGTAACCACTTTTCGACGTCTGTGTGTTTCATGCTTTCATGACCTTTACCGGTTTGTTAATCTTGTTCGACCTTCTCCCTTTTTTAAACGCAATCGTCTCAATGTTTTCGAGAGTGTTGCGTGGTTCTTGTTAGTGATAACTCTAAACTCTCAGTCTCAATATCACTATTTATTGAATGAAGTTGCATCAGCCTTTACGCTTCGCTTTTGCAGTGTCAGTTTAGGATTTTTGAGTTGAATCGCTGCATGATTTTCCGAGAGTGCTCATTAGAACACAAAATTTTGTTGCCCGAAACACAGTGCGCTGTAGCCTGCCCTTTTTGAGCTCACGGGTTAGCTGCCACTGCAGGTGTCTAAGTTTCTTTTATCATTTCTTGCCTGCATGACCGTCCTCGGTTTGTCTCTCTATTACGTTACTGCGCTCATCGAGCGAGATCGTCTCGACGTTTTCTAGACTGTCGGGAATCTGTTAGTAGATTTTCCCTGTTTCTGAGCCGTATATGGGATTTCGCAGTAAAGCAGCTAAAGGATAAGCAAGTCTTGTAGCAACAAGAAAGTGACGGCATAATAAGGGAATTATATTGAACCTCCTTAACCCGTTGACGGGCATTGGTGTCTGGAAACGACAAGGTGTTTTGATTTTTTTCCCCATCGATCGGCTACAGTTATAGCTATCACTTAATGTAATAAGCAAAACAAGGGACCTTGAAAGCAGCGTTAAAAACATAATCTGAACTTGTGTCTCAAGTCAATTAAGAACAACAGGTGCGCAAAAATCACTAATTTCGAAATTATTAAGCTATCGTAGGTGTGCTAATTAATTAATTAGCAGATGAACAAATAAACCGGAGAAAAATCAACGAGGTTCAATTGATAGCGCTTTATTCATCGAAAATATCTCATATGGGTTCTTCAACTTGAACCGTAGACGACCACAGTCCGTCAAAAACTTGGGTCGTCTGCCAACACCATTGCCCATGAAGGGTTGCGAATACACGGGCGGGTGCAATTTCGACAGCTAATCTTTATTATGCAAGTGGATCAAGTTACCGCCGGTTTGGCTGCAAAACATGCGTCACGCGGTTCCCGTTGTCGCAATCTGGCATAAAACGCTTTTTTGACAAACACCCTGGGCGGTTCACAACGAAGCAAACATTGCTTTAAAAGTTAACATTTCCGAATAACAAAATGTTCAAGGACACACTGTCAAGTGGCTGCACAACACTACACTCTGCCGCGTTTCTACCTACAATTCTGATGTGTCGCTTGTGCAAGCGAGCGATTGCGCCGCGAGGCTTTAAAAAACCGGCAAATTTTAAGTTTTGACCAGCTTGAGCGATCGCAAATTACAACGATTGCAAACTGTTACGAGCCCATTGGCGATTTCGACCTTTGCGGCCGGCAGCTTGTGCAGTCCCGGCCGGTAACGCATTCGAAAATGGGCTGGCGTGTGTGATTTGGCGCCAGTCACCACTACAGCTGAACCATCCACGCCGCTTTTCCGATACTGGCAGTTGCGGGCCTGCGGCCGCAACCAAAAAAGTGCATGCGCGGACCATGCAAGAAATGCCGCTTGACGTGCCAGAAGTGCAGCAATTGCAGTGATGAAATGCTTAAAGAGTGCTACGCAAAGTGCCATATGGGAGCGTAATGAAAGTTTTGAGAAAGAATATTGTTAGCTTTGCTTGTTTTTGTGTTTTTTAACATGTAGTAGTTATGAAAATTCATACAAGCGCGTTTTGGTAAATTTTAATTTTTTGCTGACCAGTGGTCAATTTTTTTACCACTTCTATGCCCCTGTTTTAAAGTAGTTTTTCTGTGCTATTTAATGCAG
The DNA here is from genome assembly GCF_019649055.1 of Paramacrobiotus metropolitanus. Taxonomy (NCBI): domain Eukaryota; kingdom Metazoa; phylum Tardigrada; class Eutardigrada; order Parachela; family Macrobiotidae; genus Paramacrobiotus; species Paramacrobiotus metropolitanus. Next base: position 556,869 of record NW_026570315.1, on the reverse strand, counting down.
TTATTGCTTTTACGTAATTTCTGTTCGCCTAATTATTACAACATTAATCATTTTTATGCTGTAGGCCGTCCATGGGCATTGGCGTTGGCAAACGACATAGTCACCACTGCTGACCTATGGTCAGCACAAGCTCACAAAAAATTTGCCACACTCAGTGTAGCTAAACGGATAGATCTTCGGATTTTGAAAGATAGCCTGCATCGAGCGCGGTTTGGATTTGGATGGGTGACCACTCTGAGTTCAGGCTGCGAGTGCATGGCCCGCAAGGCTGTGTGCGACGTGGTTAGTCGGCATCAGCGCTGACCTTACTGAGTGGCGTGTACGTTTCTTCGGCGACTGGGCATAAACGGATCCTCCAGGGTTCAACTCGCTCGTCGCATCAGGATAAAGCACCCGCGCTCCATTCCTCATTCAACTACGGATACGGCCGAACGATACGGATCTTGTTGTCTATAGCGTCTAGTCTGCGTGTTTATACACGTTTATGTCAATGCTTAGCCATTGTCTAGTGTGCCAGTGCATGAGTCTAATAATGCTTGCAATTCTGAGCTGTGTTGTATCATATGCCTTCTGTAGCGGATTTGGTAATGAGCGTGTGTTGTGTTCGGCCAGGTTTAAATTCCCATGCTGTGTATGCAAAACACAGCAGGTTATTGGGTTACCTGCTACCGAGATGAAACTATTAAACTATTAAACTTAATTGAATTTTTTCTTTGTCAGATATGACAAAGAAGCAGGGAGCGAAAATGGGATCAAGATATCTCCTTTATTGTGATAACAATAAAGCAACCAACAAAAACCAACAGAAAACAAATGCGGAAAAGCTGTGGTGAAAAGTGGCTGCTAGCGAGCTCGGTGAAAATCAACGTAATGCCGCGGAATGCTGCAGCTGGATCCCAGCTGGTACCGCAAAGCATGGCATCGCTCGTGAGCGCTGGGCCACACCTCCAAAAGTGCATAGCGAACGCTGATTGGTCAGCGTAACAAAGTATACGCTGACGTTATCAGCTTATATGAGCGGCACGAATGGCGTGGCTATATGCGTGCGGGCGACAGAGCAAGCCACAGGAGGTGTCTACCGCCTCGAGTGAGCGGTCTCTGACATGCCTCTGAGCGGGAGTGGGAGCTCCTGCGAGCACCTTCCGACTCTGCCCTTGGCCAACCCGGTAGGGTGCCAGGATCCGATACCCGGTAGGGCCGGATGCCGCTTTGTCTCTTGCCCGGTAGGGCCGCTGTCTCCAGACCCGCGGTGCTTGCACCGAACGGCCGAAATCTGGAGGGCACTTTGTGTGCTGGAGGGTCCAGTGTGGTGTTGGTGAGGCTTCTTTGGTCGGTGAAGTAAAAAAAAAAGTTTATAGGGCTCATGTGAAACATCGGAATAAAAAGATCACAATTCCAATTGAGAATTAAAGTAAAGTAAGATCATAGTTAGAGCCGAAAGCCAATTCCTTTGGTTAACGGCTAAATAAAAACAACAGTTTCTTTGGTTAATAAGTCTAGAAAAACCAGGTGTGGTTAAAAAACTAGACAAAATGGCTTGTTCCGACTAGGCTTTCCACATGCAGATTCTGTCCACGCGGGTCCTAGTCACACGCGTCCTAGTCAACGGTCCGATAGGATTGGCCTGGTCTTGTGGATCTGGGGCGACGGTTCCAAGAGATGTCCACAGTGTCCAGTGAAGTTATTCAGCTGTGCGGAGTATGGAAGGCAATGTTGCTTTCGCAAGGACAGTTTGTCCCCTTCCTGGTATGGTGGACCAATCCCAGTTGGGTGATCCGTAAGAAGGTTTATGAATAAGACCTCTGGGCAGGAGTGGTGCTCCTGTAGTGGAATGGACCGAACCCGGTTGGGCGGTCCGCTAAGGCTTATGGGTGATGCCTCAGGACAGGAGTTTTGATCCTGTAATCCAAAATGATGCAATGGACCGATCCCGTCTGGGTGGTCTGTCTTTAACTGGTTTGGGCCTGCAAGCCGGTTTGGTCATGCGCCTCGGGCCAAAAATTTCTAAGTTCGAGTGCACCCCAGTTGGGTCATGCGTCCCGGGCCAAAAATCTTCCAAGTCCAATAACCGGAGTGGTGTGATGGACCAAACCCGTTGGGGCGGTCCAAACTCTGTCTCTGGCATGCCTTGGGCCGGATACGGGGCTTCTGTATCGACGGGGCCTTGCTTCTGGTTGTCGCGGGAGTGGGAGTCCTGTATAACAGGCTTTGGCGCTCGGATGTGGACTTAGTCGATTTTGGGCGGGCCGCGTAGTTTGGCGGGCCAATATGGACTTAGTCATTTTTTCGACGGTCCATGGTGGATGGCGGGCCACGATTGCGCGCCAAGGTAATTGGCGGGCCAAAGTTGAAGATTCGTTGAATCTGGACCGTCTCACTGGCCGTGGGCCATGAGATAGTTACCATGTCAGATATTCAAATTTCTCTGAGACCGTGGCTTTAACAAAAATTAGTGGCTTCTGACGAAAAAATCAGGTTGGCCTGGCCCAACTCCAGAAAATTAAGTTGTGGGCGCCGGTGGGCGTTTACCACGGAGTATCCGGTCTGCTGACTAGGAGGATTTTCATTTGGCCTCTGGGCGGTGAGTTCTTTGGTTTTGCCTCTGTCCTTGGTCATGGCGCCCGTCGGCCCCTCCTGGTTGCAGTGGGTCGACGACGCTTTCTTCCATTCAGTGCCAACTCCTGTTCGGTTGTAACGGCGCTGGCTGGTTGGACTTCTTGGCTGTGTTGGCCGGCCGGTGACTGGTTCTGCGAAGACGATGCTGCCGAGCGCTGAGTGCGAAACTTCGTTGGATGTTTCCGCGTGGCCGTTCGGTTAACGAACGACTCCGCTGCGTCGTCATGATCCTTCGACTGGCTATAACAATAATCCTTGGCACGACTCCTGAAGGTATTCAGTGCGCTCTTGATCTTGACTCCTGCTTCGATCTCATGAATCTGATTTCCGAGCAGGGCCACATTGGGTAAGGAGCTGGGGGATGATTTTCTCCTGCCGGTAGGCAACTTCCAGTTCCCAATGGGTTCGCACGTGGCCAAGTCTGGCCGCGAAGATGCGGATGACCGTCCCGTTCCATGTGTAATTATAGGTCCCCGTTGGGGCCTCTTCGTAGTTTTCCGGTCTGGGCGGGATGCCCATAGCGGCTCGCGCTGCTGTGACCAGGAAACTGGCGTTGGCGTCCGGTAGGACGAACTGAGCCAGATACTTGGCAAGGTCCAATTGGTCATCACGGATGTGCAGTTCGCACAGGTCATTCCAGTCCGGACGTGTAATGGGCTCACCCAACAGGTTGATATCCGTGGCGCACGATAGTGCATTACCACGGACAATCGGGTAGCCCTCACGATTTGCGATATGTTCGGCCATGTTGAAAGTGTGGGGCCAGTCCTTTCGCTGGAACTGCCGTTCGAGTCCGGACGACCTGACAAAGTTCTGCAGGTCCTGAATAATGGCGTCGATCTGGACCCATTTAGTCCGTGGGTATGGAATGGCTTGCATGATGTAATCCGTCACCTCCCGATGGGGACGTGGCCGGATGTTGACGCCTTGGTCTGCGGCGTATTTATATGGGTCGAAGTCTGTCGTACTGGTGCCAGCGTCAGATCAAGCCGGTGGGTCCGATGACGGTGGTGCGGGATCCGTGTCCATTGGGACATGGATGCTAATGTTCTAAACCACTGAGCTAACGGTTCGCTCGGGCCTCTTGTTGGTGCGAGAGACAACCATGCTTTTGTCCTCGTTCCGTTTTACGGGCGGAGTCCGCGTCTGTGGCGGGCGCTCCTGGGGACGGCCACGATCCTGGTGGCCGGTTTGGTCCTGGTGTCGATCGTTGATATAGTGGCGCAAGTCGTCTGGCTGCCGCGGTAGCGGTGCCGGTGGCGCGGGCGCGTACTGTTGAGTGCGTACCGGGTCATACTGGCTTTTTAAGGCATCCAACAGTCCTCCTTCCATTAGCTGTTTGGCCACCCGGTCCACCATCTGTTTGTTCACGGCGGTTATGAACTGGTCGTCTGTCGCCGAAGTTGACACCTCATGCCCGTCGGGCTGAGGGCCTGGAGATTGCCGGCGCTGGTGGTACTGGGCGTGGGTTTTCTGGACGGCCGTTTGACCGCGCCCTGATGAATGGTCAGAGCCCGTGTTACGGGACCGACTGTTACGTTGATAATCGCGTTCTGCCTTCTTCTCTAACGCCGTTTGGCTGAGAGTTGGCGGTTGTGTGCCCATGCTGCTCCAGCCGGGGAGTCTGTCGCCGCTACGCTGCGTGTATAGATCGTGGATCTCTATCTGTTCATGATCCCTCAGTAGGGGGATCAGGTGGCGTCCGTCTCGGTTGGTCATGTGCCAGTACGCGTCGAAGTTGCCTTTCACCACTTCTAGGTAGAAGCAATAGGCTCGTTCACTTTCGTCACGGAAACCGGGTCGCAAGTGGTATGCGCTGGGAAAGTACTCCCGTCGAGAGTTTTCCCTCCGGCCGGACAACTCCAAACTGTTCCGTTTGCAGTCCGCGCATTTCGCTTCGTATTTCTGCTGCGGGGTAAGTCCCATTCTCTGTGTTAACAGAAATGAAACATGCAGAATGCTGGTGAAGTCCACTTCTAAGACTGGTCCCTATGATAATTACGCCCTATGATATTACGTCCCTATAATTTTTACAACCCGTCCCCCCTATGCCCTATGCAACTTCTATGCCGGGTCACTGGTGGTATGACTTCCGCTTCTGCTTCTTTTTGGTGGAAGCCAAAGTGGGGACATCTGCTAGAGGATGGCCATAACGGTCTGGTGGGTCTTGTCGCTTTTGGTAGCGCTGCTGGGACTCTGGCTCATCAACGGTTTGTACGAGCCAACGTTCACGCAGCATTTTCTTGACGACGTATCTGACGTCTTCAAAGATGGGGAATAGGCCTATGTCCCGGCCGTCGCCCGAGGCGTATTCCGTTCCATCAATCAGCTGCGGGTGGTGCGCAATGTAGTACAACAGGCAATGGCCCAGCAGTTGGTTGGCGATTTCTCCGCGTGTGAGGCCGAGGGGGTGCTGTGTGGTGGTCAGCACAGTGAAAATGGCGTTGCGCCACTCCCAATATCCTTGAGGGGCCGCATCACGTCTTTCCGGTGGGAACGTGTAGAAGATATCGCCGTTGGGCGTGTGAGTTCGCAAGATGACTCCTTCATTGTATGCCATCTGGACATGCTGCCTCACTTTGGACTTGGATAGCCATGGGCCATTCCATTTTTCGATGAACTGGTAGGCCAAATCCCCTGTGACGTAAGTTGTACCCGATCGGGACAACGCCTGTAGGGCGGCCTTGACGTATGCCCATTATTTGTCAGTGCTGGAGATTTTCATCTTTTTGGATGGATCTCCGCCCGGCCACTTCCTGGCCACTGTCGATCGCGGTGGCGAGACATAACCAATGCGTGGCCTGGCTGGGCATGGGTCCGGTAAAGTGTGGCGCATTTCGCGTGAGTCCGATTCAGGGGAGAATGTGTCCCTCACATGTTGGACGACCAAGTCAAGCGGTGTCGCACTCCGTTCACTGGGTTCTGCGACTTCTGCGCCACCCTGGTACCCCTGTTGAACACTTTGTGTTTCGCTCTGGTCCTCCATGCTCTGGTAACCGGTAGGTGCCTGATTTTCATCGCCTAGAGGGATTTCCATGCTATGGTCCGGTGGGGCATTTATGGTCATTTTGCCAGGGCTCTGGTCATCGTCATCAGAGTCTTCTGAGTCGGATTTCTGGGATGCCATTTCTTGGTCCTCTTGGTCCTCTCCTTCTTCATCTTCTTCTGAATTTGAGTCCTCTGGTCTAGAGTCCTCAGAATCCGAGTCGTCGGGTGGCGGGGTTGGCGATTTCTTGCCGCGCCCTGTCTTGGTCATAGTCTTTCGACTTTTCATGGAAGAGGCTGATGGGGCCGCTGAAGGAGGCCGGGACCGGCCAGCTGCGTCAGGCAATGACACAGTACCGTATTTGCGATAAGCACTCGACCGATGCTCCGACTCAAAGGCACCCGACTCAGAGGCACACTGCCCTGCGCTCTTAAGGGATGTCTGCCTGTTTCGCTTTGCGAAAATTTCACGCGGGAAGGCGAGCACAGAAGGGGCAGACAAAGGGCATGTATAGGCAAAGCAAATCCACCAAGTATAGTTACTTGGCATATATGTATTTTTCTGGCTTGCAGTTTGAGTTGATTTCCTGTGGTAAGATTTCAAAATGACGTTCTCTTTTAAAAAGTGCAAGTCTAGGCGGCCAAGTGTATTGAAAAAGTGCTTGGCCATTATACTTCTGATTGTCATCGCTAATGACGAACACGATCGGGATAACAAGATTTATGCTCGATTTGATTTAGATTTGCATACTGTAGCCGCGCGATGAGTTTGCACCACTATCAGACCCGGCCGCAGTCTACCCCCTGCATACGCTAGGCAGAGTGTGCTGCAGCGTGTGCGATGATTCCCGTATACCAGACTCTGTGGTGCAAACTCATCGCGCGGCTACAGTAATATGGTACAGAAAAAATTCAGAGCGAAATTTCGCTTTCACTGTTACGAGGATCTGGTTCGCTTAAAAAGAGTTTTAAGAATTCCGGATGTGATTTATTCTTCTAATGGCACAAAGCTTTCTGGTGTTCATGCTCTTGCCGTGTTACTCTGTCGACTTGCATATCCCAACCGCTGGGTGGATAACGTTGATTTTCTGGGACGCGACATGTCGCAGTTATCCTGAATTTACCATCGCGTCCTTGATTTTTTATATGCTATGCGCGGACATCTACCGGAAAATCTCAACAAGCCTTGGTTATATGCCGAACGTATTCAGACTTTTGCCGATGCGGTTTATCGAGTAACAGGGATTTACGGCAATGAAATTTTAATTTTAAAAATTTGTAACAGGCAAGCACGAGGAGCTCACAGGATGTCTTTATTGACAAATAAAGGGCTGATAACACTGCGTAATAGCAGGAAGAAAAGAAGAAAGCCAGTATGGCTGAATCTAGAAACGGTTGCTAGATGCGTCCGTGAGCGTGTCCCAACGTGAATGACGCTGGCGGCAACCACGTGCGTGATGCGGCCATATCAGCTGTGTGCTGTGTGATGCTGAGCGCAGACTGGACTCTATCCAACGCGAGCGTATAAACGCTGAGTCATACGGCGATAGAGGGACGAGAGAGCAAGTGTGCTCAGTGTGTACGCACGCGGTATATCCACTTCAGTGGATGAGTGCAGTGCAGCAGCACACGTACGTACACGAGAGAGGCGAATACGGCATGTAAGTGAGTGCAAATACGCCACTCTTGGGCGTAGCACCACGCACAGGCTCGTACGCCTGATATGCCTCTGGGCGGGAATCCGAGCTCCTGCGAAGGATGCTCCGACTCGGTACCGCACCAGTGTATCGCACAACTCCCCGGTTGGACCCTTCTAGGGTCGCCGGTACGCGTCCTCTGGCCGTGGGAGTCCGGTGTCCGGTTGACCGTCCCATCTTTTCCTTCCAGACCCGTGAGAGGCAAGCAGCTCACGGCCGAAAATCTAGAGTTCGCTTGGGCGTTTCGTTGGACCGGTAATGCGTCTGTTGGCTGGCTTCTTGCTTCGGTTGGCATCGGAGAACATTGTAAAAGAAAATGTAATAAAATGAAGTCTTATGCAACGCGAAAGAAAAATATGCAATAAAGTTTAATCACAATTCCAGTGAGCAAAGGGTTAACCCGTTCCACACTATGCGTGTTAGACCGACATGGTTGAGGACTTCTTTTCTGCTGTCCGTTGTTATGGTCATAGGTTGCTTTTATTAGTTTTATTTCAAAGAAGTGATGTTGGGCTACAGTTCAAAATATATAATCGTGAGCTGGACCTTGCCCAGAAGGTCCGGCGGGTGACCAAACATGGTCAAAACTGACGAAACTGGGCTCCCGGAGGTCCTTCTTGCCTCTACAGCCACCGCCACATCAGATAATTACCAAAAAAATTACAAGAGAAGTAATCCCTAAGCCTTATAAAGAACTAAAGCGAAGTTCAGAGAATAAGCGCCCACTGGTCAGCCCTGGTCATTTAAAAATGCCATGTCGGTTGTGACACGGTTGGGCATGGTACTAATTAGTTAATTTTCTTTAAAAATTCATATCAATTAGAAGAATTATCGTACACGGTACCATGAGCAACCAAAAGAAAGCTCATAAAAAGCTGTATTAACTGACGTGAGCGTAGTGGTCAGCAAAGTGACCACCGGTCAACACTGACCGGAAATCCAAAACAATGAAATTTTTGACTACACGCTTCTACAATCAATGTGAATTAATACAAAGAAGTTTTGAAATGACTTCTTTGAATAGCACTAAAGCCACGATAAAGCTCAGAAGATAGGTCAGTGCATCTCATGCATGGTAAGTGTGCTTTGAAAGCGATCTTTTCCTTATAGGCTTATACCGATGGTATACGGCAACATGGCTAATCCATTCTCGTAGTCTAATTCGTATATCCATTGTGAATTCCGGCTGACCAGTGAGTTCAGCAACTTCAGCTACAGTAATGAGGTACCAACTATTAAAGTTACCAATTCGCATAGATACCTTGTTATTAAACGTCTGCTCTTGCATCAAACACGCCATTCGGACCTTCCGCTACATGGGCGCTCGTAACCTTTAGCATCGGTGTGTGCAAAACGGTGAATACAACGGAAGGGGGTATTCACAATGCGTTTCTGAGTATAGGTAACGCCAAACTACAGAGTATTTAGCAGCGGTGCCGTCTGAGACAAAGCACTCACAAATTTTTAAAAATTAATGTCTAAAAATTAAAAGTCGTTCTTCGGTACAGTAACCGGCTTTTTTTGGCACAATATTACTAACCCTTGTGCGGATCAGTGCGTTACTTCGCTTTTTTCAACAATTGGTCACTTGTAGTCTTGTATTGTACAATGTCTTTGAACTGGCCACCGGTCGATCAAAGGCAGTGATCACGTCAGCCTTGTTTTATGCGCTTTACCTCCACGCTACCATTCAGTTGCACAAACCGGATATAGTATCACTTTCATTGTATATGAATATATGTCACTCGATTTATGATCCACAATAAAGCCGATGACCGATTGTCCAAAACGTGGAGCAGAAGTGACCAACTGTTGCGTACATTAAAGTAGTACTTACCTATGTGCTAGTGCATATTAGTGTTTATTGCGTGTTTTAGCTTTCCTTGACCACTGGTCATTTTGATGACCATTACAGTGCATCTTTGTTAAAGTGCTCGTTAAAATCTAACGTTTGAGCTATTGGCATGTTCAACACGATTTTTCTATCAGCTGTTGTAAACGGTAATGGAAAACATGTCGGTGCAACATGGTTACCATGCGTGTTAGTCCGACATGGTCATCTCCTGCTTGACCTATGGTCGCTAAAATCTTGAAAAAATTGTTTTTCTCTTAACAGAATTTTTCTGTCCTAGACTGCCAATTTTCAAAACTGTAGTCCCATCCGTTCTAGTAACCGGTTTTCCTGTTTTAAACAAAGCAGATCTATTAAAGAGATCTAACTAGAAAAATACAATTCCGTTTGTTAGGAAAAGAAATACTAGAAAAATGCAAAATCTGTCCGGGGCTTTATTCCGACTAGGATGACTTCCACGGGGGCGTCGAGTCCACGGGGTCTCCTTTCCAATGTTGTCCGGTAGACTGGATCCGAGGCGTCGGTTCTCGGGTTATCCGTCATGACCGGTAAAATTCACCTAAGTCGGGTAAGCACGGTGAAACACTTACTTCCGACTCGCATCCGTCCGTTGCGAAAGGAGAGGCACTGTCGTAGTTACGAATGCCGAGGCATCCTCTCTGTGTGGAGGAGTTAGACCGAGGTCGGTTGGCCAAGGTCGGCCTACCGGTAAGTCGACCGGCGGCATGGAAATCCGGCTAAGTTCCGAATTCCATAAGTCAGGTCGGAAAAATTGATACTCATATCGTGCAACCTGTGTGGTTGCTGAGTACGGCAGTTCCGTTCAAAAGTGGTCGGTTAAAAACCGTTCAATCTGCTACCACGAGCCTAGTTATGGGTTCATCCGAGACGAACTGGCTCGAAGGTCCGGTCGGAAATTTCGTGTTCCCGCGGTGGAAATGGGCGGCTGACTACTACCTCATACTACCTTCGTGGCTAGGAGTAGTATTTCCATCCGCTATCTTCTTGGTCGGCATCTCGTTATGCCGAGCCGACCTGTGGTCGGTCATAATGTTATCCAACGGTTGGTCGATTACTATGATGTAAGGCGGATGGTCGGAAATTTTTGTTCCTCGGTGGTCGACCAAGGTGACCGGTGATGTTCACGTTCCTTTTTCCGACCTCTTCTTTCATGCAGGCGACTTTAGCCGACCTGTTGTCGGTCACTATGCATATCCGACCTCAATCGGTTATCCGTGTTGAAGGTTGGAGGTCGGCCATCGGCTTCCGCTGGTAAGCGGTTATCTGGTCGGCCTGAGATTGATATGATCACTGGGTTGGATCCAAGCTGGACGGAATCGAGTTCCGACGTCCTTATCGGGTTGCCATGGCGTCTGTTGGCCGAGTAATTCGTACTTCATCAGGCAATCATGCACGCTTGTGGTGAAAAAGGGCCTTTGTGGTCCTAGCTCACAAAACAAGCTCTTTGGTTTAAATACCATCTTCATGCACATGCAAGGATCCTGAGGTCGTCTGAGATCCACTTTGCCGTTTTTTCGTCGCGAACTAGAGACACCTAGCCACTTCTGTTGGGGTAAGACGACTCTTGTCCGCAGGGGGATTCGTTCCTTGCCGATGACGCAGAACAGCTGGCCGGTACTGTTGCGGGCAGTTGTCCTCCGTCACGGACTCGTTAGGGGGTGCAGATCGTAGCCACTAGTACGGTCTGCCTAGGATGTTCCATTTAAGTCATGGGGAAGCAGGTCGCGGCGGAGTCGTTGGTACACCGGTAGCCAAATCACCGTCGCTGTTCTTCTTCAGGGAATTGCAGCACGTTCGAGACGCGCGTAGTCGTGGTCACCGGTGAATCGGTTAGTTCCGATATCCTACGGGGGAGACGTCGGTTGGATGCCAGGTACAAAGTCTGTAGGTCTGGGTTCAACGGAGAATCCGTTACGACTTTTTATACGGTGGCGATCGTTATTACTGCGGTCTGCGGTCTTTCCATCTACCTGTAGCGTGTACGACCTTTGTGGTCGGCGGCTAATATAGCAGATCCTGGCTGGTGATTTTATGCTTCCCGTTGTTTGGTTGGTCGACAAGTCGTCAGTCGTTTCGTTGTCCCTGCTATTCCATCCAAGTATGATGTCGTGCTTCGCCGACCTGTGTGGTCGGTTAAGGTAGTCAGTCGTAGTTGACACGATCTGCTGTCGTTCTGGCATTGGGAATCCATTTGTTCGCTGGACACAGTCGACCTTTGTGGTCGACTTATCCAAATGAGGTGTCCGACTGTCTTCGGTGACGGGGGTTACTGGTCGGCTACTCGGTTTTCGAGTCGGCACCGGGTGCCAGGCAAACATGGCGCTGAACGCGCAGCGACGTGTTCCGCGCCATGTTAGCGTAATCCTCTCGGTCTTCACTCCAGAGTCGGTTGGTCGGAGTAATCTTCATGCTCACCATGTAACAGACGGTTGTAAGTGGTTTCCACGGTTAGCCTTGTTAACTGGTCGGGGCGTCTGTTGGCTCCAACCGTAGCAGATGTGGTTCACGATATGCTATGTTAGCAGATGTGATTTCCGCGGTCTGCTCATGTCAGGCTGGGGAACTGAGGTCGGTTGCCCAGTTCTATCCAGGGGATTCCTCGGGTGACGTACCGGTACGGTGAAAGAACCAAAATACCCAGGTCTGACCACTCGTTTCCGGGTCAAACCGAAGAATCCGGCCGACCTTTGTGGTCGGCTATAGTGGCATGTTCGTGGTCGACGTCTGTTACGTTCATGGTGCATCTATGGGAAAAACGTAAGAGAAATGTGCGTTCCGGGTTACATGTCGTTTATCGACGGTGCTGTTTATCAGCCAGGTCGTTTCTCGACCGTGCCGTTTCTCGGCTCAATGTCCTTTTAGGGTATTACGACTAAGGACTAGGTTTCCTTTGTGGAAACCTGTCCTTATCCCAGATTCACGTCGACCGGCGGTTCGCCGCCGAAGTAGTCTTCTTCGTCATCGTCGGGTTTTGGTCGGTGATGAGGTCGTAAGGTTGACTCCTTTGGTTTGCAGCTTCCAGAGGCACTTCGCTGGGACGCGGTATCTTCTTTGGTTTCCTGGCCCGGATGTTCCGCTTGGGACTTCTTCACCTTGGCTACCTGTTTTCGCAGCTTCCAGGCTGAGGGTCGTGCGCCCGGTGCCACGTCATCCGACATCCCTTCCTCGTAGGGGGCGAAGTAAATCCGGCCGGAAAGAGCTTCTCTGTACGATATCAGCTCACAAATCGAGGTGCGTCGTCGTGCGTGTCGATTTGTTCTTGAGTTCGGATGGCGTATCGTCCGGCGTGTCGTTCATGTGCGAAGAGGAGATCCCTTAACCAGACGGCGAGGATGATGCTTCTCATCGGCGAGCCAAGTTGGGCTACAATAGTTTTCTAGCGCTGGTGGGATCCTCTGATTCCGGTAAAGTCCGCATAACGTGAAGTGGCAGTGGTAATTTCCGAGTCGTGCTGCAAAAAGGTAGCGTAGTACCGCTGCCGTACTGTTCTGTTCCAGTGCGATCTCCTCCTGTGGAAGAAACTGCAGCAAGTCCAGAGCTGCCCGAGCCGCCGTGATGACAAAAGCCGGGTGTGCGTCGGTAATGACGAACTGGGCTACGCTTTCCAACTCGTCGTATTGGTATTCACGTGGGCCGAGCTGACTTAATCGTGGTCCGTCTGGACTGTGCAACGGTATATTCAGCAAGGCCGGGTCGGTCGTTGACGGCAAGGCGTTCGCTCTGTCATATGGATGTTCCATATTCGGGTTGGTGTGGGAAGTCATGTTGAAGGTCGGCAACCATTGATGTCGTTCCATCAGCGTCTGGTAGCCGGATCGGACGAGGAACTGTCGTAAGTTTTCGACCATACGCCAAACCTGTGGGCGATGTCGTTCCTCATACTCCATGGTGTTCATGATGTAGTTCGCCCGTTCGTTCGGGTGTGGCATGGCGATTTCGATTCCCTGTTGGCGGGCGGCATCGTAACGAGGGTCTTCTCGAGCCGGCACCTCCACTTGTGGGAGATTTGCCATCTGGTCGGCTATGTCCACATCCATTTGGTCAGGTTGAGTTTCGGGTTGCGCTACCGGTTCCACCATGTCGGCGTCCGGCTGTGGTTCTGGCGGGATAAAGTTTCGTTTCGACTTGCTAGTTGAGTCGACGACCAGTCCAATGCCGACTTCTTCGGCTCCGGTTCGTTTGCCGGGTGGAGGTCTGGTCGGTTCTTTTCCAGCTCCTCTGATAATGGCCCGCTGTTCCTCGATTCTGCGTCGAGCATCGTGGCCAGTTCGATGTCGGAGGTCGTGTCCAACCAGATTTCTAGCCGGTCGGCGCTGCTGTTGAGTCGTCGACGGCGGCGGCGCCATTGGTTGCGCCGATGGTCCGGGTTGTGGGATCTGCTGGGACACAACTGGTTGAGCTTGCGTAATTACCGGCGTAGCCCTTTGTGGGATTGCCGTCAACTGTTCTGCTGTAGCCGGAGTGAAGGTAACCAACTGTCGGGTTCCATCCGGCATGTTCATCATCATCTTCATTTCAACGTTCTGAAGTGTTCGGTGTGGGTCTCCGACGAAAACTTCCCGTATCTCCTTGACCAGCTGTTCTGGTTCCGAGCGACCCTGTGTGGGTGCCGGTAACCGAACTGTTATTTCTGGTTCATGACGGGTCGGTGGTGGGTAAACTTCCATTTTGGCGATTTTCTCGTTGACTTCTTTAAGCTTCTTCTTCTTTTCCTGTTGTCGCACCAGATCCTGTTGCTGGCGCCACTCGAAGAGTCGGGCAGTTAGCACCGGAGGTCGAGTGCCTTTCCAGCCTTCGTCATTGGTTCGTTGACGTTGGATGACGGCCAAATTATCTTGTTCGTACGCCCGCAACTGGTTGACGAGGTTCTCTCGGCCAGCCAACTGTCTGTATGCGCTGAGGTTTCCAGCGACGACGTTTAAATAGAGGGCTTGGGCCAAGGCGTATGTCTGCCTCCCTGTGTCCGGAGTTCGGTCATTCGTGAAGGAAATAATGCACTGCGCGCACGGGAGTCTGTTGCCCCGCGGCGTCGAATTCTCGCTGCACCGTTGGCAGTCTCTGGTGTATGCTTCCGTCCGAGGCTGTTAAAACAAAGATTGAGCAATCCACTTGTCGGATGCGTTCTATATAATTAGTCCTATAATTTTACGCCCTGTAATTACTACGGTCGGGCCAGGTATAATTTCTACGGTCGGTTAGCGAGCTGGTACAAGGCGCCTTTGTTTTGTCTGATGAGATAGGTCGACTTCTGTATTGACACCTTTGTGGTGTTTTGTGGGGGTAGTCGGTTCTGCGACCCCTCCGGCGCGTTCCGCGTCCCTCATTCCCGAGTTGGTGGGTCGGTTGGTTCCGGCCGGTCCACCTGGAGAGAGTCGGTCGACTCATTCTGTTGCTCCGTGGCCGGTCGTTCCTTTGGCAAATGTCCATGTCGGTGTGTCGACGGATTACAAGCCACGAACCGCTGGCCGCCCTGGATGTCATCCGTGTTGGAGGCGAAACGCTTTGGAAGAATCCCTTTTCGAAGACCCATTCCAACTCATCGGCCAGGTCGTATCCCTTATTCCTAGGGTCTTTCTTCGGCTTGTATTTCGGGTCCGACAGCTGAGGTTTCTTCGCCAATCGCGCGAAGTCGAATCGCGCCAGTAGTTGGTGCATCAGTTCACCGCGCGTTATTCCGTCCGGATGCCAGGTCATTTCCATACACGCTTCGATGGCGTGTACCCATCCTTCATATGTGTCGGGGCCGGATCCAGTTTGTCCGCTGGAAATTCGAAGTACATCCTCTTATTGCTGGTGTGTGTCCGGATGATTTTTCCGCGCTGGTACCCGAGTTCGCAGTACCGTTTGACGTTATTGTAGCTCAGTTGTCGCCACTCGCCTTCGTTCACCTTCCAATGTTGGAGGAGTTTAAAGGCGATCCTTGATGTGGCGAACTTTGGTCCCCGGGTCGCAAGAGCCTTCAGAGCCGCGAACGTGTACATCCATCCGGGGTCGTATTCCGAGACGGAGGGTTTCGGCTGTTGGGCGCGCATCATACCCGTATATTTTACGCGTACGTTGGCCAATGGGGGAATGTCGTTTGGTAGTTCCTCCCTGGTGTCTTCATCCCATTCCGTTAGGAGTCGATCCGGTTCGGGGTCGGGAGTTACTGGTATTCGTTGACCATAAAAACGGGGGACGTAAACGTCGCCACTATCCTCTTGCTTCGGCTCGTCGGCATTGTTACCGTCGGCCGATGACTTATCCTGTTTGTCGGATATTTCGGGTTCACTCTGCTGTTGGGGCGCCGAAGGCGGTGGCGGTGGTGGTTTACCGTTTTCATCGTCGTCATCGTCCTTTCCGGATCCACTTCCAGGTGTCTGGAAGTCTTCATCATCCTCATCGTCGTCTTCGGATTCGGATGTGTTTGATTCGTCCTTTTTCACCGGCTTCTTCTTAGACTTTGTCGTCTTCGGCTGACTCTTTCGCTGAGTCTTGTCTTCCGGAGCCGGTGAAGTTTCCATCGGCGAGGTCGGCGGAAGTGACTGTGTGTCCTTCGGTTTAAACCGTCCTTTCGTGCTCCGACCTGGTTTGGTCACACTTGCTCGTCCTTGTGGGGCCATCGCCGTGTTGATGTACGTGTTCGGCTCGAAAGGTGCCCGAGGTCGGGGGCGAGCCTGGATCCGCTTCTGGACGATTGCCCGGCCGATCTAGCGATGTGCAGCATTTCGGCTGCCGCGCCGGACGGTTGTTCGTCCGTTTCGTTATATTCTTCGACGATCATCTCCGTACCCGCCGGTGGTTTATCCTTATTGACGTAGAGCATCCGTAATTTGAACTCACGTCGTTGTAGTTCCGGTATGACTCCTGGTACCGTGTACCGAACGGGTAGGTCGCGTTCCGCGTTGGTTGTCTGGAGGGTGTTTTCTTCGACCATCGACGCGATCTCTTCGGTGATTATGTCGTTGATGATGTTGTCGATGTTCCCCTCGCCGTTCATGAACATCACGTTGTATACACGGGCGATTTGGACCAATTTCGATCCCCGGGGAACCCTGATGTATCCGATACACCGTACGATTCTCGTCGGTATGTCGTCGGAGTTCTTTCCAGAGGTGCTTTCAAGAGCCTTGATAACGTCTGGTGGAAGCAGCTCACCCATTCGTCCCCATTGTCGGTGCACGGCTACCGCTAATCCGAAGTCCAGAGTCCACGCCACGAATGCCATCATAAGTTGATGTGTTAGCCATGTGGCGCCGTTGGCTTGGATGTTGGTCAGGAGGTCGCGCACCAAGGACTGGTAAATGTCCGTGCCATTGTCTTTGGCATTTTTGATGCTACGGGCCACTTCCACGTGTACCCGTGCAGTACGAAGTACAATTTCGGTATCCTCCTCCTCTTGTCGGTCGGGAAGTCGTTCACGTACGTCGTCGGGGGCCGGCCACTGTGATTCGTCAGTGTCCGGTGCATGTCTAAAGATTTTCTTCAGATTCCCCTTAAATCCCTCGTATGGGTCACCGTCTCCATGGTCGGAGATTGAATCCTTTCCTTCGATGTCCGAGATCTGGTCGGATTCTTCATCGGACTTTTGCTTAAATGTCGACGGCTGAGGTTCTGACGGCTCTTCCGACCTAGACGTCTGTGGTCGTTCAGCCGTGGCTTTGGTCGGCTTCGTGCCGGCCTGCTTCATCAGGTCTTGGAATCGACGTTCAGCTGCTTCGGTGTCGTATTTTTCATTAGCTTTAACCTTCCGCTCAGTCCTTTGTGGGCCGGCATCGGAGACATCCAGGTCGTCGGAAGACTTATGTCGTTTGGCCGGGTTGGGTTTCGGCGTCTTCACCGAAGAATCCGACTTCTGTTTGGTCGATTCCTTGGTGTCCGATTTCAATAGTTTCTTTCCGTTTCGGGTTTGGCGGGCTGTTTGGCCGCTTCCTTTTGGCTTCCTTGTTGGCCTTCTTCTTTTCCCTCCGTGACAACTTAGCCGAGTTGGCCGAGTGGATGACCTGCGAGTTAAGCAGTGAGTCATCGTCGATCTGTACGGAAGGTTCCCTAGGAAGGATACGGAACGGAAGGTTTGACGACAAGTTGTTTTGACGTCTTGCAGTCGGCTTGGGGGTCGGAGCGGTGACCGGTTGTCGAGCCGGAGTGGCATCATGTAGTGCCTTCGGCTGGCTCTTTTCCTCCCGATAACGTTCTCCCATCCGTTTCATGACTTCTGCCATCCTTTCAGTTAGTCGGTCATGTTCTCGGCGGACATCGTCAGTATGTCCGGTTAAGTTGGCTCGGCGGGTTCTCAACGCGTGTCATAGATCCCTGTCTTCTGGGAATGCGATGTCAACGCTAACATCCTGTTCCGACCGAGTTAGGTCTTAGACGTACCGTAGGGCTAAATCGTTGTGGAACTCGCGTGAGAAGTCCTGTGGAGGTCTTTCCTTCTTCTTACTGGATCTGACCGGTTCTGTTGCCGGCTCGTTTGTCCGAGTTTCATCAATAGTGAATTCGGGGCCGGAGCGAACAGAGGTTGGTTCGGTCTCTTGTTGTACCGTTCCGACTTCGGTTCCGGTCTTAGCCTTCGATGGAGACGTTATGTCCATCTCCTCCGGCGTTTTCTTCGGTTTAGTCGGAGTATTCCTGGGCGTAAACCTGCGTGGTTGTTCCGTCGAAGGTTGACTCGGCATCCGTACTGGTTGGGATGCTGCCCGGTTCGGCGAAGTCTGTTTCACCGGTGATCGGCTCCTTCGTGGAGTCGACGTTTCCGTTCTGGATACTGACGACCGACCCCAGATTGTGCGTGCGTCTTGTAGCCGCGCGTCCTGCCATGTCAGGTCATCGTCGTAGGTCGGGTCGTCTTCGATTCGTAAACCTTTCTGGTATCCCTGGTCGGATTCGTCACTGCTATCCGACATTTTCATCGGAATTTTGTCAGTGACGTCCTGTCCAGGTTGGGGTGGCACCTCCAAGGTATAGGCAGCCGGGTTGATGCGAGGTCGGCGGAGCTGTTAAACCGGCTTTATGATAGCCGCGTCGAGCGGGAGCTGTCGTAACTCCTGCTTTCCGCACCTCAGTATCATCAGCCGTCGTAAGGTGTCCCTTTCCTGGATGGTGGCGTAAATCCGTTGAGCAAGTTCTGTCTGCTCGTCTTCGGACATGCTCTGCTTCCAGATTCCTCCCTTCAGTTGAGCTTCGTAAAGAATCCGTTGCAGGTCCAGGGATGTAGCTTTTCTCACCAGTCTCTGGTGGATGCTGGGAGTGAATAGTTCTATATCCGAGGGAGTCGACCTTTGTGGTCGGCTTTCCCTTTCTTCGGCAGGTGGTAATATGGGAGCCGACCTTTCGAGGAGTTGTTCCTTCGTTCTGACCGGTGCAGGTGAGAAGAGGCGTCGTCGTGGACCGCGTTCTTCAATGTTTTCACTGGTCTTCGGCTCTCTTACAGGTAAAGTTGCTGGTCGGACGAGTGGCTTCGGTTGGCCGTTATCCGGTTCCGATGTGTCCATCGCGTCGACTTCGTGTTCGAGCGCTGGTAACGGTGCATTATCCACAGGGTCGTCCTGGTCGACTGGTGGAGTTGTTTCCGCCATGTTGGTCGACTTCTTTGGTGACTGTTGCACCTTTGCTTTCTTCGCCGAGGGCGGATGTTACACCTTACGTCGTTGTTCTTCGGCTTTTTTCCGTCTATGGAAGTCCTCCACGAACGACTCGATTTTGGCCGTTAAGATCTGCAACCTCTCACGGTTGTTTGCTGACTGTACTGTCGTCGGTCGTAAAATGAACCGGACCTCCTTGGCGTTGTTTTCCATGTGTCCTAGGTTGATGTCGATCTGCAGGTAACGAGGACTCTGTTGGTCAGTTACATCCATTATCCGTCGGAGTTCGGCTATGACTTCATCGGCCGACTTCAGATTTCAGTTTATCCGTTCCAACGTGGCTGGGTCAAGGTCGGCCTGTTGTTGTGCCGGAGGAAGTGGAGGTCGGACGAAGTCGGCAGTCGGGGTTCGTGTCGACTAGACTTCTCTGATTCGTGACGCTTGACTAGTAACTGTGGCCCTTTGTGGTACCTGACTAGTCGTCGCCGACCTCTCTTTGTCGTCCTCATAATTTCTGACCTGCGTTTCCAACCAAGATGTGATGGAGTCTATGTGTCGCCTAATGCTAGCCGTTTTGGGGGCATCTGCATGGTACATTTGACGTAAGTGTTTAGCGTTGCTTCCTCAAGCCAGAATGTCACGGTCCAGTTCATTGGCCAATTGGCTGCCGGTTTCGCAGAAGTTTCGGCGAGCTCTCATCTCTGTGATGAATTGCTCGACCTGGTTCATTAGCTTAATCGTTGACGACGGCGCGCTAAACGGCAAGCTTCCTGTGTCCGGAATTGCTGCCATGATCACCGCCTCTGTAGCCGGGGACATGGGTCGGTCGCCAATGTCCGCTGGTTTCGGCGAGGTCGGTTTCGTCTGAGTCGGCAGTACTGTTGGTGTCGGCTTGGCTGGCGCGGCTGTTGACATCGGCTGACTGTTAATAGCTGCGAGTCGTGCTCTTTCTGCTTGGACGTCCCGAAGACTTTGTCGTCTTTGGGTGTCGATTTCCGCTTCCAAGTCATGGACGTGCATTTGGGAAATCCTGAGCTGGTCGCTTAATGCCAACCTTACATTGATCATGGTCGGGTCGGTGTCGCTCATGTCGGCTATCTGACGTTCCAAGCCGGCTGCAATCTGCTTCGCCCGTGCCAAGATCTGATAAAGAGTTTTCCGTCGTTCCGCGGGTGTAGGTTGAATAAGTTATCCCGTAGAGGTCGGCTTCGGTTGAGTCGGCTTCGGTTGAGCCCTTTGCGGGTTCGCCTCAAGTATCTTCCACAGGTCCTGGACCCGTCGAGAGCAAATGACATGCTGTTGTTCCAGCGCTTCACGTAGCCGTCTCTCAAAAGGCTTATTGGGATCCAATTCTCGGAGTTGTTTGTTGAGGGTTTCCATAACCTCTACCGCTTGTCGGTATTGGTCTTCCACTGCTTCGAGGTCGTCCTCTTGTTGGTCGGCCGCAGCTTCGACTAGTGGGAGTTCGACGTCCGCTCCTGGTGAGTCAGTTGGGGTCAGTTCCTCGTCTTCTGGAGTGACCGGCTTGGACGGTGCTTCTGTCGGCGCCGCCAAGTGCTGTCGGATGTGGTCGATTAACGACTGGAGAGCTTCGGCAAGTCGATTTTGATTCGGACCGGCATCTGGAATTCCCCATGAGCTAAGTGTGTCGGCCCAGTCCAGGTGGTTCCGTAGAGCTCGATCGATACGTGCTAGTTGACATGCCTCCTGTTGAGGTAGATTCTGGGCGAGTCTGTGGTGGAAGATTTCTGCTAAGTCCTGACCGGCCTGGTAAATTACTTCGATGTTGCCGAGTAGGTTTGTCATCGGCGTCGAGTGTACCAGGGTCATCACCGCTGTTGTAGTCGGTGTCGGTCTTCGAGGTGGTGGTGGCGTCGGAATCCTATTGTACTTCGGTTCGGCGTCGAGGATTTCTGTAATCCTCTCGATGGTCGACCTAAGTTGCCGTTCGTCGGCTTCGGTCGGCTTATCTTTGTTGATAAGGTGGTCGGCTTGCCTTAGGTAGTCTGCCAAGTGATCCATCTTCTGCCGGGCCTCTTTTACGCTGACTATATCGACTGGGGTTATGTCGATATATTTCCGCTGGAGGTCGTCTAGTAGATCTCGTCCGTCGGAGATCGTGGTTTCCATCTTATGTCGGCGGTCCCTTTTCATCTGTGTCGTTGGTGACACAGCCGGTGGCGGTGAAGATATCGGCGGGAATCTGGTATAGCTCGTCGTCGGTTCCGCCGCCAAGAGGCTTCGTTGCTCTCTGTTGGAGTTAACCAACAGGTCGACACCCTGGTTGTATTAGGCGCCTGTGGTTTTCCGTCATCGGCGGTCCGTGTTGGATCAGGTCCTGGACCAATTTGGTATGGGTCGAAAGTTCGGAGAGTTTCTCCCGGGCGTTTGGTTCGAGGCCCTTCGCTGAGCTTTCGCGAATCTGTTTCAGAATTCCTTCTGCCTCCCGAAGTGCGACTTTGGCATTAATAAATGTTCTAATGCCTTCGTCGGCCGCCTCCGCTACGACCTGTGTGGTCGTTAATTGCGGTGGGGCGGTTATGGCCTGGAGTGCCTGTTCCTCCGTTCGGATTTGGGTGTCCAGTTCATTATGCTGGTCGTACAGTTCTTTGTACTGATTCAGCAGGACTTGAAATTCCTGAGGGTGGTTTGCTCCGCTTGTTGGGAGAATCCTCATCCGTTCTCGGATTCTGTTGGACTGAATAATTATTCCACTCTTTCTTCGTCTCAAACCTTCGAGTCTCCGGAGTCGTTCCGGAGTTGCCGTGACGGCCAGTGTGGTCGTCGTCGGTTCGCTCGAGGTCGGACCTTTCTCCGTAAGGATGAACTGTTTCATATGGCCCATGACGGCATCAAACCGGTTTCTGCCTAGTTCTGTCGTAGGTATACCGTCCCTTACGAAGCCCTCTGCTAACTGTATGTCCGTTACCAGAGTGTTGGTCTTCGGTAAGGCTTCGAATACCGTCGTCTCGGTGACGTTCTCATAGATTCCCATGAGTGTCCGCTTCCCGTCGAGAATAGTTCTCCAGACTTCTGTGGCCTGGGGGTCTTCCCTGGCTCGGAGTGCCATAACGGGGTAAGACGGAACTTGTTGTTCGTTACCAGGTGGGTCACTCCGGATCAGTTGTCGAATTGTTTCGACGTGGTTGATGATCCGTTGGGCCACATCGTCGGTGGCCGGTTCGCATCTTGCGGTTAGTATTTGGACAATGCGGATGCTTCGCTTCATGCTGTTGTTGCGTCCCGCATTTGCTAACGCGGTGTCTCTGTTGACATGCGCTCCTGTCCACCGGTCTAAAGCGAGGTTCCCCTCGGCGACAACAGCCTGCAATTCTATCGTTGAAGGCGGTTTCACGTTGTTCGACCGTCGTTCGGCTGCTTCCAAGTTCTGGACGAACTGGGGATGTTTGCCCATCAGCTGTCGAAGTTTGTCGAGTTCCCTCCGTAAAGTTCGTAACGGCAATTGTTCCGTCGATATTTCCTGAGGAGATTTCGGTAAGCGTCCGATAATGGCGTTAAGTTCCAGTTGGTCGGTCTCGAGTGTGCGAGATTCGACCGTTCCGCGTGGTGTGTCATCCAAACGCGCCTGAATCCGAGTAGCCATAGTGTTAGCCACTCGAAGGAGGTGTGCCATCTCTTGTACTGTGAGAGGTGGTCCTCCTAGGACTTCCTGCGGAACCTGTTGGTTCGGGTCCATTTCGACGTCGGGAGCCGCCGCTGGTTGGGTTGCCTCCAATTCCGTCGCTCGGACTTCGTTGTCCTTTGACATAGCGTGGTCGGTTAGCCGACGTATCGTCTCTACCGTATATTGGTAGTCCGGATGTCCCGGTACGAGTTGGGTCAGTCGCTGTTGGTGCCTACGTATTGCGTCATACGTATCGTCACTCGTGCTCTTAGTGTTTTCGAGCCGGGCGAGTCGCACTTCTTCGTGGATGACGGCCTGTGTGGTCGTCACTGACGTTCCCGGTTGAGCTTGTGCCGCTTCCAGGGTTCGGATTTGGCGTTCCTGCTCGGTTATTCTCGCGTTCGATCTTCGGACCTGTTCTTCCGAATCCCACCGTTTGTAGGCGTAGTCGTGGGTCGAAGGTGGGAGTTTAGCTGCGGCTTTGTTGTAATGGGCAGCCTGTCTCCGAGATTGCTCTAATTGTAGTCGGAGTCTCCCTATCTCCACCGACGGTACTCGGATGGTCGTCTGTAGACCAACCGAGGTCGGCTGGATTGTTCCAGGGAGAGAAGAAGTCGACGTGCCGACTTGTGTGGTCGTTGTCGACGTGTTTTCTTGCGGGGTAGCTGTCGGTTGAGCTACTTATGTTTCCGCTGCATGGATCTCGTTCTCCTTTTCCAGGACGTAGTCGTTCCATGTCTGAATTTGTTCAGTTAAGAACCTCATCCGTTGAGAGAAGAAATTTTTTTTTTTGCTTAATGGTAGTGTTTTTATTAGCGCTTCGTGCTGGGAAATGTATTACAAGAGTATCAGTTAACAAAAAAAGAGTCATAACATCATTTCCGTTCCGCCAAATGAAAGGCAAAGTAAACACCTTCCTTCTCTACCATGTCGCTAAATGTACCGAGAACAGAAACTGCATTTCCTCTCTGAATCTCAATACCAATTCTTTGGCGTAAAAACTCTCCTGAGCGGGGGTTGCCTGTACTGTCGATGATCTTTCTCGACAGCTCTTTGAAAAACTTCTTCGTCAGGGGTCCAAATGTACCTGTAGTTTCGAACGCCAGCGGCTGAACGATGTAACGGTCTGCCAGCCCGTTATATTTTTCTAACTTCCGATTTTCCCGTATTTCCGCTGCACTACCCGGCACTCTGGACGTCTGTGCGATGTACGTTTGCGCAAATGTGTCCGCCACGGTTACATCCCACACCAGCGGCTTTCAGTTTTTCCAGGGAAAAGCTGTCACACCGTCGGGCCGCTTTCCATCGCCTCTATCCAAGCCCGCCGGCTCGAGTGACGATGGCACTTTTGCCGAACTCAAAGCCCGTTTGGTCGCTTCATTCAAGACTGCGTGGACACCGTGTCTTCCTTTCGCTAACTTGCATACCAGCCCATGGTGTCCTAGACTGTCTACAATACTACCGCACCGGCAGACATGCATCTCGCAAACTGGAGCTCCCAACCGTCGCGCAACGGCAATGCGCAAGTGTGCGTCTTCCAGTAAATTGCCGAATATTGAAACCGGTAAAGCAGATAACCATGCATGTGACTCCGGTGAGGATGCAGCCAACAGGCGAGCAGAGGTAAGTACGTCGGCGTTATCCATCATGCGGGTCGCTGTCTGGGTATGCTGCAGTGCTGTCCAGACCGACTGGAAACAGCGGGTTTCCGTGCGCGGGGGTTCCATGGAAAAACGATTTGTCCACGCTTCTGTTAGCTGATTACACCTGTCTTGTATGGTTGCGTTGCCAGTGATGCTGCATACCATTCCTGTGGAACCATGTACAGATGAGGCGTAGGCAGCTAGCGCGACATCCGCTGCGTTAATCAGCCCCAGGCCACCAAATTTCGTAGGTAAAGAGGCTTGCTCCCATACTGAGCTGGACATTGCTACGTTGGTCAGGTGTTCAGCTTTCACACGGATGACGTCATCAAATTTCTTCAGCTCATCAGGGAATTGCCAACACGGTGATGTTCTAAGAAGATACAACAATTTCGGCAGCGACAGGCAGTTCTTAAGTAAAAACAGCGCCTGATGTTAAGGCAATATACCCAGCTGGTCGGCAAGCACTTGTGCTTGACCGACCTTCCTTAATAACGCGCCCGCAACAGCTTCGTTCAACAGCGGTGAGCCCAGCAGTTCCAGTTCCTCCGGTTTTGACAGGCGAATGTCCGGTGCTACGTTTAAGAAAGACTGGACTACGTTCTGGCGTTCTTCAGGGTTCCGCCGTCCACGTACAGTTCACACTTTGCCGTGTTCAACTGTAAGCCCACCGTGGCGGCTGCTCCTTGAGTGTTCACCAAGGTGTCTCTTACCGCTTCCGGATCGCCAGCAGAGACACCGTTATCCAGGTACCAGAGGTTTATCTCGGCCTCGCTTTGTGAGGAGACATCCTGCGTCAACAAGCCATAATACATAGGTGCGCAGGGATCGCCCTGCTGCACACCACTAATAAACGGTATGGTTACACCACTACTGGGGGAAACACAGAACAAAGTTGTGGCTTGTCCGTAAGCTGAAAAAACAAAATTGTAATATGCGGGTATCCGCTCGAAGACTTTTTCCAACAGTTTGTCTCGGCGGACTGTGTTGAACGCGTTAGTAAAATCAAACTTCAAAAATGCCCGCGGCGTCGTGGACGACGTTTGCAAAAACTCTCTGGCAGTGTGAACGACTATTTCTGCTCCTTTCTTGGTGCCGAATCCAAACTGAACTGGTCGGAAAAAATTCTCCATTTCATCCGTAAGCCGAAAGCACACGATTTTTGCAATCAGACGGCGTAAAGTGCATCCGGAGGCAGTTGGGCGGATGCCTCCACTGGGCTTCATAATATTGAACAAGTTAGCCCCGAAGAAAATTTCCCGTGCTTCCGCTGGAATTTCCCGATTTAAAACATGGTCCGCAAACTTCACCAGGGCTTCTAACAACTTCCTGCGGGTTTCGCCCTTGGTAAACAACAAATCTTTTAAGTGATCCGCTCGTAGTCCGTCCGGGCCTGGACAGGTACCTGAATCAAACGACTCCACAGCCAATAATAGTTCTCTATGAGTAACATTAGGAGGAACCACTTCGACGGTGCGCACCGTATCATCCAGGTCAACGGGTCGACCTGGATGTTTCTCTTTCAAAATCGCGATGACTTCATCATTTAGTGGGGCGACACGAGGATGTTCATCGCTCGCCCGATCGATCCACATTCAAGTTTGGCGTTCACCAACTTCGCCTTGACAGCTGCTGCTGCTTTGGGTTTCTGCTGCTTATTCTTCTGTGGAGGAACGATGTCCGTCGATTTTCCCGTCAAGTTCCTTTTGACCGATGTGGCGAGCGACGGGCCTTTGCTTGATTTCGTGGGAGGAGCTGTCAGAATACTCGGTGCAAAGAGGATCAAATCGCTCCATGCGCCCATATCATTTTTACTGCAGCATGCGAATAGCAGTTCAGCGAAGGCATCTGCACACGCATCCCTGGCGCCTACGGGGACATGTGGGAGGATGGGGTTAGTCTGCCTTAAACGTGATAATAGCCCATTACATCAAGACACCTTCCCACTTGTTACCGATTCAGTTGTAAAGATCGAAGTCCATCGAAAGCAAGTGACGCATAAAAAAACAGCCATTAGCGTGATAACAGGTGAACTGGCATGAAGACAGCAATGAATGCTACATCAAAACACCGCCATATGTTTTGGCGCGAAGAGAAGTGCACTTTATCTTTTGCTTGCATATTTTTCAGAGGAAATCCAGTGTGCATCTGTACAGTTTGGACTTATAGCGATAACCGTGTCTGTAATATTATTAATATGGCCCCGCGCAAAAGTAAAAGAAAATTAGCAATAGAACTTGTTGAAAAGCTAATTTTATTAAATTCCTCGAGAACAAATTCATCACTGCGATTTTTACTAGATGAACAAGAGTTACTGCTGCATTTGTCTGCACGTAGACAGGAAGAAGATGAGTCTCTTCTTTTAATGATTCGAGGTTACCTGCACGTTACTCGTTATTTAAATCCCCGTTTAACGGTGCCGAAAAGTACTAATTTCCTTCGACTTATTTTGCCCCGCCTGGACGATGACAGATTCCGACAAGAATGCCTGATGGCATTATAGCTCGCACCGGTGGATTAATTTTTTTGGCCATCAACAGTATCACAGTATATGACAAAATCAAATTTTGTAAAAACAAGGGTCAGTTAATTTCTTTGTCAATAGTATTCCACAGTTTATTAAACTGGTCTATTTTGAAAACCAACACACCATGAAGTTAATCTGGTTGCGCTCATTCATGTAAAACGTGCTGACACTGATGCGAGAGTGCAATGCCGAAATGAAAAGCAGCTCGGGACTTGCTTTTCATTTCGGCATAACGTTTTGGAAGTTGTATCTGTGTCATACTTCATATCGCCAATCCCAGCTGCTGCGCTTATCTCAATGGACTTTGATCTTTACAGCCAATTCGGAAACAAGTGGGAAAGTGTCTTGATGTAATGGACTAATCTGTCCACTAGCTTTTCATCTCGGGGGACTGTTTGGCTGTGCGCGGCGGGGATGGCGGGTTCGCTGCGCAAGTTTTTGGCTTGGGCTTGCCTGCATTTTCCACTGTCACGGTGCTTTCCGATCCCATGCGCAGATACACAAACTTTTCCGCATAAGTCGCAGATGAAATTGTTAATATTCTGGGACGACATATGAAATAAAACCCATTCTGGGACTCAAAAGTTACAAGTAGGTATCTTGAAGTTGTCTTGAAGAGAAGAACTGATCACTGGGTAGGAGATTGGTCAGACGCTGTTGTAGCCGTTCTATGGTCTCCAGCGCATCGTTGCGCATCCCTCTCAAATCCTCCAACCGGGCGAGTCTCGTTTCCTCGTCGATGACGGCCTGTGTGGTCGTCATCGATGTTCCCGGTCTTACGAGGCGTTGCTCCTCGTATTTATCTTCGCCTCCAAGTCAGCCGCAGTGGTTCTGTGGTACTTTTCTTGTCGGCTAAGTCGTCTCATCTCATGGCCGTAGTTTTCGACTGTTCGTGGGAGGTCGTTCGTTTGTCGATCGTATTCTGCCACTTGTCTAAGGGCATCCTCCCGTTGGACTCGCAATTTTCCAATTGCTAATGACGGCGCTCGGCTGGTCGTTTCTAGGGCAGCGGAGGTCGTCGGAGTTGAATCCGGTTGCGCGGGTGTCGACGTACCGGCCTGTGTGGTCGGTGTCGACGTAGTTCCTTGGGGAGCAGCCGTCGGTTGAGCTGCTGTGCCTTTGTGGATCCGGATTAGGTTGTTGTTGTCATTCATGAAAACTTGCAACTCGCCGATTTGCCGTAATAAGGCGAATCGGTAGTCGGAGTGGTCGGGGTTTAACGCTGTGGTCGCCTTCAGTGATTCCTCTAAATTTTTGATTTGGGATCGGGCGATTTCCACTTGACGACGCAGATCGCGCGGCGTTTCCATTCTTGATTGGCCGCTTGCCGGCAAAGTTACCGGTGGCGGTACTGGCGGTGGAGGCATTGACGATACGGCCTGTGTAGCCGTCGTCGGTGTTACACCCTGTGTGGGCTGCCCTCCTGCCAAACTTCCGTACTGGTTTAACGGGTTCGTCAGATATGGCGCCAACGTCGGGTTTCCCCAAAGAGTCGGTTGTCTCGGGTATCCGAGTTGCGTTCGCGAAATCGGCGGTGAAAACGGTCCGGGTACTGTTGACACTAACATCGGCCATGGTGGCGATATAGTGCCGTCCGGGCCAATTATACTGATTGATGCCAGTCTGGTCGGTGACATCATTCTGGGTGGTAACGGTAATGGTCCGTATGGTAACGGGGGTCCCACGAATGTCGTTCTGACCGGCGCCGTTGTGGGCGTCGTTTAAGGTGGTCCGGTTACGTTCACCAACCCTGGCACCATTGTGGGTGCCGGGTAAACTGGTCCGAGTATATTCGGCATTCCAGTTGCCATTGTCGGCGCTGGATAGGTCGGTCCGACCGATGTCATCGGAACCGGCCAGCGGTACGGTTGACCATGTGGGTCTGTCGCCGTTACTGGAGTCATCTGACTCGTCGTCGTAGTGAGATTCCATAAGCAGCCGGTGTCGTCGACTACTGTGTTTGGTGGTAGGATTTGTGGTGGTATTGGTCGGAATTGTGTGCCGCGTCCGGACCCGACCGTTAGACCTGCTAATACATTAGCTATTACATTAGCGCTACTTCGCTTACTGCCTTATATGAGCTCCCCTTATATTACTCTCCCTTATCTGGGCTCCCGGCTAGTGAGCAATACCCTTCAAATTATTTATCGGATTTATAGCAGAACCCATTTCTAGTTCTTTCAACCGGATTTACAAGTGAGCACACCAAAGAATTCCGAAATTTCACATCCGAATTATATTTATATAATTATATTATCTATATATATTTTTCATTAATTTCAACCGGATTTGCCAATGAACAAACTAAAAAATGCCACAAACATTGATACAAACTCAATGCTACAAAAGTACTGGCGAAATAAGTATACACAAATCTAAATTTTCATTCAATCATACACTGATAACAGCTGCAAAACTGTGAGTAATAACGTAACCGCCGATGTAGAGGGTTGCTCATATTGCTCGGGAGCCCAGATAAGGGAGAGTAACATAAGGGGAGCCCATATAAGGCAGTAAGCGAAGTAGGGTTTTCTACCTGCTGCGCCGGCGTCTGTGTGGCCGATCGCGAGTTATCCGATCGCGAGATCGAGCGGTGATGTGTCGGATACGGGTGCGATCTATGGCTAGATCCGCTACGTCCGCTGCTAGATCTGCCTGAAGGTGGGTCATTACGACGTCGGTCTGACATTGTTGTTACTGTTAAGAAGAGGAAATACGGCGCGTTAGAATTCTACTAATTCCCGTACGTTCAACTGAAGATGTTCCGGTCAACTGAAGAGGTTCCAATTTCGACACCAAAGGTCCATCTATGCCTAGTTATTGTTAAGCTACCTATAACCTATGTTAAGTTGCGCCTATGGCCCTATGACTGAGTCAGTTCTGTTGTGACTGATGTTTTAGGTGACTTTGGTTTGACTGGTTTGGTCGGTTTCTCCGAATCAGCTCGTCCTTCTGAGATTCTCTC
The DNA here is from genome assembly GCF_019649055.1 of Paramacrobiotus metropolitanus. Classification (NCBI taxonomy): domain Eukaryota; kingdom Metazoa; phylum Tardigrada; class Eutardigrada; order Parachela; family Macrobiotidae; genus Paramacrobiotus; species Paramacrobiotus metropolitanus. The sequence continues at coordinate 527,375 of NW_026570315.1, read as the reverse complement.
TAGGATTTCCTTATGAGCTTCATCTTCAGTGACTTCAGTTTCCTCCAGCATCTGTTGTGCTGTCTGCTTCGGCTTCTTGGCCGTTCCGTACTTCCGTTTAGGCGGTTCGACTGCCTGGTCGGCTACCGTAACCTCTGTGGTTGGTGCCGCCGGGTCGGTCGTTTTAACCATCCTCTTCGTATATTTCCGTTTCAGCTTGGTCGGTTCGACCTCCTGGTCGGTCGTCTCGACTTCTGTGGTCGACGCCGACGAGTCGGTTGGTTTAACCGTCCTCTTTTTCCTAGCCGGTTTTTCCGATTTCTTGATTTCGTCCGTAGGCTGGATAGCCGGTTGAACCGCGTCTTCGGTTGATTTTTCCGGTGTCGGTGCTGGTTCACTAGCTATGACGTCTTGCTTCTGCAGTTCTTGCAGTGCTGGGGTTTTGAAGTCGGTCGGTGGTTTCTTCCGAGGTCGACCTCGTTTCTTCTTTGCCGTCGGCTCGGTTTTATCCGCGATGTTGGTCGGATCCGATGATTTCTCGACGGTTTCTTCTGGTTTTCTCTTCGGCGTAACAGTTACCTTCCCCTTTGTGTGGTCGGCTACTGGGCCGGATGACCGAGTTACCGGTCGACTTGTCTCGGCTCGGTAATGTTTTACCCGGTCGACGGCTACCGTGTCTTCACGTCCGTCCTCGCAGCAAAGGAGGACGGATCAATTCAAGGATTTCACTCAACTACAGTAATTAGAGGACTACGATTAGGAATGTTACTATTTATTACATCAGAAATTTTATTTTTTGCAAGATTTTTTTGAACATTCTTCCACAGGAGACTAGCGCCGAATATAGAATTACACAATCAATGACCCCCCTTACATATTATAGCCATTAATCCCTTTAATGTACCTCTTTAAACACAGCCATTTTATTCAGAAGAGGAGTTACCGTTACTTGAACTCACCATACCTTAATTAACTTAACAAATAAAGAAACTAATGAAATATTTGGGCCAACATAGTTAATGACCGTCCAGACTCCGTCGTAGCGTTCCATCCTGGGATCCTTGGTTGGAAATTCCACCGTTACTTTGTCCCTCGGTTTGAAGGTCGGTGTCGACTTCTTCTTGTTGTAATGTTCGGCATTCTGCTCGAAAGCGTCATCGATGTTGATGCGGGCGATCTCGTGTGATCGTTAAAGTCGTTCCTTGATACGCCGGATGTAATGTTCTTTGTCGTAAAGGTTTCCGGTGTATTAGTTCCGGCCACTATGTCCTGTGGCATGGGCATTTCTCGCCCATAGAGCATATAGAACGGTGAGTCGAGGCATGGACTGCTCGGTTCATCCCGCAGACGGCGTATGGTAAGGCTCTATGCCAACGGTATCCGTCTTTCACGTCGCAGAACTTCCGTATACCGTCCCATATCGTCTGCATTTGCCGTTCGACCTGTCCTTGTCCTTCCGGATGGTAGGCAGTTCCAAGCGTGTGTTGGATGCCGAGGATCCGTGCGACCTTGGCGAATGTTTTCGCAATAAAGTGGGTCCCTCTTTCCGAGTGGATGAAGGTCGGCATTCCGTACCTGAGCAGGACGTCTTCCACGAAGAATTTTACAAATTCTCGTGCGGTGTTGGTTTTAGTTGCCTGGGCTATGGTGAACTTCGGCAGCTGGTCTGTTACCACTGCGATATACTGGTATCCCCTCGTCTCCGTCCGAGGTAGGGGGCCTTTAAAGTCCGCGTAAATGCTATACCATGCTTCACCGACCTCCATTTTCTGGAGTTTACCGGTGGTGGACATCGGGGCTTGTTTGCCATAATGCACTGTCGGCATTTGTCGATGTACTCGATGATGTCCGACGTCATCCTTTCCCAGAAGTAACGTAGCTTCACCGCATCGATCGTTTTCTCCCGTCCGAAATGGTTTCCGGTTTTTCCGTCGTGAAGTGATCGGATACTGTTGTTCCGCATGAATAGCGTTACGACGAAGCATCGTTCCAACTTCAGGTTAATCGTCTTGAGTCTGTATAAGACTCCCTGGGCCATCTGGTAGTGTTCCAGATGTTTCGACTTGTGGTAGAGTTTTTCTGGATTCTCCAGCTCGTCAATAATTTTGCGCAGTCGCGGGTCTCGCAGCTGTGCTTTCCGAAGTTCTTCGTTCGGTCTCGCTGGCGGTGGTAATGTTTCACCGTTAGGGTCGTTGTGGTCCGACTCCTCCGTCGGGTTGACGGTCTGAATGATCGGTTCCGGTGTCTCCGGTGCTGGTATGTTTATGACCCGTAGTTCTGTAGTACTTAAGTCATGCCAGTCGGAAATGACGTTGCATCCAGGAAGAGGCGGTGGCGGTGGAATTTCTGGTGGTTCCCCCTCGTCTTTCCGTTTCTTCTTCCGTGCGTTGTCCTTCAGACGTCCGATGGTCCGAATGTTACAAGTCTTTATTTCGTCCTTAAAGTCCTCGAAGTTGGGGACTTGGTCCAACTCTCCGTGTTGATCTTTGTCGTCACTACGTTCAAGTGGCCATCTTGACAAAGCATCTGCATTGTCACAGAATACTCCTGGCTTGTATTGGATGGTTATGTCCCGTCCTTGTAAAGCCAGTGCCCAACGTGTTAGTCGAGGATTGATGCCAGGTCGGTTCGACTCGCATCGGAGCAGATTCTGCAATGCTCGTTGATCCGTTCGTACGGTGAATGGTCCGTGGTCGATATAGTGTTTGAACTTCTGCACCGCCCATGCCACGGCCAAACATTCTCATTCGGTTACTCCGTAGTTGAGTTCCGGTCCGTGTAAGTCTCTGCTGGCGTAGGCGATTGGGTGACTGTCTTGTGAGAGCACCGCGCCGAGTCCGGCTCCGCTTGCGTCACATTCAATGACGGTCTCTTTTGTCGGGTCGAACTTCGCCAGTACGGGCGCTCTGTTAGCGCTTTCTTGATGTCGTTGAACTCAGCCGTGTGGGCTTCCGTCCAATCGAGCTTAATGTTTTTATCCTTCCGTAGGAGCTCAAACATTTTCGAAGTTTTCTGAGCGTATCCTCGGTTGAATTTTCTTTAATGGTTAGCCAGTCCCAAGAACGACCTCAGTTGGCGTTCCGTCCTCGGACAGCTCTGTTCGGCTATGGCTGCTACCTTTTCGTCGTCGGTCTGGATTCCGTTCTTACTTAGGAGATGTCCTGGAAACAGCAGTCTGTTCGTTCCGACCTCACATTTCGAGGGTTTGACCGTAAATCCGGCATCCCTGAGGCATTCGATGGTTGCTCGGAAAGCCTCGACGAAGTCTTCGAAAGTTTTGCCGAAGAAGATGACGTCGTCAATGTAAGTAAAGACAACTGTCTTCCGGGCTGATGCCGTTATTTTGTCCATATGCATCTGGAAGGTTGCTGGTCCGTTGCAGACTCCAAATGGCATACGGTTGAATCTGTACTTTCGCTCCGGTGTTACGAAGGTGGTGTAATTCTTTGAGGCTTCATCCATTGGGATTTGCCAAAAGCCGGACTGACAGTCTACTTTGCCGTAGTACTCCATTCCGGCGCACCGGTCTAGTAGTTCGTCCGGGTTCGGTAGTGGGTAGTTATTTTTCTTCGTCACTGAATTCAACTTTATGTAGTTGATACAGAAACGAGTTCCCACTGTGCCATCTCCATTCCGTTTCGCGGCTAAGACGACAGGGAAGCTCCATGCTGCCGATGAGGGTTCGATGACTCCTTGTTCGAGCATCTCCTGCACGTGTTTTTGGATGAATTCCCGTCCTTTCCAGCTTGTTCTGGTGGGGTTCATCTTAATCGGCTGGGCTCCTTGGACGTCTATGACATGCGTTACGCCCTTGACGTCTCCGTATGGTTTCTTCGAGGTCGGAAAGACGGTCCGGTAATCCCATGCAGCTGCCTTCAGTATGGCGAGTTGCTCGTCGGTTAGATTTTTTCCGAAGTTCATGGAGTCGATGATTCTCCGTCGCTCCTCCTGGGATTCCGCGTCGTTTCCCTCTACTTGGGTCGTGTTGACTCGTGCTTCTTCCATTTTCTGGTCGTCCGACATCATGTTGAACGGTTCGACTATGCCCATCGGTTGGGTCGGTCGACTCGCTCCGTCCTGATTCTCGAGGTCGGTTGGCAGTGAGCTCGTGTTGCTCAGCCATCGGATGACTGTCGGTTGAGTCTTCCGAAAACAGTCTTCCTTCCGGTCTGGTTGCGGAGGTGCCGGTGACGACGGTCTGCCGTCCAGCAAAGTTACGCTATGGCGGGTCTGTATCGCCCGTATCACTCCGTCGATGTTATCCTTGAAGATAGCACATCGGTACGGTCTGTCCGTTTCATCCAGTTGTGTATCCTCTTTTGGTCGAGGTGGACTCGTTATGAATTTTACTCCGGTAGGGTAGTGTTCGTCCACCGGTGGTAACGGGTTGGGTGTATTCCGAGTTATGGAAGTATTTTCGCCATACCGTTGCCAAAATGCCGTTGTTCCGGTCGCTCCGTACTGCTGTATGCGTTGCAGGTAGGAGAAAAGTGCTCTAGCCAGTTCTTGGCAGCATACTTCCAAAGCCCCTGGTACTGGAAGTTTGTATTCCATGTACTGGCGGTGGATAGGGAATCTATCTTCCTCCTACTCGTCGGCTTCTTCCTCAATGGTTTGTTCCAAGGCTATGACTGGTTCGCATTCTTTGCTTTTCGGATCTGGTCGGGTGTCGTCGCTCCGTTCTGTCGTAGAGTAGCCACTAACTCTGACGTCCGTCGGTCGAGAAAGTGCTGGACTCCCGTAAACCAAGTTCGATATTTCTGTTGTATCTCCTTCAAGTTCTGGTCCAGAGCATCCGCTTCCGTGGCGGATGCCTCTGGTGTCGGGATAGACTTTAGTATCCGCTTTGCCGGTCGTAATGTACCGTTGCGTATCCGTCCCTGGTAATGTTCTATTACGTTGTGGAGTGCTAGTTCCTCCAGGAGGATGCGATTTGTATCCCGGCAATCGCGGCAGATGTTACGTGTGGAGTTCGACGGGTGATCAAGCCGACTAATCCGAGCCTCGTTTCCTACCGTTTTCGATGCCTCTGGTATCGGGATAGACTGCGCTACCGTTCCTTCTGGTTGTTCCGGAGTTGGAATCGGTGTTAGAATAAATGTGAACTTGGAATGCAGGTAGTCGCATCCAAGTAACACAGGGACGTCCGCGTCGGTTGGCTGGACGTGGAAAGTGTGATGGCTGGTAAAGCCCTGCATTGTTACAGGTGCTGTACAGAAGTGAGACACTACGAAGGCGTTTTGTCCGCCCACACCCAGTATTTTGGTGTAGTGTCCGAGAGGTTGCATCGTCAGGCCGTTCCTCTCGCAAAATCGTTTCTCGATCAGCGAAGTTCCGCTCCAGTGTCGATCATCGCTGTTGTGGGCGTGGGTCCGATCTGGATTGCATGCGTCCAGGCTCTGACCGTTTTTGGTTGCTTGTGGGTTGCTTTTTCGAAGGTAACTTCCCGTACTGTCGGTTTGACGGGGATCAATGACACTGGTCCGTGGTCGGTTAGTAGTTCCACTTCGGCTGTAACTACTTTCCGTACTTCAGGTCGGTTAGCTACTCCGTCCTTCGGTGCATCGGTTGTTTCAAACCGTCGTGCTTGCTCTAATATCCGTTCTTCCATGGAGACGTCCATCGGTCTCACGGTCGACAACATGTAGTCGATGTTTTGGAACGTTCGAGAGCCAGTTACTGTTCGTGGCTGGGGTTGGAAGAAGCCTGTTTCCTCCGGCCGAGGCTAGACAGGAACTTGTACCTCCAATGAGACGGTTTCCCATTCCTCGAATCCTCCCAGTTCTTCGGTGAGGTCGATGGCTGCTAAAGTTGCAGCGTATCTATCCGTTCCGGATACGGATGATACATTGGGGTAGTTTCTGTTACCCCAGTGCGCAAATCGGTGTCCCGGTCCTCCGCGTCTTTGGCCTCGTCCTTGCGGCTCGGTTGAGGTTCTACTCACCGGCAATCCAGTCCAAGTTCTATGGCCGGTCCGCTCAGCGTCACTTTCCGCGGCTGGCGGCGCGGATGCAATGTTAGCTCCGCGTAGGTCGGGCCATTCTTGCGTTCCGACCTCCGTCGTTCCCGTACCAGAGGTACTGGGTCGGCCGATCCGGGCAATCGCTGCGTTCTGACTTCCGACGTTCCAGCGCCAAGTTGATGCGGTGGGTCGATTGGGTCGGGCAATTCTTGCGTTCCGAATCGGATCTCGATTTCGCCGTTGTTGACGAATATACCGAGTTCCGCCGCCATGGTTCGACCGGCTTCGGCCTCCTTTGTGGGGGCTGACAGCGCCGTAAGAAATTGATCTTCCGTCCTGTACTCATTCAGTCCTAGTGCGTTTAGGACTGATATTATCCGGTTCTGTATCCGGGTGAAGGTCGGGTCGTTCCGTGAGAAATGCGGTTGATTAGTCGGGTTATCCTTGTCCTGTGGTTCGGTGGGATGTTGGAGGTCGAATGAGTCACCGGTGCTCATTCGACCTTGGACGTTTCCCGGGGAGTTTCTCCGAGCCGGCCCATTGTTAGGCGGCGTCAAGTCCAAAAACTGACGCGACGGTAGCGGTTCTCGATACCCCGGGGACCCTTGTTGGCTCCCGCCGCTGTTCCTGCGGTTTCCGCCGTTTCCTCCGCCGGGCGACCGGTTTCCGTTCCCGGAACCGCCCGAGCCTCTGCCCTGTTGTTGGCGAGGCCACGGTGGTGGTACGATGTGTGCGTAGTTCGGGTTGACCGATCCAATTGGGCCATCCGTCGTATATCGTTGGTACCAGTCGTTGTACCACCACAGATTCGGGTTATCTGCTGGTCGGTTGCCAGCATATCCACAGCGCGCTCCGTCGTGATTATTGAACATGCAATGTCTGCATGAGGAGGTCTTGTCCTTCGTCCATTGGAAGAACGCCGCCTCCATCTTGTCGACGTATGTTAGCGCTGTCGAGCACTCTGTTGTGCTTGGGGAGGTCGGTTGCCTTGTGGGCTTCCGCCTCCGCCGCGGTTGGCGAAGTTGCCACGGCCGCGATTTCCGAAGCCGCGTCCTCTTCCGCGACCATAACTTCCGCCGCCGTATCCCTGTGTGGTAGCCTGACCGTATGCGGAGTATCCTGGTTGGGGTTCTGGTTGTAACTAAAACTTCCGTTGTTTTGGTTGCCTCCCGAGCCATAACCAGCGCCTCCGTAGTTGTTAAGTGGGGCTGCCGCTATAGGTGGGGGCAAGTTCGAGTTCGCCACCGTTCCGGCCCAGGTCGGTTGCTAGACGGGTGCTTGTTGCACGGGTGGTATTGCCGCCGGAATCAGTTGTCCGAACTGTGCCGATGGAGTTTGGTATCCCGGCATCACATGCGGCTAGTACGCGGTCTGCTGCGGGGTTTGAGGTGGTGGGGTTTGAGTCGGTACTGACGTTGTTGCCCGTACTCGGACGTAGTCGTTGTCACGTATTTCTTTCCGTACCTCGCACATCTCCTCGCCGCTGACAAAGTCGCTGAGGAAGTCACCGAACTCGGTTAAAGTTGCCGGCATCCTGATATCCAGAGCTTCCCTCAGTTTGGGTTCATGGATATTTCCTTCAGATCGTAGAGTGCGACGTTGTCGGTGATTGTTCGGACTTGGGACTTCATGTACATCATGGCGTCGTAGTACTGTTCCGGCGTCTCTTGTCCGAAACGGAACGTTCGTTTGGCCATCCGTTTAACGGTTTTAATTTCCCTTTTTTGTCCGTAAACCGTGCTTCGAACTTGTTCAGCCATATGGTGACTGGCCATCCGCCATAGGGTTCATCGACTTTTGTTAGACGATGAAACTCTTCTGCCTGGCCTTTTAGTTTGGCCACGAGATCGGCCATAAAGGTTTGGTCCGTTTCGTACCATTCCTGGGCCTGTAGGTGCAGTTGACGGATTTGCTTAAGCCACTCGTTGAGCTTAGTGTAATCACCGTCGAAGTCTGGCATAGGTTGCCGACGTCCGCGAGCCATTGCTCGTACCATGGCCACATGGACAGGGTCCAATCCCGCTGGGTTTTGGGGTGGCGCTGGGGCAGCCGCTGGTGCAACTGGTTGTGCTTCCAGGGCGGGCGGTGGGTTCGCCAAGGGTATTCGACCTTGGTGGTCGGCATAGCCTGCCGGTTGGTAGACCGGTTCCTCATATCCGTACTGTTGCGGAGGTGGAGTTCGGGCGTGGTTCTGTTCGTCCCATAAACCGACCTGGTTGGCGGTTAAAGGGGAATCCCCCGTCACTGTTGTCCGGGTGGGATGCGGTGGGTATCGGCGCGTATGTTGTTGTACGCGTCGAAAACGAGGTGCTGGTGTATGCCCCGGCCGCTACTGTTGTAGTCGGCACGTTCGACGTTGGCACATGTGGTGGCGCGGTCGACGTATTATGTTCCGGTTCGGGTTGACTCGGAATCGGGTTCGGTTGTGGAGGTATTCCGGTGTTTGGGTCGGTTGTGACTACGCCCACGAAGTAGGAAGGGTTTGTCTCCTTCTTCTCCGGGTCCGTGCTCCACAGAATGTCGTGTATGGCTCGTGACGGATAGTACTCCTGTGCCATAGAAGTTTTATAGGACGGAGGTTCGGCCCTGATCTGTTCCAGGTGCTTCTTCTCCTCCTGGAGACACCGAATTTCGGTTTCCATTTCGTCCGTTTGGCCGTTCATTTCGTTGATTTTGTTAGCCGCAGTTGTTGCGTATTCAAACAGCTCGTTTTCGCGTGCCTCCAGGTAGACAATGCGATTTCGTTGCTCTTCGTTCACCTTATGAACCTCAGCTAGGCTGTATTCTAGCTGTGCTCGGCGTTTTTTCTCTTCTTTGAGGTAATCGTTCAGGCCGAAAACTTGGTCGGCTAACTGTGTGTTAGCTTCTTCCAAGTCGGCAATATGGTTCCTCTGTTCCGCTAAGGTTGGCTGTCGCCCAGAGTAAGTCGGACTTTGTTGCCGACTTCCTGCCGTAAGGATCTCCAGTTCTGTTTGGAGTCAGTCGGTGTATTGTCGGAGCTGGTCGACTTTGTTGTCGGTCTGCCGTAGCTCGACAATGTACCAGTCCACTTCGTTTCGATATACTTCGGCTTCTTCGTAGGCCCGATTCAGCATTTCATGGAACTATCCGGCTGCTTGTTCCGAGGCGAGCAATGCCGTCTGTGTGTCGGCAAGGTCCTTTTTGGCCGTTTCCAACTGTTTACCAAGCGGAAACGGCCTCTGTTGACCGTTCCAGCTTGCTTTTGAGGTCGACTGTTTCCTCAAATGTGTCATATCGGCATGGTCCTTCAATCCGTTTTATGAAGGCCTTAAGTTTGCCCGTCTCGCGCTGTTGGTCGGCGATGACCTTGTTGAGACCGTTGTTTTCGGTTTCCCACCTCGTCCGTTCGAGGCGGCGAGTTTCCTCCGACCTTGTGCATGAGCCTTCTGCTGCATTAACGAGTCTGTCGGCCAGCACGATCTGTGTGATCAGCTGGTGACATCGTTGTCGAAGTTTGTTTATGTCTTCGATCTTCTCCGGCGGTGTTGCCGAAATCCATTTCCGTGCCGTGTACTCAAGCGTACTAGCTTGGTACCTGTCCTTGTAGGGCTTCACCGGCGTTCGGAAAAATCCGTCCGCGCTGTTAGGGGGTGATTCCGTTGGGTCAAAGACGTCGTCGGTTGGCGGCGGTGTTTCGCTACCTGAATCTCCGACGTCGAACATGGGTAGTGATGTTCGGTCGACAGGTCGACTTGCTGGCGACTTAGTTGACTTCACCGTCTCTTGAGCCTTTGTGGCTCGAGTCGACTTATCTTCGGTCGGCGATCCAGCTGGGTGAGGGCCGCTTCGTGGCGGTGCCTCGGTATCCTCCGTTCTGACCATAGGTTTGGTCGGCTGGGTTCCGATTTCCGACCTGTTTACGGTTGATTTCTGTTTCAGGCTGGTCGGTTGGGTTTGACCGACCTCCTTTGTCCGGCCTCTGTGGTCGGTTTCTGTTGAATGACCTTCGAGGTTGGCGAAATCCTTCCGACCAGTGTGGTCGGTTGGACGTTACCGACTTCTGTTGTCGGCTTTTGCTGTCCAGTCTTGGTCGGCGATAGTTGTTCGACCTCGTTGATTGATGGTTGGTCGACCTTCTGTTGGTCGACTTCCTTCGTTGGTTGAAGTTGACTGGCTTCGGAGGTCGACTTCTGTTGTTCGATCTCCTTAGTCGGCGATTTCCGACCCTCGCCTGTGGTCGGTTGCTGTTGACCAACCTCCTTGGTAGGGTGGTCGACTGCGGTTGGCTGACTTCCTTAGTCGGTGATTTTCGGTTGAAGCCTGGGGTCGGTTGCTGTTGACCGACCTCCTTAATAGGTTGGTCGACCTTCTGTTGGTCGACTGCGGAGGTCGGCTTTGGTTGTCCGACTTCCTTGGTCGGCGATTTTCGACCTGCCTCGGTGGCTACCGTAGCCTTTGCCGAGTCCTGGGCATTATGTGAGCTCGGCTGGTTTCCTTCAGTTGGGTTTGGGGTGGTCGGTGCGCCTTGGTGGCGCCCTTGACCGGCATGAGACATTGTTGTCCCAGCCTGCAGCTGTACCGCATCCCCCCCCGGTCGGGTGGGACGGGGCTGCCGAGTCAGCGTTGGGTTCCAAGAACGTCTTGTCGTGTGCGTCCTCGAAACTCTCGTCCGATGTTGGGTCCGAGTCGGCGAGGAGGATCCGCTCGTTCCGCTTCTCCCTTGCCTCGGACGACTTAGTCGAGTCGGTTGAGGACGGCTGACTTCTTTCCTGACCACCGTGTCGCAGTGAATACGACGTGGTCAGGTTTACACGCCGGGAATAGTCCGTATTGAACTTCCGTGCGTAGTCATTTTCCTTCGGATTCGGCATTGTTATCGAATCGACTGTTAAGTCAAGTCGGTTCTTGTGGAACCTTACGATTCGGTTGTTTTCAACCGATGAATTGAACGATCCCCTTTGTGAGGATGTTCAATTAATTCAGGAACTTCTTTGCGTTCAGGAACTTCCGCTTGTCAGGATCTTCCGACGAGATGTTGTTGCTGTTGTGTCTGTTCATGACTCAGTACACGAGGTTATAATACAGTACTATGATACAGTACAGTGTAATATAGTAGTACGTTGTAGTACGTCCTATACTACTGAACTGACCAGTATGACGTCACAGTGTCAAGTATTCTTGCACCTACTGCCTACGTCACACATTGCGAGCCGCGTGCAAAAGTTGCAAAAAACGATGATCAACGCCTATGTTAAGCTATGGGAAGTTTCCCCTGCACGCTGATTGGCTGCCCTTAAAGTACTCAAAAGCGGCTATTCTGACGTCACAAGGAAATTCAAGAATTTTCGCGCTATTTTCCGCGAGAAAAACAAATTGTTTTTAGTCGGCCAAAAAGTTTATCTGGTCGAGTTTTTAATTTCTAATCCGTTAGAAATAGGTTTTTAGATTTTTAGAATTTTTCTGGCGGTTGGAACGCCGTTAGAAATGAAAAGAAAGAGAATTTCCGACCTGTTGTCGGTTAGCCTTTGTCTAACTGTCTGGACAGGTTCGTTGCCCTAGCAGGTCGGTTCTCGACCAAAAAGTAAATTCACGGTCGGTTCTAGAGCATGAATGGGATCGTACATGTCGGCGTTGCTGTTGACAAATGGAACCTGGTTATCGACAGTCCACACGTCGCAACCAAACATCCCATACGGCGGATACTCCTGCTTCTTCGGCGCTGGTCCGAGAATCGCGGTAATACCTTGATAATTGGCCGGTCCAAGTATTACATGGTTGAATTCTGTGTAATACTTTAGTAAATAGCCAAACTGCTGCGATGTAATAACTTCAGCGTAAACAGGGCAGTTGTCCGGACGAACGGGAACAAGATGAACAAAGCAATCGTGAATGGAATAGTAAGACGATCGAACCCGGTTTGAAAGACCGTCTCTTCGAATTCCTGGCTAAAACTCAGCGAGAAACAGAGCGGTGACTTAGGGTTGCCGAACAACATAAGGACCGAGTGCTCTTTGGAGAAAGCGCAGTGCAGCTGCTCCTCTTGTGGATAAAACAGCTTGTAGTATAACCCGCAGCAGCTCGACATCTCTTCCGGTGTGGGAAGCAGATAGTCGTGCAGCGTAGGCCTTAACCAACGCCCGGAAGTGCAAAGTGTCCTTTGCAGTTCTAATGCGGGGTTGCATCGGCCTGGCCATAACTTAAAACTAGACATAGCACACGAGCACAGATCAAAAATCTGCACGTTCGAAAATACCGTCGAAAATGCTAGCGTTCCACATTTTGAAATGAATTGTACATTCCCAAATTTTGAAATGAATGTAAAGACTGAGCGATAAGAATGCGCAAATGTTGACCGCTGAATTTGTGATTCTGTGTATATGCCTCGCACGATTCATGTGCTACGTATATGTGTATGCCGATCACGGTCGCATGACTTTGCCAGTAGGTCACTATTACTGCGCACAGATTGGTCATTTTAAGTTTCAGTGGTACGCCTACGCGAAGCGAGAATGCACCTGGATATCTTACACCACCTGGCCATGAATTATACTTATACGTATAATCATATACACCTAAGGATTACCAAACAACGAAACGGATAAATGTTCCCAGCAGGACACTTTTTGGTCATTCAGTCGCATCAGCGCTTCAAATTTTTCAGCAACATCTCCTTTTTCATCTCACCAAGCTGGGCGCAGTACTTCAGAACTGCAGATGCCTTATGGGCGTTAACACTGCCGTGCTCTTCAATCAAACACCCGACAATTTTTTTGAAAGTAATTAAATTTATCATCCACATGATAGAAATTCTTGGCGTTCATTGAACAGAACCACTTCGAAGCGCTTATCAGTACAATGAGATGGCTCCGCACAGCCTCACTGACAGAAAGATTGTTTGGGATTTCCGCCCCGTAATCGACAGGGCGCGACAGATCCGGCATCAAAACATTGCCGTGCTGATCGAAATCGCTGTCAAAAGACAGCCGGTAGCCTTGCTGAACAAAACGTTCGTCCTTACGATGCTCAGCTAGTACCTCATCATCCGACAAATCTTCCAGGTCTTCTTCCGCAACAACACGGGCGCTCACGTAAGAGCGCGGTTTGCCAGCAGACTGCGCTTGCAGCAGCAGCAGACGTACAAATATACATTTACACGTATATATATATACACGTACAAAAAGCGATACGACATAAGTGGATTATTGATATAGAAATTATATTTAATAGAAGCGCAGTGAACTACGGCAACACGGTGTTGGTACAGCGCGCAAACCAGATAATAAATGTACACTTTCTTATTCAAAATATGTATGAGTACATGACGTGACAGTACAGTACGTGCCTATACTTTTATTGAACAGTACATAGCAAAAAATGCAGTACGAAAGTATCGGTTAACAATAACAACTATTCATAACATCATTTCCGTTCAGCTAGGTGAAAGGCAAAGTACGTATCTTATACTACGTAATATACGGTACGTACAGTACGTAGTTTGTATAACATGCAGAATAAGAATTTTTATATATTTACAAATAAGATTGCAGAACCAAATTACGGGAACACGGTGTTGGTGCAGTTCATTAGTTTTTACTTTATTTAATTGCTTACGCTGAGCGCGTCGCGGAGCTGCTATTCAGTGCCGGGAGGATGGGTGCGGCACACTGGCTAGGCGTGGGAATACTCGTCTGCACAGCGGGGGTCTAGGCGCTCGTCAAGAGCTCCTCAGAGAAAACTTATGCAATATACGATATGTACATCACAGCACACTGCATACAGTGCCAAAATTTTATATACAAAAATTTAAAAGTACATGATCAACTACGGTAACACGGTGCTGGTACATCACCATACTGCAGATTACTAATTTTATTTTAATATTTTGATTTTCTGTTCAAGAAATCAAAAAGAGCGCGCACCCGAACAAGAACCAGTACGCAATATCCAGTGCCGGTTCGTTTGAACAGAGATACGCTTATTCGCACATGTTACTCTTTTATTTTTATTTTCACGGATCGAATAAATAGTGCGCTACGGAAATATTTTCGGTGCACGTACACCATCAGCACCAAGTTCGAACAGAGAAGCGTTGGTTTGTGCAAATTATGTATTTTATTTCATTTTTATTTTCTGATTTTCCGTTCAGAAATAAAACGGTGCGCAAGAGAAACACATGCAGCGCAGCATAAATCGCTAGCACTGGGTTCGAACAGAGAAGTGCTTTTTTGCGCAGATTTTTTTTAAAAACCAGAAATCTTTTGATTTTATAACTGAATTGTACTTGAAAACTGTACAAAATTTACCGTGCAGCCCGATTGTTTATTTAAAATTTTTAATTTTAATTTTTTACACTTACACAGTGTAGATCAGGTGGAAATATCCACGAGAATGCAGCGCGACAACGGCCAGTGGTGGACGGATTTCTACAAAAAAAAATCCCCAAATATCAGCATCAACAATGCTGTTCACCTACCCATCTCGCACAAAAAACCCGAAGACCAGAGTGTCACCAGATTTGATTAATATTTGATAAAACTGCATACTTACAGTATGCGCCGAAGGTAGAGCGAGAGTGCTGGTGCAGCGTGACGACGGCCAACATGCCCGATATGGGCAAAACGATATCTGCACTACAGCAGACAAAAACACATACTTTTGTACAAATCTGTACAAAAAACCGGTGCCCAGCACATTCTCATATATTTTTTAATTTAAAATACATCAAGTACTTACGTACAGCGTGAACTACGGGACACACGGCGCTGGTGCGGATCAGCCAAAAACAGCACGGGTACTGCACAGCAGATTCCAGCACACTCCGTGCCAACAAAACCTAACGGAAGACGCCAAAACACAGACCATACACACTCCAAAAAATCCACACTCAGCGTAGGACAAAAATCCAAGGAGGATTGCGCGATATGGGGGAAAAACGCTGGAATTCTCGGGAACTCTATTCTGATAAAATTTAGAATTTTTTCCAAGCCAAATTGTGACGTTGGGAGATGGATACGCAGTGTGCACAGCGTTTTCAAGACGCTGGACGAGAGAGAGCGTCTTTGTGCGACGGGTGCACATATTCAGTACACGTGCGCACTGGTAGGGTGGCGCTGCTAGCAGCGCGCGCTTTTTTCTATGTACGTATGCACATACGTAATACTTACGTAATATTAGTTTTTTATTTGTACAGTTAGGTTTTTGAATGTACAGTATGTTTTTTAGTTTATTTAGTATTTTTTATTTCATTAATTAAAAAACTATAAATTAGCCATTGTTTCCACTAATGAATTACGTAATATAATTAAATTAGTATAAATTACGTATACCTATTTTTTAAATTAAATTAAATTTTATTTTTAATTGCCGGCAGGTGTTACTGCGCGGCCCGCTGGGGTGTTTGGCGCTAAATGGCTGGACACTCTACTTGCGCACCGACGCGCTGGAGACCATAGCTCGGTTACAACAGCGACTCACCGACCTCCCACCCACTGATCAGCACTTCTCTTAACGGATGAGGGACTTAACGAACCAAATCCAAGAATGGAATGAATACGTCCAGGAAAGGGAAATCGAGATCCAGGCACCGGAAACATCCGTAGCTCAACCGACAGCTACTCCGCAAGGAAACACGTCGACACCGACCACACAGGCCCGCACGTCGACTTCTCTCCCACCTGGCGCATCTCAGCCGACCTCGGTAGGCCAACAGATGACCGTCCGAGCACCGTCGGTAGAGATCGGAAGACTCCGACTGCAATTGAAAACGGCCGGTGAACAGGCGGCCTATTACGCCTCGGAAGCGGCAAAACTCCCATCATCGACTAGCGATTATGTCTGAGAGTTACGACAACGAGAGGAACACGCACGAAGATGGACGGCTTCAGCAACCGACATGAAACGCCGAATTCGGATCCTGGAAGCGGCACATGCTCAACCAGAAACGTCGGTGACGACCAAACAGGCCGTCATCGACGAGGAAACGCGACTCACCCGATTAGAACACACCAGGAGCATGCGTGATGATACGTATGACGCATTACGTAGGCACTAGCAAATACTGGCCCAACTCATACCGGGACATCCGGACTACCAATATACGGTGGAAACAATACGTCGGTTAACTGACTGCGCCATGTCCAAGGATAACGAGATCCGAGCGACAGAACTGGAAGCGACTCAACCGGCGGCCGCCCCCGACGTTGAATTGGACGTGAACCAACAGGTTCCGCAGGAAGTCCTTGGTGGCCCACCTCTTACAACACAAGAGATGGCACACTTCCTCCGAGTAGCTAACATAATGGCCACTCGAATCTAGGCGCGGTTGGATGACACACCACGCGGAACGGTCGAATCTCGCGCACTCGAGATAGACCAAATGGAACTTAACGCCATTAATGGACGTCCACCACAGTCCCCCCAAGGAATACCAACGGAACAACTACCGTTACGGACCTTGCGGCGGGAACTCGATAATCTTCGACAGTTGATGAACAGACATCCCCAGTTCGTACAGAACCTGGAAGCAGCCGAACGATGGTCGAATAACGTGAAACCACCTTCAACAATAGAGGTGTCGGCCGCCGTCGCCGAAGGAAATTCGCTGTTAGGCAGATGGACAGGGGCGCATGTCAACAGAGCCACCGCACTAGCGAATGCGGGACGGATCAACAGTATCAAGCGAAGCATTCGCATAGTCGGATTATTAAGAGCTAGAGGTGAACCGACCACCGAAGATGTGGCCCAACGAATTATCAACCACGTCCAAACAATCCGACAACTAGTCCAGAGTGACCCACCTGGAAACGAACAACAAGTTCCGTCCTACCACGTCATGGCACTCCGAGCCAGGGAAGACCCCCGGGCAGCAGAAGTCTGGAAAACAATTCTCGACGGAAAGCGGACGCTCATGGGTATCTACGAGGACGTCACCGAGACGACGGTGTTCGAAGCCCTACCGAAAATCAACACCTTGGTAACGGACATAGAGTTAGCAGAGGGCTTCGTAAGGGACGGTATACTAACGACAGAACTAGTTAGAAACCGGTTCGAGGCCGTCATGGGCCACATGAAACAGTTCATTCTCAAAGAGAAAGGCCCAACCTCGAACGAAGCGATGACGACCACACAGGCCGTCACGCCAAATCCGGAACGACTCGGGAGACTTAAAAGCTTGAGGCGAAGAAAGAGTGGGATAATCAACCAGTCCAACAAAATACGAGAACGGATGAGGATGCTCCCAACAAGCGGAGCAAACCATCCTCAGGAATTCCAAGCCTTGTTGGATCAGTACAAACAATTGTACGACCAGCACAACGAACTGGACATACAGATCCGAAAGGAAGAACAGGCACTCCAGTCGATAACTGCCCCACCGCAGCCGACGACCACACAGGTCGTAACGGCGGCGGCCGAAGAAGGCATTAGAACATTTATTAATGCCAAAGTCGCACTGCGAGAGGCGGAAGAAATCTCGAAGCGGATCCGCGAACGCTCAGCAAAGGGCTCCGAACCGAACGCCAGGGAGAAACTCTCCGAACTCTCGGTCCACATGAAATTGGTTCAAGACCTGATCCAACATGGACCGCCGATGATGGAAAACCACAGGCGCCTGATACAACCTGGCGTCGACCTGTTGGTTAACTCCAACAGAGAACAACGATGTCTCTTAGCAGCGGAACCAACGACGTGTTCAACAGTGTACTCGCCGGTATCCTGACCGCCAGCCCTCCGTGTCTCCAACAACACAGATGAAGAAGGACCGTCAACATAAGACGCGGACTACGATCTCCGACGGATGGGATCTACTGGAAGACCTCCAGAGACTATTTATTAAGGCAACACCAACAGACGTGGAAGCCATTAAAGCGGCAAGGCAGAAGATTGATAACTTGACGGCGTACCTAAAGATACCGGAAGACTTCCTTGGAAAAATAAAACCGACCGATATCGACGAACGGCAACTCAAGTCGGCCTCTGAGAGGATAACAGAAATCCTCGACGCCGAACCGAAGTACAGGCGGATCCCGACGCCACCACCACCTCGAAGACCGACACCGACTACAACAGCGGTGATGACCCTGGTACATTCGACACCGATGTCGAACTTACTCGGTAATTTCAAAGTGATTTACCAGGCCGGACAGGACTTGGCAGAAATCTTCCACCACATACTTTGTGGAAACTTACCTCAAGAGGAGGTATGTCGACTAGCACGCATCGACCGAGCTTTACGGAACGACCTGGATTGGGCCGACACACTTGACTCAGGGAAAATTCCAGACATTGGTCCGAACCAAGACCGACTCGCCGAAGCTCTACAGTCGATAGTCGATCATATCCGACAATACTTGGCGGCGCCAACAGATGCACAGACAAAGCCGGTAACGCCAGAAGACGCGGAACCGACCCCAGTTAACTCACCCGGACCGGACGTTGAATTTCCATTAGTCGAAGCTGCGGCCGACAAACAAGAGGCCGACCTTGAAGCAGTGGAAGACCAATACCGACAAGCGGTAGAGGTCATGGAAACCCTTAATAAACAACTTCGCGAGTTGGATCCTAAGAAACCCTTCGAAAAACGATTACGAGAAGCGCTAGAACAACAACATGTCATTTGCTCTCGACGAGTCGAGGATCTGTGGAAAATACTTGAGGCGAACCCACAAAGAGTTCAGCCAAAGTCGACTCAACCGAAGCCGACCGCCACGGGACAAACCACCCAACCTACACCCGCGGAACGACGGAAAACCTTTGATTAAAATTTGGCACGGGCGGAAGAGATCGCAGCCGGCCTGAAACGTCAGATAGCCGACATGAGCGACACCGACCCGACCATGATCAACGTGAGGTTGGCACTAAGCGACCAGCTTAGGATTTCCCAAATGCACGTCCACGATTTGGAGGCGGAAATCGAGACCATGCGACGAAAGGACGTTCAGGATTTTCGGGCAGAAGTGGCACGACGAGCAGCCAATAACAACCAGCCGACGTCAACAGCACCGCCGGCCCAGTCAACACCAACAGTAGTGCCGACTCAGCCCAAACCGGCCTCGCCGAAACCAACGGACATTGGCGACTGACCCATGTCTCCGGCCACAGAGGCACGGATAATGGCAGCAATTCCGGACACCGGAAGCTTGCCGGTCAGCGCACCGTCGTCGACAATTAAACTGATGAACCAGGTCGAACAATTCATCACAGAGATTAGAGCTCGCCGAAACTTTTGCGAATCCGGCAGCCAACTGGCTCACGAATTAGATCGCGACATTCTAGCTTGGGGAAGTAACGCTAAATCCTTGCGTCAAATGTACCACGAGGATGCCCCGAAGACGGCCAGCATTAGACGACATATAAATTCAATCACATCTTGGTTGGAAATGCAGTTGTCCGACTAACAACCTTACCCGAACTCTCACAGAAAGAGCCTCAGTCTGGTGAACGAACACCAGATGGTCGGATAATTCGTCAACCAGGTGTTTTTGGATCTCCGATAATTTTTGAGGAAGTCGAAGACCAGCGAAAACATTGAAGAGCGCGGCCCACGACGACGCCTTTTCACCTGCACCGGTCAGAACAAATCAACAACTCCTCGAACTGGTGAGGTCGGCTCCAAAATTACCACCTGCCGAAGAAAAAGAAAGGCGACCACAAAGGTCGACTCCTTGGATACGGAACTCTTCACCCCCAGCGTACATAAAAAACTGGTCAAAAAAGCTAAGTCATTGGACCTGCAACGGATACTTTACGAAGCCTAACTGAAGGGAGGTATCTGGAAGCAGAACATGTCCGAAGACAAGCAGACACAACTTGCTCAACGGATTTACGCTACCATCCAGGAAAGGGACACAGCCTTGCGTCAGCTGATGATACTGAGGCGCGGAAAGCAGGAGTTACGACAGGAGTTACGCTCGACTCGGCGATTATTAAACCAGTCCGACTGCTCCGCCACCCTCGCATCAACCCGGCTGCCTATACCCTGAAGGTACCACCTCAACCTGGACAGGACGTCACCGACAAAATTCCGATGACAATATCGGATACCAGCAACGAATCCGACCCGGGATACCGGAAAGGCTCACGGATTGAAGACGATCCGACATACGACGACGACCTAACATGGCAAGACGCATTGCTACAAGACGCACGCACGGTCTCGGGTCGGTCGTTAGTATCCAGAACGGAAACGTTGACTCCACGAAGGAGCCGGTCGCCGGTGAAACAGATTTCGCCGAACCGGGGAGCATCCCAACCAGTACGGATGCCAAGTCACCCTGCGACGGAACAACCACGTAGGTTTACTTCCCGGAATACTCAGACTACACCGAAGAAAGCGCCGGAGGAGATGGATACCACGTCTCCGTCCAAGGGAAAAACCGGACCAGAAGCCGAAACGGTACAACAAGAGGCCGAACTGATCTCTGTCCGATCTGGCCCGGGTTTTACCATTGATTAATCTCAGACGAACGAACCGGCAACAGAACCGGTCAGATCCAGCAGGAAGAAGGAAAAGCCCCCACAGGATTTCTCACGCGAATTCCACAACGACTTGGCCTTGCGGCACGTCCAAGACCTGACTCGGTCGGAACAGGACGTTAGCGTCGACATGGCGTTCCCAGAAGATAGGGATTTGTGGCACGCGTTGAAGATTCGGCGAATCAACCTAACCAGACATACTGATGCTGTCCGTCGGGAACATGACAGACTAACCGAAAGGATCGCAGAAGTTATGAAACGGATGGGAGAACGTTATCAGGAGGAAAAAAGCCAGCCGAAGGCACTACAAGAGGCCACACCGGCTTAAACCACGGCTCCAACTCCTAAGCCGAACTCCAAGACGACATCACAACTTGCCGTCAAGATGATAGTTCCCCAGCCAACTCGGCAACCTTCCGTGCAGGTAGACGATGACCAAATGCTCGACTCGCAGGTCATCCACTCAGGTAACTCGGCTAAGCTGTCACGGAGGGAAAAGAAGAAGGCCAACAAGGAGGCCAAAAAGGAAGCGGCCAAACAGCCCGCCAAACCGGAACCGGAAAAGGAACCATTGAAGTCGGACACCAAGGAATCGACCAAACAGAAGTCGGATTCTTCGGTGAAGACGCCGAAACCCAATCCGGCCCAACGACATAAGTCATCCGACGACCTGGACGTCTCCGACGCCGGCCCACAAAGCACCGAGCGGAAGGACAAAGCCAGCGAAAAGTAGGATAGCGAGGCAGCCAAACAGCTATTCCAAGAACTGATGAAGAAGGCCGGAACAAAGCCGACCAAAGCAACGGCCGAACGACCACAGAAGTCGTCTAAGCCAGTGGAGTCGTCGGAACCCCAGCCTTTGACATCGAAGCAACAATCCGATGAAGAATCCGACCAAATCCCGGACATCGAGGCAAAGGATTCAATCTCCGACCACGGAGACGGCGACCCCTACGAGGGATTTAAGGGGAATTTGAAGGAAATCTTCAAACACGCACCGGACACCGACGAATCACAGTGGCCGGCCCCTGACGATGTACGCGAACGACTTCCAGACCAACAGGAGGAAGATTCGACAATAGTCATCCGTACTGCCCGGATACACGTCGAAGTGGTACGAAGCATCAGAAATGCCAATGGAAATGGCACGGACATTTACTTGTCCATGGTGCGCGACCTCCTCACCAACATTCAAGCCGACGGCCATACATGGCTGACACATCAACTGATGATGGTAATAGTGGCATGGACTCTGGACTTTGGATTAGCGGTAGCTGTCCAGCCGACAATGGGGAAAGATGGCCGAGCTGCTCCCACCAGACATCATTAAGGCACTTAAAAGCACTTCCGGTAAGAACTCGGACGACATACCGACGAGAATCGTGAGGTGCATTGGATATATCAGAAATCCCCGCGGATCGAGCCTGGTCCAGATCGCCCGTGTATATAATGTGATGTACATGAACGGCGAGGGGAACATCGACAGCATCATTAACGACATAATAACTGACGAGATAACATCGCTGGTCGAAGAATACACTCTTCAGACGACCAATGCGGAACGCGACCTACCTCTTCGGTTCACCGTACCAGGATTCATACCGGAACAACAACGGCGTGAGTTCAAACTACGGATGTCCTATGTTAACAAGGAAAAACCACCGGCTGGTACGGAAATGATTGTCGAAGAGTATAGCGAAGCGGACGAACAACCGTCCGGTGCAGCAGCCGACATGCTACACATCGCTAGAGCAGCCGGACAGCCGTCCCAGAAGCGAATCCAAGCTCAACCTCGACCTCGAGCGCCCTTTGAACCGGCAACAAACATCAATACGGCACCGGCCCCAAAAGGACGGCCCAGCGCAGCGAAACAGACGCGCAGCGCAAAAGGGCGGTTTAAACCGACGGACACACAGTCACTTCCACCGACCTCGCCCATGGAAACTTCACCGGCTTCGGAAAAAAAGGCTCAACGGAAGAGTCAACCGAAAACGACTAAGTCTAAGAAGAAGCCGGCTAAGACAGACGAGTCGACTACATCCGAAGAAAATGATGACGACGATGAGGATGACGGCGCAATCCAAACACCTGGAAGTGAATCGGGAAAAGACGAGGACGACAGGAAAATGGTAAACCACCACCGCCGCCGCCTTCGACGCCCCAACAACAGGGCGAGCCAGAAATATCTGACAGACAGGACAAGCCACCGGCCGACTTTAACAATGCCGACGAGCCGATGCAAGAATGTAGTGGCGACGTCTACGTCCCTCGTTTCTACGGTCAAAGGATACCGGTAACTCCCGACTCCGAACCGGATCGACTCCGCACTGGATGGAACGAAGATACCAGGGAGGAACTACCAAACGATATTCCCCCATTGGCTAACGTACGAGTAAAATATACTGGTATGATGGGGCCCAACAGCCGAAACTGTCCGTCTCGGAATACGACCCCGGATGGATGTACACGTTTGCGGCTCTGAAGGCTCTTGCGACCCGCGGACCGAAGTTCGCCACACCGAAGATCGCCTTTAAACTCCTCCAACACTGGAAGGTGAACGAAGGCGAGTGGAGACAACTGAGTTACAACAACGTCAGACGGTATTGCGAACTCGGATACCAATGGGGAAAAATTATTCAAACACATACTAGCAACAAGCGGATGTATTACGAATTCCCACCGGACAAACTGGATCCGGCCCCCGACACATACGAAGGATGGGTACACGCCATCGAAGAGTGTATGGAAATGACCTGGCATCCGGACGGAATAACGCGCGGTGAACTGATGCACCAACTTACGGCACGATTCGACTTCGTCCGGTTGGCAAAGAAACCTCAATTAACCGACCCGAAATACAAGCCGAAAAAAGATCCTAGAAACAAGGGATACGACCTGGCCGACGAACTGGAGTGGGTCCTGGAAAAGGGATTCTTCCAAAAACGTTTCGCCTCAAACACGGATAACATCCAAGGCGGCCAGCGGTTCGTGGCTTGCAATCCGTCGACACATCGACACAGACATTTACCGAAGGAACGACCGGCCACGGAGCAACAGAACGAGTCGACCGACATCCTCCAAGTGGACCGGCCGGAACCAACCGACCCACCTACTCGGGAATGAGGAGACGCAGAACGCGTCGGAGGAGTTGCAGAACCGACTACCTCCATAAAACACCACAAAGGTGTTAATCGACCAACAGAAGTCGACCAACCTCATCGGCACCACAAAGGCGCCTTGCCCCAGCTCGAGAACCGATCTAGCCCGACCGTAGTAATCATAGGGTGTAAAATCATAGGAATAATAACATAGAATGCATCCGACAAAGTGGATTGCTTAATTTTTATTTTAACAGCCTCGAACGGAAGCATACACCGGAGACTGCCAACGGTGCAGTGAGAATGCGACGCCGCAGGGCAACAAACTCCCATGCGCGCAGTGCATCATCTCATTTACGAATGACCGGACCCCGGATACTGGAAGACAGACGTACGCCCTGGCCCAAGCTCTTTATTTGAACGTCGTCGCTGGAAACCTTAGCGCATACAGATACTTGGCCGGCCGAGAGTACCTCGTCAACCAGCTGCGGGCGTATGAACGGATAATTTGGCTGTCATCCAACGTCAACAGACCGATGACGAAGGTTGGAAAGGCACTCGACCTCCGGTGCTGACTGCCCGACTCTTTGAGTGGCGCCAGCAACAGGACCTGGTGCGACAAGAGGAGGGAAAGAATAAACTTAAAAAGGTCAACGAAAAAATCGCTAAAATGGAAGTTTACCCACCACCGACCCGTCATGAACCGGAAATAAGAACCGCGACACCCGCACAGGGTCGCTCGGAACCAGAATGGCTGGACAAGGAGATACGGGAAGTTTTCGTCGGAGACCCACACCGAACACTTCAGAACGTTGAAATGAAGATGATGATGAACATGCCGGATGGAACCCGACAGTTGGTTACCTTCACTCCGGCTACGGCAGAACAGTTGACGGCAATCCCACAAAGGGCTACGCTGGTCATTACGCAAGCTCAACCAGTTGTGTCCCAACAGATCCCACAACCTGGACCAGCGGCGCAACCAATGGCGCCGCCGCAGTCGACGACTCAACAGCAGCAGCGCCGACCGGCTAGAAATCTGGCAGGACACGACCTCCGACATCGAATCGGCCACGACGCTCGACACAAAATCGAGGAACAACAGGCCATTATCAGAGGAACGGGAAAAGAGCCGACCAGACCTCCCCCCGGCAAACGAACCGGAGCTGAAGAAGTCAGCATCGGACTGGTCGTCGACTAAAATAGTAAGTCGAAGCGGAACTTTCTCCCACCAGAAGCGCAGCCGGACGCCGACATGGCGGAACCCGCAGAACAACCTGAAGCTCAACCTGACCAAATGGATGTGGATGTAGCCGACCAAATGGCAAATGTCCCACAAGTGAAGAAGACCGTCGTTATGACGCCGCCCGCCAACAGGTAATTAAAATCGTCATGTCACATCCAAACGAACGGACGAATTACATCATGAACACCATGGAGTATGAGGAACGACATCGCCCACAAGTCTGGCGTATGGTCGAAAACTTACGACAGTTCCTCGTCCGATCCGGACACCAGACTCTAATGGAACGAGACCAGTGGCTACCGACCTTCAACATGACCAGTCACACCAACCCTAATATGGAACATCCATACGACCGAGCGAACGCCTTGCCGTCAATGACCGACCCGGCCTTGCTGAATATACCGCTGTACAGTCCGGACGGACCGCGTTTAAGTCAGCTCGGTCCACGCGAATACCAATACGACGAGTTTGAAAGCGTTGCCCAGTTCGTCATCACCGACGCACATCCGGCTTTCGTCATCACAGCGACTCGGGCAGCTCTGGACTTGCTGCAGAATATCCCACAAGAGGAGATCGAACTGGAACAGAACAGTACGGCAGCTGTACTACGCTACCTCTTCGCGGCAAGACTCGGCAATTACCACTGCCATTTCACATTGTACGGACTTCACCGGAACCAGAGGATCTCACCAGCGCTAGAAACCATCGTAGCCCAACTTGGCTCGCCGATGAGAAGCATCATCCTCGCCGTCTGGTTACGGGTTCTCCTCTTCGCCCAAGAACGGCATGCCGAACGATACGCAATCCGAACCCAAGACCAAATCGACACTTACGACGACGCACCTCGATTTGTGAGCTGGTATCGTACAGAAAAGCACTTACCGGCCGGATTTACCTCACATCCCTACGAAGAAGGGATGTCAGACGACTTGGCTCCGGGCGCCCGACCCTTAGCACAGCAGTTGCGGAAAAAGGTAGCCAAGGCAAAGAAGTCCCAAGCAGAACACCCGGGCCAGGAAACCGAAGACGATACAGCGTCCCAACGAAGTGGCTCCGGAAGCTGCAGACCAAAGGAGTCCACATTACGACCTCATCACCGACCGAAACCCGACGACGACGAGGAAGATTACTTCGGCTGCGAACCGCCGATCGACGTGAACCTTTTGTAGGGACGGGTTTACACAAAGGAGACCTAGTACCTAGCTGTAACACCCAAAGAGGACTTAGAGCCGAGAAACGGCACGGTCCAGAAACGACCTGGCTGAGAACCAGCCTAGTTGAGAAACAGCACCATCGAAAACCGACAGGGAATTTGGAATGGACACCTTTCTTATGTTTGCACAGATACACTATGAACGTAACAGACGTCAACCACGATCATGCCATAAAAGCCGACCACAAAGGTTGGCCGGATTCTTTTGTTTGGACCCGGGAACGCGTGGTCAGACCTGGGTAGTTCGGTTCTTTCACCGTACCGGTACGTCCCCCGAGGAATCCCTTGGATACAACTGAGCAACCGACCTCAGTTCCCCAGCATGGCATATGCAGACCGCGGAACCACATCTGCTAACACAGCCTATCGTGAACCACATCTGCTACGGTGGGAGCCAACAGACGCACCGACCAGCTAACAAAGCTAATCGTGGAAACCACGCCTAACACGCTGTTACATGGTGAGTCAGAAGATTACTCCGGCCAACCGACTCTGGAGTACAGACCGAGAGGATAACGCTAACATGGTGCGAAACACATCGCTGCGTGGGTTTCACACCATGTTTGCCTGGCACCCGTGGCCGACTCGAGAACCGTGTAGCCAACCAGTAACCCCCGTCACCGAAGACAGTCGGATATCTAACTTGAATAAGCCGACCACAAAGGTTGACTTTATTTAAGGAAGGCGCAGACCGTGCCACGGAACATGTAGCGGAAGTGAACAAACGGATTCCAATGCCATAACTACAACAGACCGTGTCAACCACGATTGGCTACCTTAACCGACCACACAGGTCGGCGAAGCCATAATTTCACATAGGAAGATGTGGAAGCGTAGGATCGTCAGCCAGAATGTGCTACCTAGCCGACCACAAAGGTCGAACACGCTGTAGGTAGACGGAAAAATCGCAGACCGCGATAACAACCCCGAATGCTACCGTCTAAAAAGTTGTACCGGATTCTCCGTTGAACCAAGACATACAGACTTTGTACCTGGAGTCCAACCGACGTCTCTCCCGGAGGATATCGGAATTAACCGACTCACCGGTGAACACGACTACGCACGCTTTGACCGTGCTGCCTTTCCCTGAAGGGGCCCCCGACGGTCTAGCCGGCTACTGGTGTATCGACGACTTCGCCGACCCGCTTCCCCATGACTCAAATGGAACACCCTAGGCAGACCGTACTAGCGGTTACGACCTGCACTCCTTAACGAGTCCGCTGACGGAAATCAACTGCCCGCAACAGTACCCGCCAGCTGTTCTGCGTCATCGGCAAGGAACGAAACCCTCCCGTGGACAAGCGTCGTCTACCCCAACAGAAGCGGCTAGGCGTCTCTGGTTCGCGACGAAAAACGACGAAGTGAATCTTATATGACCTCAGGATCCTTGCATGTGCGTGAAGGCGGATCTCTGCCGGCAACCAACTCCGGCAATGTTTAAACCAAAGAGCTTGTTTTGTAAGCAGGGACCACAGAGGCCCCTTTCTCACCTCAAGCGTGCATGATTGCCTGATGGAGTGAGAATTGCTCGGCCAACAGACGCCACAGCAACGAAGCCATAACTCGACGAAGACACCGGAACTCGGACCCGTCCAGAGGCAAATCGAATGTTACATGGTCCAGTGGATTAACAGCCCAGCTTGGATCCGACCCAGACTTCATATCAGGACCAAGCCGACCAGAAGATCGCTTATCAATCTCACATGGGTGCTCTAGCGTAAGTGTTATGACATAATTCCGATGATGTCAGATGCTTATATAATTTGGTTTTGGTGATTGCATAATTGTGTTTTGATTACCTAATATTGTTGTGGTTTTGTGTTTGTTTATTTTGCATTTTTGAATTCGCTTTGATGTGCCGCTAATAAAAGGCGCGCTTGCAGGGCGCCTAAACATCAGTGTCTAAATCAGTTGCAAAGAGTTTTGATTAAAAGTCGAACCTGCCTTGAGTTGTGTTTTTCCCCCATTGTAACAAGTGGCGTGAGAGGATTAACTACGAGCTTGTGGATATAGCCCAATGGATTTATAACGGGAGGTAAGTTGCTGACAAAGGTCAGCTTTAGAGTTGGTTTTGACCTATAAAGGTCGGAAGATTTTGATAAAAAGTATCCGGCCTAAAATATAAGTCAGGATTTTAGTGGATAATATATACGACCGAATAAAGGTCAGGACTTGCTCAGAGTTTAGATGAGAGTTGTAACAAATCAGGTGACCTTTCACCGAGGCTTGAATATATCCGACCGAATGATGGTCAGGACTTGCTGAGAGTAAGTGAGGTGCAACACACCGGGTGACCTTTCACCGGTACTTGAAGGGATCCGTATAATTTAGAAAGGACGTCCATCAGACTCCGTTAAATCGGATAGTGTGGTTCTTGGAAAACTTGAAGACCCTAGGGTAAAACACTTGGGTGCAGCGCGATCTGGCCAATTGCGTGTAAACACTCAAATAAATTATTTTTAAAGAGGAATCACAAAGAATTAGAAGAGCGTACGCAAAAAGGATTGATAGGTAAAAATTAAATCTGCAGAAAAGAAATTGAGGATAAAGGTCACAGGACCAGAAATTAAAGTTAAAATTTGTTTAAGAGTCATAAGACTAAGAAAAATATTTAGTTTTTTGAAGTAAAAAATATATTAATTGATGACAAGGGGAACAGTTGAATAAATGTAAGCCGAAAAGTGGCTACAGATAAGAGTAAAACCAGGAAGAGCCACTCCAGTAAAGAACCAGTGAAACCAACTGGTGGTGGACCAAGTGGAATTTTTAGTAGCGCCAGGCTCAATAAAGAGAAGCCAGAGATTATCCCTGAAGATCTTAAGACAAGTAAATACTGGGGATCTGAAAAAGGAGAGGCCAGTGGGTCGACTCTCCAAAAATTACAGAGAAGTGTGGAAAAAGAGGAAAGCCTCAGTGAACCGCTCGCACAAAGTTCTGGGAAAGCGTTGTTTCTCGAAAATACAGAAGTTGAAAAGTTTGAATCGCAAAAAAAATTATCTGGTTTTGAACCAAATTTGTGGAATTTGCTTTTCCCGAAGAATCAATTTTTTATAAAACCCTAATTGAAACTCCAGTAAAGGAGAAAGTAAATCTCGATAGAAGTATAATAGGAGACCATAGTCCTCTAGACTACGATAGCATTCTGAATTCGGATCCAGAATCTGATCGGGATTCTAATTCAGAACTGAACCAGACAGTCCAGGAAAGGTCAGAACTGCTTTTGGCAGATTATTCCAGCGGTTTGGAAGAAAAGAGGGACACTGAAGTTATTAAAATGGCTAACGGTGACGAAAGAGTAGAAGAGAACCCTCAACGCAAGGAAAGGCGTGAGAACCGTGTAGATCCGGATGAACGCGGTGAAGATAAATTAATTAAAGCAATGACTGGTCCTAAAGTGAAACTGCCGAAACCTTTCTCTGCCTCGTCCCATGAGGACGCTGAGCAGTGGCTGGATACATTCGAGAGGTGTGCGGATAGCTATCGATGGAACGATACAGATAAGGCTACAAGGTTTCCCGATGTATTAGCAAATACTGCTCAAAAATGGTACAAAAGTTTAGAAAATGAGGATAAAGATTGGGAATATTTAAGATCAGGATTCTTAGAGGTTTTTGCTAAAGCAGGGAGTAAAGATAAAGCGATGGAGGAGCTTTTAAAAAGACAGCAAAGTTCTAAAGAAGATTTTAGAACGTATTTTTTCAAAGTGTTTGATTTGTTTAACAAAACTGCTATGGAAGAAACTGAAAAAGGGTTTTTTGTCTTAAGAGGGATGAAAGATCAAAATATAGCTGCGAAAACTAGATTAATGGGAAAGAAAACGCCTAAAGAAATCTTAAAACTTGCACAAGAATTGTATCCTGTAACAGGAGAAGAGAAAAAGTCTGATAAAGTATATTTTTCCTAAAATACGGAATAGAAATCTGAAAGTAGCGATAAAGTTGATAATTTGGTTTTTCAAGTGCAAAAGTTAATTAATACAAAAATTTATGTGCCGCATAATAATAACAGGAATGGAAACTTTAACAGGATTAACAGGTTTAATAATGACCAAAGAGGCGATAGAGGAAATGGTAAAGATTTCAATAATAGCAACAATAATAATAATTTCAACCGTCGTAAAAGAACGAACAACGGCAGATCAATCTGTTTTAATTGTAATAAACCAGGGCATACAGCTCTTAATTGTTGGCATAATAAAAGTAATGGGGCCAATAACAGAGGAGGAGGAAATAATTTCTGGAATAATGACAGGAGAAATAATTACGGAAATAATTCCAACGGAAATTTCAATCGAAATAATTATAATCGCAGTAATAATTCCAGCGATTCAACTAATCAAGATAATCGTAGCGGAAATAGGGAAAATAATAATAACAGGAACCCAAGACCTACATATCCCACACTTCCGCCGCGTGGGCAAGCCGGTCAAGTTGATCACGAAGAAGCATTTGAGCCGTACGAAGAAGATGATGACAAAAACTCGCATAATGTTAACATTGATTGATTACCGTACCCACCGATTATATTTTATGGACCACAGTCCATGTAAAAAATGTGTAGAAAAAAGTAAAAGTGTGGTTTTTGATAACACTTATGACGGAGAAACCCATGTTAATTTTGGTGAATTATTCAGTACAGATTTTATAAGCGAAATCGAAGTGGTACCAGATAATAAAAAAGAAGAAAAACCGTTTATGGAAAATCACGTAGATTTTGAAAAGATACATATTGCGGAAGGATCATCGAAAGAAAATAAAATTAAAGTTATTGCGTAAGTCGAAAAATATCAAAAGCTCTTTCCTAAGAAGGGTGAATCGATAGGTCGAACGCATTTGACCGAATTTGTTATTGACCGAACACAAACCGCTTCACTGTCCGCCGGACAGGGTGTCTTTAAAACAGCAGGAGATAATTCAAGAGGAAGTTGATAAGTTACTAAAATTAAAAATTATTCAATCCAGTTTTTTTAATTGGAATGGCCCTTTATTGCTGATCCAAAAAGGTGGAGATAATTACCGATCAGTTTCGGATTTTCGCGCTTTAAATAAAATTACAAAAAAGGATAACTATTCAACCTGAAATAAAGTTCTTGGGGCATATTATAAATGGGAAAGGGCGCAGGCCCACCCCAGAAAAAACTACTGCATTATTGAATTGGCCGGTCCTAAAACAGTTAAAGATATTTAGTCCTTCTTAGGAGGGACTGGTTACTGGCGAGCGTATAATAAAAATTACTCTGATATAGTTGCCTCGTTGACCGAGTTGTTAAAAAAGAGCGTCGATTTTCATTGGGGAAAATCCCAACATGATGCATTTGAAGAGATAAAGAAAATGGTTTGCAGTAATGTTATATTGTTGCACTTTGAACCAAATCTGCCGATCGAGCTTCACTGTGATACCTCTACTATCGGTTTAGGGTGTATGTTGATTCAGATCAAAAACAATATGGAAAAGGTTTTAGAATTTGCCAGCAGGAAGCTGAGCGCACCTGAGCGATCCTTTTCAGCGTCCGAATTGGAATGTTTATGTGTAGTATGGGCGGTAACAAAGTTTCGCCCGTATGTTTCAGGCGTACATTTTACCATTGTTACTGACCATAAAGCATTGGTATATTCACTGAACATCCAGGACCCGACCGGCAGGCTGTGCCGATGGGCTCTTAAGCTTTCGCCCTATAACTTTACGATAAAGCACAAGGCTGGAAAACGTAATTCCATGCCTGATGCTCTAAGCAGAAATCCTGTAGGCCCGTATGAAGATAATGGTGAACTGGAAATAGAAAGCCAACTTGTTTTTGCCGTTAATAATGTAGACAGTCTTCGACAGCTGCAGAAGGAAGATCCGTATTGTCAGAAAATTCTTAGAACGATTTAAGAGGGAAGTAATAACAGAATGTTTTTTGTTGAAAAAAATATTCTTCTAAAATTTAGAAAGAATATCTACGACGGTGATTCACTTACCATGGTGGTACCGGCTAAGCTAGTCCCTGAGATTCTGTATAGCTGTCATGATTCGCCCGCGGGAGGCGGACATTTAGGATTTCTGAAAACTTATGATAAAATAAAGCGAAGATTCTTTTGACCAAAAATGGCTAAGGACACAAAGAGATATGTTGACACTTGTAATGACTGCCAAACATACAAAAAGAAAGTGGGCAAACCATACGGGCTCCTACAATCTGTACCCTGTAAAAAAGTAGGCGAACGATGGAAGTTAGACCATTTAGGCCCATTTAAAAAAAGCGGTGCTAAGCAGAAATTTATCGTAGCAAAAGAACAAGTTAAGAGGTGGAGGTGGGTCGAGGCAAACGCAGTAAGTTCGGAGACCGCAAAAGAAACAGCTAAATTTTTTATTGAAGATATCCTATGTAGGCATGGAGCGCCTCGATATTTAGGCACCGACCGCGGCTCCGGGTTTTGTTCTGAACTCATGGAGCACATTTTGAGATTTTCGGGAACAATTCATCAGCGTAATACCATCTTATAATCCCAGAAGAACTGGGTTATGTGAAAGAATGAATCGAACGATTACATCCGCAATAGCGATGTATTACAACACAGCCCAACGTGACGGGATGTGTGCCTACCTCTTTGTGTAATTTCGATTAACTGTTCGATCCAGGAAACGACAAAATATAGTCCTTTCCTTTTAACGTATGGCCGGGAGCCTCGACTTCCGGCCGAAAATTGCCTGTCACTACAGATGGTAGGAAACGAAGAAGTTAATTATGACGTATATGTTGTAAAGTTACAAGATGCATCAAAAGAATTGAGGGAGCTTGCAAAAGCGCGAACAGAAGATTCAGCGTTACTTGCCGCTGAAAGATATGATAAAGCACATCAGGATAAAGACCTTAAAAAAGGTGATCTAGTTCTTATTTTTAATCCTTACCGAAAATTAAAAACTGCTAATAAATTAAACCATAGATTTTACGGGCCGTTTGAAGTCCTTGAAAAATTATCAGAAGTTAATTATGAAGTTCAAGCGCTGTACGGGAAAAAGTTATTAGATACGGTTCATGTCTACAGAATGAAAAAATTTAATAAAAGAGAAGATTCAGTAGAGCAATTAAAAACCCGTGAAAAGGAAGCTACGTTTTGCGGAGAAAAAAGGGAAGGTTAGTTTAGGAAAAATAAAAAAGTGCCAGAGGTAAAAGGTCTTGACCTTTTGAATACTGATGACGGCACTGGAAATGTTAGTGATGCTACTGATTCTACTTAAGAAATTGAAGAAACTAAAAGACCCCAAAGAAACAGGAAACCGCCTAACAGATACGGCTACGAGAACCCAGTTCCAGTTATGATGATAAAATTGGCAAGCGTGATCACGGACAATCCATGTCCGCCGGTGTTGTTCCTAGTGAAACCAGGGACATCACTGGCGCTTGCCGAAAATCTGGCAAACGCGACCGGACTTTCTATAGCTTTCAATTACTGTCTGCCTGACGTGCCCATGATTGGTGATGGAACAGCAAATAGTGTTGTGGAAACGGTAAACGAAGCCTTGGATGGAGAGAGAAGGACCGTCACACAACTCACAGAAGCTATATCTACCGGAAATCAGTCGTTTGCCGCCATGTTCGATCAGCTAAACTGCAAGGAGCAAATTATCCAGAACCCGCATAATAGTTTGGAACAGCAAAGAAACGAAGTCAAACAATGGAAGACTTTGTACGAAGTCGAACACCAAAAAAGGGAGGACTTACTACAAGAAAAAGAGAGGATTGAGTCGAGTACCAGATTTTTCGACGATCTATTCCAAGAAGATTGTTTTGGACGAGCCACCGGGAATGATCGAATGGACACAGAATTTGACCCTGCAATTGGACCCCAACTGCCCGCAGCCAACGATGAAAGTGAGCCTCACATCCAACCGGTGTTCAGTCCGAGAAGGGGACGTGACGGACTGGGATGGGCATCAAAAAGCGCTTTGTTTCCCGCAATAATTTGTGTACTAGAATTGATTGGCATAGCTGACGGAACTAGATTTATGGTGTGCGACTGCCATGCCGCACGCTATGTCGGGATTGTTTCTCTTCAAAACTACAATACGTGTCCGTTTCTGCTGGCTGTCCTGAAGGATTCAACTGTGAATTACGAGCTTTATGAGGAGGAACCAAAATCCCTGACCTTTAAAGGAATCGCAAGTAAGCAACAGGTCAAAACAAAAACCTTAACATCCTTCTTCTTTGGTGGTCACGACACCATATTCCGAAGCTATGCGCGAATCGTACCACCAGCGGAATGCTGGAGCATGCACAAAAATACCTTATGCGCCGGCCAGACCATGGCAAAAGACGGATCGGTTTGGAAATTCGATGCAGAACCGGAAGGAGATGGATCCTGGATGCGAGAGGTCACTTATACAACGACTTCCTGCATAATGGAAGAGATAGAACTTAGCCAGGAATGTCGTGGATGTCCAGTTATGACAGCAACAGGAGAGATCGCAACTTCGCGAAGCAAGGGAGAAGCAACGTCTAATCAGATAACTTATGTGTGGAACGCACAGAAAACTCCTGATGACCAGAAATGTATCAGAAGAAGGTATTTCTCAGTCGGAGTCTTAAGAAATGATGAGAACTTCCAAAGACTGCGAGATGACCTCAGACAAATCGACTTCTACCTCGGGAACCTATCCACCACCGTATGCGGACTTCCCAAAGCCAAAGCCTATAATGTTAAGAGAAATCCGAACTTGAAAATTGTTCTCGGAGATATTGTTCAGCCGACTGACACGAAAGCATCCCGGAAGTTTTGGCAAAAGCTGCATATTTTTACTTTGGATATCATGAGGACAAAAAGAAATGCTTCCGAGAAACTCCAGCTGTCCAATTATCACTCGCAGCATTTTAATTATTTCCGAGATGATATGACTGATATTGGTAATACCCTAGCACTTACCGCTGAAAATTTGGACTGCCGGATGGACAAGATTGCCTTGTACCAGCTCATTCTGTTATCCCGAATTAGCCCGATCTTGGCTGAAAATCGATGGGATACCCGGATTGTTTCGCCGTCGATACTATGGGACTTAATCAGGCAGTAATCCTAAAATGTGAATCTCGACTGCTGGACTTTGCTGTGGATTCTGAGTTTTGCAGATACCTACAGCCTCGATACAACCACAGCACAATTGCCTTGGATGGATTAACGCTGATTGACTTTATTTGTGTACAACCAACTCCCTTTCTGAATATTGACGGCGAAATACGTGTATCCAAGAATGGTAGCTGGGTCCCAGTTAATTCGACCATTCAAGGAAACCATGTCCATATTGCAGCACGGTTTGCGCCAAAGTACGTTGTGTCAGTGAATTTTCTACAGACGGAAGTTATTAGGCGACCACTACCAGCCTTCGACTACGTGAATCAATTAAATAATTTGGATATTCGTACGCCGTACAAGTTCACCACTGGTACTGGAGTGCCAGTTGTTTCTACGTACTCCGACCTAAATTATTCATTCCTCGGAAAACTACGTTACGGCGTCTATTGGATTGGGATTATTATTGTTTTCGTTTTTCTCTTGACCGGAATCGTTATTTCTGGTTGTTACATAAAGATATGCGTTGGAATGCGCTCTTAGATGTCCGTTCAGAAAGTATGGAGATGGTTGATGCTCACGAATTCCATCATGAACGATCAATACTTGTCCACATGGTGCAACGAAATCTGAGTAAACGACCAAAAAGAATTAAATCTAACGGCATGAAGAAAGAAAGAACCAGTCAAGTGGATACTGGAGTTGTGGTTGCCTATTGCAAAGCTGTACTGTGTAAACTTCGCGATATATGCACCAGAGTGTTAAGAATGGAGCGATTTATTTATCGTGGTTATGTTAATGATGATGCACATCATTCCATGATTTTACGGATGAATACGGGACCGATTAACCAAGAGATGGAAAACATTGATGAAACCCCGCCAGTTATCTCAAAATTATCACTGCACATGGCACGAAATCGTATTGCCATATTTACGGAGAGGCCAAATCATGCCGATGTAGCCGATGCTCTGAAATTGTTGGCCGATCAGCAAGAGACTGGGATTAACGTGTTGAACGAAATGAATAAGAAACAGCGAGGGTATGCGTTGCATTCTGGAGGGGAGTTTAAACGTATACACCGTAAATTGGACAGCCAGACACTCCGTATCGATGCATTCATCCGCACATGTGAGCGCAAGAGATTGAGAGACAAAGAGGACGTGCGTTATATCGCCGATAGAGAAAGATACACGCGCAGTGAAGCAAAACGGATGAAGGAACAGTTGGCCATTCATACAGGAAGGCTAAAAAAACATGTTGGACGATTCACGAATGTGTGCGGTCGACTGGATGCTCATGGGCTGTCGATTACATCACACACCAACAACTTGAATGCCCAGTATCGCGCCACCAACACACATAATGATGCAATTGAAGAACTGCGCGGTACCGTGAATCGTGTGCGCCGGGACTACGACAACGAATTTGCCCAAGTTAAAGAAAGACTGGAAACTCTGCGTGTTACAGTCCGGGTGATGGAAACGGTATACCTGAATGGAGAAAACGGAGATGCCACGGGAAATGAGAACGTGGATGATTTCGAAGACACCCGCTCCGGAGGATCGGATCAGCCACCACGGC
Organism: Paramacrobiotus metropolitanus; assembly: GCF_019649055.1. NCBI lineage: Eukaryota > Metazoa > Tardigrada > Eutardigrada > Parachela > Macrobiotidae > Paramacrobiotus > Paramacrobiotus metropolitanus. The sequence goes on along the minus strand of NW_026570315.1, from coordinate 490,816 downwards.
TGTTGAGTCCGGAATCCCCGGAGCCGGAGGAGAATATTGACGTGGAATGAGATTCCCACGCCCGGACATCCCAGTTAAGCAACTTAACTAATGCTTTTTGTACGCTTAAAATCGCTTAATTAAATTGCTTTTTAAATTTTGTGAGCATTTTTAATGATTGATTTTTAATCGCGAGACGCGATTCTTCTATCGGAGGAATTGTTATGACATCATTCCGATGATGTCAGATGCTTATATAATTTGGTTTTGATGGTTGCATAATTGTGTTTTTATTGCCTAATCTTGTTGTGGTTTTGTGTTTGTTTATTTTGCATTTTTTAATTCGCTTTGATGTGCCGTTAATAAAAGGCGCGCTTGCAGAGTACCTAAACATTAGTGTCTAAATCAGTTGCAAAGAGTTTTGATTAAAAGTCGAACTTGCCTTGAGTTGTGTTTTTCCCCCATTGTAACATAAGTTTTTCTTGGTCGACCATAAAGACGGATACCTGACCGACTACTAGTCGGCTGAATAGCACGACCGAACGGAGGTCGGAAATGTACGGAAGAAGCAACTACTAGTCGGACATCGACTCCCTATCGGAAGAATGCACCTTTTGGACGGTTGGAAACACGCTTCAACCGACCAGCATAAGCCGAAAACCGATCTCCGACCTTCAACAAGGGTAACCGACCAGGGTCGGATACGGACGACGACCGACAACAGGTCGGCTAAAGTGGTCAAAATGAAAGAAAACGTCGGAAAGAAGAACTCAAACATCGCAGGTTACCTTGGTCGACCATCGAGGAAAGAAATCTCCGACCACCTATCTCATAGCATTGCAACCGACCAATGTCCGGATAACATTATGACCAACCACAGGTCGGCTTGGTACAACGGAATGCAGACCAGGAAGTTAACGGATGAAAATACTACTCCTCGCCAGAAAGCTTAAGGTAGTAGTCAGCCGACCATTTCCGCCGAAGAAACATGAAATTTCCGACCGGACCTTCGAGCTAGTTCGTCTCGGATGAAACCATAACCAGGCTCGTGGTAGCAGGTTGAACGGTTTTAACCGATCACTTTTGAACGGAACTGCCGTACTCAGCAACCACAAAGGTTGCATGACACGAGTATCGGTTTTTTCCGACCTCATCTTCGGAATTCGAAACTTAGCCGGATTTCCATGCCGCCGGTCGAATCACCGGTAGGCCGACCCTGGTTAACCGACCTCGGTCCAACTCCTCCACTTAGAGAGGATGCCTCGGCATTTGCAACTGCAACAGTGCCTCTCCATTCGCAACGGACGAACGCGAGTCGGAAGTAAGTGTTTCACCGTGCTTACCCGACGTAGGTGAATTTTACCGGCTACGACGGATAACCCGAGAACCGACGCCTCGGATCCAGTCTACCGGACAACACTGGACAGGAGACCCCGTGGACTCGACGCCCCGTGGAAGTCATTCTAGTCGAAATAGGCCCCCGGATAGATCTTGCATTTTTCTAGAATTCTTTCCTAACAAACGGAATTGTATTTTTCTAGTTAGATCTCTTTGACAGATCTGTTTTGTTTAACTTTTGCTCACAGGAATTGTGTGATTAAACTTTATTGCATATTTTTCTTTCGCGTTGCATAAATCTTCATTACATCTCTCCTTTTACATTGTTCTCCGATGCCAACCGAAGCAAGAAGCCAGCCAACAGACGCATTACCGGTCCAACGAAACGCCCGAGCGACCTCCAGATTTTCGGCCGTGAGTTGCTTGCCTCTCACGGGTCTGGAAGGAAAACATGGGACGGTCAACCGGACACCGGACTCCCACGGCCAGAGGACGCGTACCGGCGACCCCACAATGTGTCAAACAGGAGAGTTGTGCGACACACTGGTGCGGTACCGAGTCGGAGCATCCTTCGCAGGAGCTCGGACTGCCGCCCAGAGGCATATCAGGCGTACGATCCTGTGCGTGGGGCTACGCCCACAAGTGGCGTACTTGCACTCACTTACATGCCGTATTCGCCTCTCTCTTGTACGTACGTGTGACGCTGCACTGCACTCATCCACTGAAGTGGATATACCGCGGGCGCACACACTGAGCATACTTGCCCTCTCGTCCCTCTCTCGCCGTATGACTCAGCGTTTATACGCTCGCGTTGGATAGAGTCCAGTCTGCGCGCAGCATCACACCGCCGATATGGCCGCATCACGCACGTGGTTGCCGCCAGCGTCAATTCACATTTGGACACGCTCACGATAGCTTCTAGCAACAGTTTTCTAGATTCGGCCATACTGGCTTTGTTCTTTCTTCCTGCTATTACGCAGTATTGTCAGCACTTCATCTGTCAATAAAGACATCTTGTGAGCTCCTCGCGCTTGCCTGTTACATTCTGAGTCAAAACATATTTTTTTGTTTCTGTTTCTACGAACCAGAAAAATTGAATTCACAGATGTCTAGACTCAAAAAAAAAATTTTTGAAGATAATAATCCGTCGGAGCTCTATGTAAGTCAAAAACTGCAGCGAAAAAATTTTTGTTTTATCGCTAACGTACCTACCGTAGAAGAAAGCCAGCGCTCAAGTTTGGTCAATAAAATACTGCGTAATAGCAGGAAGAAAGGACAAAGCCAGTACTGTCGAATCTAGAAAACTGTTGCTAGAAGCGTTCGTGAGCGTGTCCAAACGTGAATTGACGCTGGCGGCAAACACGTGCGTGATGCGGCCATATCAGCTGTGTGATGCTGCGCAGACTGGACTCTATCCAACGCGAGCGTATAAACGCTGAGTCATACGGCGAGAGAGGGACGAGAGAGCAAGTATGCTCAGTGTGTGCGCCCGCGGTATAACCACTTCAGTGGATGAGCGCAGTGCAGCGTCACACGTACCTACAAGAGAGAGGCGAATACGGCATGTAAGTGAGTGCAAGTACGCCGCTTGTGGGCGTAGCACCACGCACAGGATCGTTCGCCTGATAAGAAAGTAAGCCGCTCAATGCTCAGTAGATGCAGCTCCCTTCACTTCAGCTCGCACTGAATCCGCATATGATCTGCCAACTGATAACCATGTGATGCAGCAGATCCGCGATCAGCGTTTGATGTGAAGAGCGGTATCTCAAATGCGCGATGGGCGACATTTCTGCTGTGCGCGGCTAGACGTCACCGAACGTTTTCCCATACTAACTTTATACAACTGTTACAAAGAACTAGCAATACTTACCGGAAAACAAAACTTTATTTGAATAGTATAGATTTTATTCTATCCAGTGATACTGATTTTAATTTTTGAGGAATATGGCACTATCCTGGTTTTATTGGTTAGCTTGGGTTCGGACGTTAGCATCGTCCTGCAGCTCAGCAACATCCTGCTTCAGCTGCGCAAGTGCTTTATCCCTGTCGACGGCTTCAAGGAGGCCTCGTGGTTTGCCGGGATGAATCCAAGTGAGGCGCCGAGTGGCTCTTCTTGAGCACCATCCCGCGCGTCCCGTCGTCGCAACCGGCTAATTTCGTGTTGCTTTCTTCATCAGTCGGTAAATGAGTGTGCTGTAGGGCGACACCAAGAAACCGGCGGTGTTGCAGCCAGACCCATCCAAGAGTACGAATATGTCATCGCCCTGTCGTGCGTGGGGCGCGACTGCGCCAACGAGCATATCATAGACCAAGGCGCCGTCATCAAAGTAGCAAAGCAGTAGTTTTATCGTGGCGTTGTATGTTACAATGGTCACTGTCGTCGCCAGGCGGCTTACGTCTGCTCCACGGTGTTCTTCGGGCCAGAGAGCAGCGCTCCGTCAGAGAAGTCCAATAATTAGGCATTACCGGCGCTCCTCCAAGTACCAAGGTGTACCAAAGTGACTTTCCCGAACAGTCCGAAACTGGCGATTAAAAGCTGGGGAATCTGAAAGTATGGCAGTACTTTCTGAAGTAAATCAATACACTGAAAGTGATGTATTAGCCACGCCTGTCCGGAAGTAAAATGCGCCTAATAGTATTAGGCGCATTTTATTTCCGGACAGGCGGATACATACGAACGATTTGCCACCTTTCATTTTCGATATGGTGCTCACTTTTTATATTCTCGCACCCCTCCCCCCCTGGTCCGAAACCCCAACCCCCTGGCGCGACACCGGCTAGGTAATCGGTGTTACGGGACTGATCTAAGCATAACAAAGGACTTCCCATTTTAGTGGGGGCTTCCCATTTTCACATTTTTATTATGCATTGCATTATTGTGAAAAGGTTGCATTGTGGTGCGTGGTGCTAAGGCAACGACGACAGCTTTTGCACTGCTTATCTTCTTTGCACTGCTTTACAGATCTGTACCGTACCGATACACAAACGGTTGCGTCATGGTAAATTGCGGCGCATTACGATGCACAATGCTGTGCAGCTAACGGAGTGATCAAGACATTTCACAAATTTTCTTGATCGGCCGAATTCTTAATCGGTAGTGATTAAGAAACTTCACTAGGAGTGGCATCAGCTAGCTAATGGCAATTGCGTAACGAGTTCGAGGTTCAGACCAACTTCTTAATCGCTCAGACTTTTAATCGCTCTCGTTTTCCTTAGCGCATTCCCGTGACACTGTTTGCACTGTGGCGCAAAGAATTGTTAACTGCATACGTGTTGCATTTAAATAACAAATCTACACAATAGAGGTGGTGGGCATGTGATACAGCAGCAACAGTTAGAAATTAATACAGGCACGTTTTCACCGTGGCGCAATATAGTGTAACGACGAGGACAACTTAAAATAAGAATTTGAATATTTGAATATTCTATCGCACGACATGGCTTTCGACAATTTCGCAAGTATGATTAGACTCCACATCGGCAGCGTTGCCGGAAGTGTAACAATCAAAATGATGCATATCCGAACTTGGACCGCCGACCGATAATTTACCAGTACATGAACGCGTAGATTATTATACCAATTGCGCCAACACGAACCGCGACATGCTTACATCGAATTTCACCCTTTACATACTTACATCGAAGCTCAAAAACGGCCTGATTGGCTGGGCTTCGATGTGAATGTGAAGCGTGTGCGAACTGATACACACCCAGCACTGTAGTAGTGTTTCACTCGCTTTGCCGATGTACAGTGGCGCCTTCTAGCGGTGATTGCTTTGCTAGATAACCGGGAGGTAATGGTTAGCGCCCCATTCTGGAAGTTAATAGCGTATGCTATTATTTTTTATCACTGCCTTTGTGTGTCTTGCCATCGGTGGTATAACAGTTTAAAATGTTCGGCAAACATTAGAATTTACTGCACCATTACGAAATGCCCTTTTCCGATTCAAAACTAACAGCAGCTACTGCTGTTGTAATGGTGCTTTTCGACCATTCGCTACACTGAAATTACGAAAGAAACCGGCGTGGACAACGAATCACCCGACCGTACCTGGTAACGGTCGGCCGAAAGGTCCGTTTCCTTTCTAATGCTCTTACATTAGCTGCCGAACGGCCTCTTGCATTTTTGCGGCCGTTATGGAGTTCCACGTTACTTGGTAAAGAGCTCGGTGGGCCAGTGTTTACCACGCTGTAGCCAGCAGTAGGCACGTTGTCTGTTTCCGGGACGGTGGCCGGTTCTTCTTCAACGGCGCCAGATGGACGAGCGTTGTACGGAAATATCCGGTCCACGTTAACGGTATCCGGCAACCGTTTCTTCCCAAATAACGGTACAACTTCGTAGACGTTTTCCGACATCTGGCGCGCGACACGATATGGTTGTTTAAATTTATTTGAAAGCTTATTAGCTCGACCCAACTTTCGGCTATACTGCCTGACACGCACTAAGCTGCCAACCGCGTAGGTGACTGTACTTCTGTGCTCATTCGTGCGTAACGCGTCTTTCCCTTGCTGAGTTAAAATGCGTGCCCGTGCAACGTCGTGAGCTGTACGAAGAGTTGCGATAAACTCTTGAGTGTACTCTGGGTAGCCAGAATATTCTCTGGGCACGCTTGTATTAAAAAGGGTGTCTAGCGGCAGGTTCGCTTCTCTTCCAAACAAGAGGAAGAACGGGCTATAGCCCGTTGTAGCCTGGACCGCGCTGTTGTGCGCAAACACTACCGGCGCCAAATAGGTGTCCCAGTCTTGCTGCTTGCTGTCTACGTACATGGACAGCGCTTCAGCGATCGGCGCCATTTGGCGTTCGCACAACCCATTGCATTCAGGATGGTATGCGGTCGTCTGCTTCTGTTTAATGCCGCAAATGTCTGTGAGAGACATTAAAAGCTTGTTCCGGAAATGGGTGCCTCGATCGGTGAGCAGGGTGCGCGGCGTCCCATACTTAAACATGACTTCCTTCGAAAAAAATTCCGCCACTTCCTGTGCAGTGTCCGCAATGAGGGAGTCTGCAATGACGAATCGAGACAAGTGGTCAACGACGACTACCACATACTTCTTCCCCTCCGAGCTTTTTGGAAATGGACCTAGAATGTCCATTGAAACCGTGTCAAAAGCAGGGGGTACCGGCATTGGTTGCAAGAGCCCTTGTGTGGCTTTTTTTGGAATTTTCCGGGCTTGGCAATGTTCGCAGCTGGCAATGTATTTCTTCACATAACTCAGCATGCCATCCCAGTAAAAGCGGGTAGCGGCAAGATCCCAGGTTTTGGAAAACCCCATATGGGCAGCCATTGGGATATCATGACACGACCGCAGTACATCCTGCCGCATGTGCTTGGGAACCACGAAACAGTCCCGATCCCGTCCTGCATAATGGCGTTTGCGGTAAAGTACGCCATTTTGCATGAAATAAAGCCGGAAACGGTGGTCTGAGGTGCTATTTCCGGCTTCCAGCTGGCGGATAATTGCCAGAAGAGCATCATCCTCTTCTTGCTCTTTACGTAAATCCATCCGAATGTCTTCGTGCTCCGCGTTACTCCAGTCCACTGTTACGGGTGCCGCAAACGCTTCAGGAAAATCTATTTCCGGGCCCGGTGCAGGTCCAACGGGGAACCGGCTGAGGCAGTCTGCGTTTCCGTTGAGGCAACCGCGGCGGTACTCGATTCGCATATCGAATGCGTCGAGCATTATAGCCCATCGAGTAAGGCGGGAGTTTGGGCCACGTTGTTTCAAAAGGCTCGTTAAAGCCTTGTGATCAGTTCGCACGGTGAATTGTGTAAATTCTAAGTAGTGTCGGAACTTCATAACCGCAAACACTACTGCAAGGCATTCCAACTCTGTAATGCCGTACTTTTTTTCCGCGTCGTTCAAACTGCGGCTGGCGCACTCGACAATTTTGCCGTCTTGTGACAAGACCGCGCCGACGCCATACCCACAGGCATCACATTCTAACACTACCGGCCTGTCGGAATTAAAACGAGCAAGTACAGGGGCCGTGACAAGAGCGGTTTTCAGCTTAACAAACGCCTCTTCGTGTTTGTCTGCCCAGTGGAAAGATGACCTTTCATCTTTTTTTGTGAGGCTGTTTAACGGGTCTGCGATATGTGCAAAGTTCTTAATGAACTTTCTATAATAGCCGGCTAATCCCAAGAAGGATTTAACGTCCGACGCCGACTTTGGTTGGGGAAACGCTGCAATGGCGGATAATTTGTCGGGATCAGTTCTAACGCCATTTCCGTCGATGATATGGCCGAGAAACCTCAACTCGCGCATTGCAAATGAACATTTCTTGGGCTGGATAGTGAGCCCGGCAGCTTCCAATGCGGCAAGTACGGTGTCCAGCCGTACTAAGTGGTCCGAGAAACTCGCTGCAAAGACCACTAAATCGTCTAAATAAACTAGTACCATCGTCCATTTCAAGCCGGCAAGGATGGCATCCATCGTCATCTGGAACGTTGCAGGGGCGTTACACAACCCGAAAGGCATACGAAGGAATTCGTATAGGCCGTCTTGGGTGCAAAACGCCGTCTTGTGCTGATCCTCCGCCGCCACTGGAATCTGCCAAAACCCGGAAAAACAGTCCAGTCCGGTAAACCAATCCGCCGAGCCAACGGCTTGCAACAAGTCCTCGATTAGCGGCAACGGATATACGTTACGTCGCGTGATCTTGTTTAGCTCTTTGAAGTCCACACAGAAACGCACATTTCCATCTTTCTTGTACACAAGGACGATTGGGCTGCTGAAAGGGGAATTTGATTTTCGGATAATGCCCTTTTCGAGCATTTTTTGCACTTCCTCTTGTATCAGTTTACGTCCTTTCCATGACGACCGGCGAGGGGTTGACTTGAAGGGAGGCGCGTTACCGGTGTCGATCCGGTGGGGTTGAACGGTCGAAAACCCGTATGGATTCTGCGCTGTAGGAAATATCGCTCGGTGCTTACGTAGAATGTCTATCAAAAGGAGTCGTTCCTCCTTATTTAAGTCCGGATTAATGTTTAATGCGTTAAGAGTTTCTTCAAACTCTTTGTCTTCCTCTGCAGAGTACAAAGTGGCTGAGCCACTGCTGACCGAGGCGTCAGGTGCTTCCCCTTCATATTCCTCGATAAGGCCCGCTAACGCGCCTTTACGGAGTGTGCGCGCTCTGTTGCTATGATTCATTATCATTGTCAAGAAGCGGCCGTTCTTCAAGGCCACTACCGCGTTTGGCAAATTTACGTGAGCGGCCGAACATGCTGCGGCATTTGGGAAAAATACATAAGCGCCATCACTGGGCGCTCGGTGTACCTTCAGCTCCGCGATCACACTTGAATTGGCCGGGACGGTGACCGAATTGAGAGCGTAGGCCTTCCAAGGTCTTGGCTGTCTCCGATGCTTGTTCATCTCGGCTTCCGCTACGCCAACAAAAGGGAGTTCGCTGGCATTATTACAATGCGCTAGCCCTTCTTCCTCCGTGCGGTTCGTTCTTTGGGCCGGAATGCTGCTGCTACTGTGGTGTAACGGTGTCGTAGGTGGTATATCAGATGCCGTTTTGAGTGAAAGGCGTGTGTTCTCCGTCATGGAGTATCCGCAAGCAAAATCAACCAACAGCGGTTTTCCTTTTAGGAAGTCCATCCCAAGGAGGATTTGGCTCCTTTCTCCTCCTTCTTGCACATACAAGGAATGAGCATATTCGTGCCCATTAATCTTTATGTTAGCCCGACAGTACCAAGTGTCCAGCGGAAGTCGGTTGCCCGTGATTCCCACAACACACACCCCTTTATGGTGTGGAGGTAATGGCCAGTAACGGATGCCATTTGCGTCACAGAAGCGTCGGGAAACGATGGAAACATCCGCACCGGTATCCAGTAGAGCCGTTGCCGGGACAGCGTTAATGGTTATTCCTGCTGTCAATCCGGCGGCGACTTTTGGGAGCCCGTCGTCGAGGACTTCCGCTACGGATACCGACGGGTTTTTCGGAGTTGGAGGGCGTCCACTTTGTTGGTCCCGCCACTGCTGACGGCGAGCAGTCTGGTGTTGCTGCACTTGCGGTGGTAGCTGCACAAATGGTACATTGTACCATTCACAGGAGGTACTATAGTGGCCATGATGACCACATGTCCAGCAAGTTACATCTGCCCGGACGGCTTCCTGTGCCGGTGTGGCGGGTGTTGAGGGCCGGGACGGAGTCCTGTTCCCGTAGTCCCTGCCATGGGGTCCGTGAGCACCGGCGCCGGGGTCTGCTGAAGCCGGCAAGCTGCTACGAGGGTCTCTTCTCGGCTGGCGTACATCAGTAAAGGACACCGATCGTGATCCTTTGTCAAAGAGTTTGGACGATGCGTCCATCACTCTCTGGTCGACAATGCGTTTGCAGTTTCGCGCCACCGTAAGGAAACCCGCTGCCGTTTGAGGCATCATGGTGGCAACCAACGTATAAAGGTCCGGCTGAGACCTTAACCCGTTCACGAGATAATGGGCCTGCATCTTTGGAGCCATTTCTATATCGACGTCACCTATTAGTTCGAGCATAGCGTCGTAGTAGTCGTCGACGGTTTCTTTGGGATCGTACATCCGGCCTGATAGCTCTTGTGCCGCGAAAAACTGTCTGTCTTTATCATAGTACTTATCCAAGAGTTTCTCTTTCCACAAGGGCCAAGATAGCCCTTCCGGATTTTGTTGCATGATTTTATCGTAGTATTTTGCTGCACCGCCTTGTAACGCGCTGATTAGTTCGGTGCACTGAAACGGTTCATCCCAACCGTTTTTCACTGCAACGGTTTCGTACCGGCGGATCCACGTTTCTATGCGGTCACCTTTTTCTCCTTTAAAAACGGGTGTTTTTACCCGTTGTGCTTTGGTTAGCGACTGCGGATGTTGCTGAGCATGGTGTTGCAGCTGATTGTAAGAAGGGCCCACGGGCGCTTGGATTGCATGAACTGGTGGCGGAGGCGCTGGGGGTTGTAGCGCTGGGTGCCAGCCGCCAGGAGGCAGAATCGGCCACGTATTTTGCGGAATGGGTTCGGGATGGCTAGAATTCCCGACGGTGCTGAAAAGGGCATTACCCTGAGGCAGGTTTTGCCCTTGGTACATCGGCAAGTACGACAATGGAGCGGGATGGTGGAATGGCGGCACTGCCGGCTGCTGCCATTGTGGCGGGTTTATTGGGCCCGAGGGTGGTAATTGGTACCCATGGTGTCTTCCCACATGATTCCGAACGAAGGAGCCGTCAACACAGGGCGGCGGGAGCCTTCGTTGCTGTGGTTCCGCAAATGACCGGAAGGGAGCCATTGGCACGAGTGGCCCTACGGGAAGTTGGTGGTACTGAAGAGTTCCCTGCGGTAGTAGCTCTTGTGAATGTCCGGAACCTGATGTCGGTGGGATGGGCTGACGAATACCAGAATTCCATTGGGATTCTGGAAGGTTTCGGTACGGCGACTCTGCTGCGCAATAATTGTGTCCACCTGGTGGGTGCGTAATTCGGTTGGGCGGCGATGGCGAAGGACGCTGCAAATCCTTTAGCGCGTCGGCTAGTTGACTGGTCCGCCAGTCAACCGGAAGGTGGCCGTCGGGGGGTTGATTAAAGGCCGGGGGTTCTTGGAAGTATCGAGAACCTAGCGGCCTGTGCGAGGACTCTTCGACCATCTCATGCGGCCTTTCCCCAGTGGTCGGGCTGCGCAGAGGTTGTGCCGTGTCAAAGGGAGCATCCGGCAATGACGATGCAGCATGAAGCGGCCGTATAGTGTCCGAATGGCTAGAACTGGTCGCAAGCGCACCGGTGCCGCTGGGCCAGCGTTCCCCGATTGGCGAGAGAGCCACCCCGTGCTGATCGCCAAACCTAGCAAGATTCTGTGTCATTCTGTTTGGTGTGCTGTGAAAAGGGTTGGTTGGACCCTTGTTGGACGACGGAAGGGTCGGAAACCCTTCTGGGTTTCCGAGGTCGCCGTGAAAATTTTCGTGGTTCGTGGGTGCGCCGGCAGGGGCCAGAGGAACGGGCTGCGTGTGCCCGTTAGTAACCGAAGGGGGCTTTCGCCCTCTTGACGTTACATACCTCTGATCCACTGGCTGATAAGGAGTTCCACTCCGAAGAGACATTTCAACAAAAGCCGGATACCGGCGGGAATATATCGGCCGCTAGCGCAGTGCGCGATCGGCCGTGAACCGTAAAGGTGGTAATTTCGAACAGGAGCGCCACGTGTCACGGGTAGATCTGCGATCCCCCCGATAATCCCTATATTTCTACTCTTGGAAATACACACGACTTCCTAGTTTTACTAACTTTATTGATAACTGAAGGAATAATACAAAAATATAAGAAATAGCACAAAATGGTAGCAAAAATCATGATCCGTTCTCCCGAAAAGGACGTGTCAAACGGCCTTCCGCAAGTAGTCGTCCTGTTGGGCGGCTAAAGTATACGCCGTGACACAATTTTTGCTCAAAGTCTGTCACGGGGCGGTGACCAAAACCGTTACACAGATGGGCGTACCTTGTAACGGGTCTAAGTGACGCCCTGTTACTTACAAACTTCGCTTTTCTGTGGTTTTAATTGGTGGGTCAGCATTCTGAGTTAGATCGAGGCTGCCCACCGCCAATGGCAAAATTCGAAACCACGTGGTACAGATTCAGTACTTTGAGTGATCTATCAAGAAAAACTCACAACCTGCTTGCTGTGTCCTTATTTTAATACGAGTATCTCTTTTCAATTATTCTATTTTTTCAAATATTCGTCCATATAAATGGAGTTTTCACATGAAAGGCTTTTTCATTTTACAATTTTCTGACGGAGATCATGCAGGGTAGCCTGCTCTCTGGGTTCCCAGTTATTTGCGTCTGAGATTTTATCAGGGCTACGAGCAAACGTTGTTTATCCTTTACCCACTCAGATATATTGTGGATAAGTATTTCAGCAAGTTATGCTTATAAGCTAAGAAGTAACTGGAAAAATTTCAAATCTTTCCGCTTTCTTGGAAAATCTGCAAAACAATGTTGTTGACGTTTCTTCAATTATCTTGTGGGGAACCCTGCGTGCTGGCTAGCCAGCTGGCTCTTGTTAATGCAGCAGTACCTACTGGGCAGAGTGTTTGATTCTTGCCAGCCTTTATTTACTGGATAGCCATCCATGGTAAGCAAGACCATCAAATGAAAACTTTTATTATTTTACGACTGTTATAGTATGTGAAATACTTTCAACCAAAACTTTCAGATGTCGCAATAAAGCGAGCATGTTTGTGATTATTCTCTTTCATCTGGTTGCGGGTTCCCGCTTATCTGGCTACCCAGAGGAAGATATTTGAAAATTACTGTCATTTTGCTGTTGTGCGGTGTATTAGGCCAGCTTGGGGAAATTTTTTAGTTGCGAGTCAGGGCATTTATTTTATATTTCTGACGCCAGAAAAAACGTAATTCTCAATATAGCCGTAATTTGAATAAATATCGGCAATAAGCAGCTCGTATAAATCGTACATGTCAGCGTCGCCTATTGAGGTATGTGCGTCCTGTCTGTTTTGCGCACACCGTCCCCGTTAACACGGACAGACATACACCCAAGCCGTGAAAACGGGCGCGGTTTTGCATACTTTGTATGTAAATGCACGCTGAAATCTTTGTAAGTAAGTCCCTGATGCGCCTATGCGCAATGACTATATTATCGTACGATGTACATTGTCATGCTTCATGATGAACAGACAACGACGACAAGTAGCTAGTTTGCACTGTGATACTAATCAGCTTTGCACTGTGCTAGCGTCATGGTAAAGTACTGCGGTTGCATCGTGGTAAAATGGTCTGCACCGAGCGCGAAGCGCGAGGTGCTACAATTAAGCTTTCGTCAAGCGATGCACGCATTTATAGCATTCCATAGCATAGAAAACTGCAGCCGCCCGCAAAAATTGCTCCACAGAGTCGGGTATACGGATATTTGCACCCACATTACTCGCTGTTCAGCGCAGTGTGTGCAGGCCATGGCAACGGCCGGATCTGCCAGTAGAGCAACTTGTGCGGGCGGCTACAGTACGTTTCCCGTAGCAAAGTTTGTCCGTCGCCCACGAAAAGCGTCGGTCACGCTTTTCCAATTCCACAAATTTCATTTCCATTGGCAGTGGTATTTCATAGCGTACGCGCTGTTTCAATGATGTCACTAACATCGTTTTCTAATTGTATTGGAAGCGCGCAATAATACTAAGTCTTGGTGTCGTTAGAACTTTAGCACGAAATTTTCTGGCCAGAGTTTCGATAAAAACCATTTGCTTTTACCCACAACGAAGTCTTTCCTGCAGTGTTGTATTACTATTGCCCCAAAACCTTACTTACTTTTTACTTTTCGTCTGGCTGTTGACTTTACTATTTACTTTACTATTTACTTTTTATAATCTTTCTTCCTTACTTTTACTTACTTTTTACTTTTTTTATCGTAACCCTACTTACTTTTACTAACTTAGTAATTACTAGTAAAATAGTATTTACTATTCGTGTTTTGCGATAAATCGCCATACACAACAAAATTTTCCAATTTTGCCTTAAAGTATGAATTTCTTAAGCATATTACGTATCTAAAACAAAAATAACGGCTTGTAGTTTGGGACAGTGTGCACACCGATTAATTTTAATTTGTGCTCAAATTTGTTTCAACGAAGCGATTTGGTTCTGTGTAAAATTACAGTACTTATTTTTTGAAAAAATTAGCAAAAGTCATTACACAATTTACACCGTATCCGGTACCAAGGTAAGTACTGAGCGAAGCAGCACTAGCTAATACGCCTGGCGGTCACGTAACTCGCCCACCTAAGCGGTTGAAAGTGTCTGCAGTGCAACGAAATTTTAGCGATTCAGAAGAAAACTTGTACTGCCAAACGTTACTGCTATGGAAAAAAGCATGTTCAGCAGAATTCTGATGATGCCCGTCATTTTTATCCGTTGCGGACGCTTAGTAAAAAGGCTGTTTTACTAATTAAACTATTCCCGTTTCGCGCCTCTTACTTTTACTTACTATTTACTTCTCAAGCCTCGACTGCTCTTTCTTTTACTTTACTTTTACTTTTCCGTTTTGCTGCTTACTTACTTTTTACTTAATTAGTAAAGGGCAAAAACAGCTTACTAAGTAAAGTTTACTATTTACTTTTATTAAGTAAAGCAACACTGCTTTCCTGAATGGTTTCCTAAATGTAGTGTTCTGTAGTGTTTTCATGAAGTACTTTCCCAGATTGACAGTAGATGTGGCATGTGGCACTACCGTGACTGCTGTCCATGGATCGCACGTGGAGCAACTTGCGACGTTGTGGAATGAGCTTCTGTTACCTCCAGAAGCCTACAAGTCCCTCGGTGCATTCCAGAAGGCACTCGGCGACGTGGATTGGATGAAACTTGAGTGGATTAAGAAGCACCCTCTGAAGCAGTTTGCTGCTTGACATGTTTGTGCTGTTGTTGTTTCGTTAAATTCCAGCTGAAACTTACTGTACAGGTTGCAAGTGATGTCTGTAAAATCCGTTCGATCTTGCAAATAACATCCTTTTTCTTTGCGTGAAAATTTGTGTGTTTTCCATCTTCTCTGTCTTAGCTTAAAGGGTGCAATGCTCCGTAGCGAAGAACAATAAATTCCGTTATTAATATTATTTTTATTATTACTATTATTATTATTATTATTATTATTATTATTATTATTATTATAGATCTCGGGATCGTAGCAGTAAACTGGAACACGCCAGCGCAAAACTTGCACCAGCGAGCTTATATTGCATATACGCTGGTTACACCATTCCCGAAGAGCGCCATCAGAACTGGTTTCGCGGCGCGCCATGTCGATTCATCACATTCCAGCGGACCGGCGCTTGCGCTCGGTGCAATGATATGGTAAACAATCACCACTAGTACGAGGACATTTGGGTGCTGTGAACATACCCTGCACGATTAGGCTGCGATGAACAGCTGGTTAGCCGTAGCTCGCAACGCTACTGATATCACAGTCTGAATGCAAACGGCTATAAATTTAGCCGGCTGTTCATCGCAGCGTGCAGGGTGTGTTCACAGCACAAATGTCCTCGTACGCATTGTGGTGCAAAGTACTGTACTGTACACAACTGGAGCATAAGTTAAGCAAACGTTTTAGTTTGCACTGTGAAACAAGGAAAATTAATATCAACTGAATACGTGCTGTATCTAGTAATGCAATATCAGATACAGCATTACAATGCAATCCTAGCTGGTGCAAGCAACTGACTTGTCGTCGTCGCTATTAGAATTGTCATCTGCACTGAACTGGTATGGTTTTTTAAGCTTTACCGCGGTAATTTACCACTTGGGTCCGTATGCATGGTTGTTAAAAAACCACTTAGTTCCACTCAGGACAAAACGACAGGATACGAAATTACATTCCGGTTGAAACGACCGGCTTCGAGTTAGAGGTCGCAAAGCGATCTGGCATTCAGGCACTAAATGTCAGACAGAAACGCCTGGCTTCGAATTTGCAGTCATTTAGATTTTTGCAAAATTTCATTTTCCGGATCGTATTCGATGATGCACATGAAAAATATGAGTAATAACGAAATAAAGTTCAAAAACGATGCTCGCAAAATATGCAAAATGTGGCAAAATATTGTGTATGGTTAAAGACATGATCAAATAATCAAGAAGGTTAGCTCAGCTGACTGACGAACAATCATTTCAATAATCTTCGTGATTCTTCGTGTACTACGAAACATCTACAGCGTTTTTGCTTTTGCCATTTTTGATTCTGCATGGGTTCAGTTGTCCCCGGATGAATAATTTTCCTCATCCGTGTATGATGGGTGGCTACGGGACCTAGTTCGACGGTTTTCTTCGGAATTCCTTCGGAGGCTGTCGTGGTAGCTTGTCTCGTAGTTATTAGGCCCCCACCGTGCTGCACTCTGTAAGCTTCCTTCTGTTGGGTTCTGTAATCCACATTCTGTCGTGAGATTTTCATCCGTAGCAACGATGCCGTGAACCTGCCCCGACTGTCAACTTATCAGCAAGCGCCAAGGCAATCACCTAGGTAGTGAGAACTGTCTTGAGCGGCAAGCGCAAAGAACTGGGCATGCTGTTGCAAAGACTGAAATAGTGTCCATTAATGGACACAGTGTCCATCACTGAAAATAGTTTGTCCATCATTGCTGCCAAAGGTGTCCATTTTTGTAAAATTCAAATAAATTATAAAATTTAAATGCGGGTCTATCAATTTTAAATTAAAATTCTCGGTAATTGGGTTTTCTTTGTTCTTGCTGTTTGATCAGTTGAAATAATTCGTTTCGTGCTTATCGAAGCTCATACTTTCTGTACTCGTAGTACAGATACTGTCAGATCACCTTGTCGCTGTTCGCTAACTTGCCCGTCAAGGTAGGGTTGTCATCATGTCGTCACACAATTTCACAATCACGCCGTTTTCCTGCTCACAATCCCATCATGCCGAATAACTGCGTGCGTGATGAAAAAATGTGATGAGTGATGGGACGGTGATGTGATGGGAAGAATTTGTATTGTTAAAATGAAAGGTCAGAATCCGGGTACCGATCCTGAGCGCACTGCGCATCGGCAGTGCATACATTTCTAACAACATTTCTAACAAATTTTGTGGTAGAGCAGTCAAGCTACAGAATCAGAAAATGCGAGGATTTGTACATGAGTTTTGCGAGCCTCACTTGCCCGGAATCGAGATCGTACTTGTTGGAAAGAATGGAGTCTCGCTGGTCACGTTTTTCGACGCAAAGCTGCGGATTTTGTCCACTGTTCTGCACCCGGCATTTAAGATTGAAGCCCTGCACTGTAACCCTTCGGTGGTCAACTACCAAATTATCAGGCAATGGAGCAACGAGCTTTATAAGCAGCTGTTCCCAAACAGTGGGGGAATTTTGTCGGCTTCTATTGCAGCTTATTTGTCGAAATCGACACCGTTTGATGAAGAAATCGCCGCCGGACAAGACATCCGTCCATTCTGGGTGATTAGCGGCACGGTCTATAAAGAGCTCAGCAACCTAGCACTGCTCCTCTATGATGCTTGCCCTCGCTGCTGGACTAGAGCGAATTTGGAGCTCCATGGGTACCATTCTCACGAAGCCGAGAAACCGGCTCGACATTCGAAAGACTAACGACCTTGCTAAAGTAAAGCTCAACATAATACGCGAGCGGCGAATGGATCTGGCTGCGAAAACACATATTGAGCGAAAGGTCACTACAGTATCTTTGCTCCCGGACCCTGTCGTCGTTGCCGAAGAAGATCTGGAGGTTGGCGAAGTATCTGGGAGTCAAACAGACGACGTCACCATATTAATGGATTTTGCAAGCGATTTCGAGGAACTGCTAGACGAGCCCGTCGCCGAAAATGATTGCGAAAACCATCAGATCGCGTTGCGCGCAATTTTTGGGTTTGGTCTGTTGTTGTAGCTTAATAGTCGCGTCAGTTTAATAACTATCTAACATTTTTTTCAAGAGACTTCTTTGCTGGAACCAGGTAGAATAAAAATTTTGCTGGGAAAAATATGTCGGAAATTAATTAGTAAATTAGTAATCTATCCCACCAATCACATCACTTCCTGTTCACATTCCCTTCCCATCCCACCGCCAAAAACTTGGTGCGATGACAACCCTATAGAGAAGTGTATTTAATAAAGAAGTGTATGTAGCGAGAGGTTTTACTGTACGCGTTTATTGGTTTACTGGTTCCTGGTTACTGGTTTGTTTTGGTTACTGGTTTTTTTTGGTTACTGGTTTGGTTTACTGGTTACTGGTTTGTTTACTCGTTTTAGTGTCGTATACGAGGACATTTGGATGCTGTGAACATACCCTGCACGATTAGGCTGCGATGAACAGCTGGTTAGCCGTAGCTCGCAACGCTACTGATATCACAGTCTGAATGCAAACGGCTATAAATTTCTTCGGCTGTTCATCGCAGCCTAATCGTGCAGGGTATGTTTACAGCACCCAAATGTCCTCGTATATATATATTCTATACTAGAAAAATGCACTTTTGCGTGCATTGACAGACCGGAGCGTAACTTAAGAAAATGTCCGCTGCAGTGACGGCACAGTTCGCACAAGTACAGAATATCGTGGGCGTACGTAAAGAAATTATTTTTCTTTTAGTGCGAACTGCCAAATTTGCTGGTAGCTGAATGTACTTAAGAAATAACGTTTGGAAGAAACGTTCAAAAAGGCTCAAAATCTAAGTTTGCGGTAGAACTTCAGGGTATAATGAATGAATTTCATTATACACTGAAGTGTATCTTCAGTGTATGAATTTCAGTGTATAATTACGTTTTAATAACGGAAATGACCTGGTACGTTTCACCAAATACGGGTACATGAACGAAAACTTTTGCTCTCCTGCACTCCTAAAAGCTTATTTGTATCGTTTTATTGTCTTCGGTAGCCAAATGATCTGTTTACTACGACGTGGAAACCGTTTGTGCGCAAAGCATTCGGTTGGGGAGTTATGACTAAAATAAAATTTTGAAGATTTCTGAAGCAAGAAGGTGAACCAAAAGCCTCATTATAGACCGATCTATAGCCTCATTATAGACCGTATAAACAGGTAGGCCGTACAGATGAGAAACAATACGTAGGCAGACGGAAAATCAGTTCGAATGTTGGAACGGTTTGCATTTTATTATTTCAGTTAAGCATAGCCCAGGGCAGCCAAGGGTGGAAGAAATGCCTGTTAGTACTATGTCAATGCACTTGCTTTGACATCTCCAGGTTGGCTCTCGACTTGTCTTGTGTAGCGCGCAACCCGTGCAGGTTCGGCGATTTTCGAAAGTGTTCAATTTCATCTAATCTACTCAAATTATAACTCAAAAAATGCAAAAAAAAATCTAAGAATGAAACGGTTTGCTGAAAAGTTTACAAGGAAAACGTTTCCGCGGAAAGAAGATATTGACGATTGAAGCTTTTTGCGTTTAACATAGCCGTCTATGGAGTGGTTTGCCGTAGACTTCTGTGTTAAACGCAAAAAGCTTACTTAAATCGTTAATTTCTCTTTTCCGCAAAAATTTTTACTTCAAAAGTTTTTATTTCCATTTTTAGATTTTTTTTCTGAAACTTTTATGTTATTACATAAGCGGATTGGAAGAAATCGAACACTTTCAGAGAACACGGATCCTGCAGGGGTTTCGCGCTACTTTTCACGGTACGTAAAGCGCACCACGTCAGCACCAGAGATGCCAAACAAGTGCGGTGACATATCGTAATAGGCATCTGAGGAAGGGTGTGCAGTTTTTGCAAAGATTAAGTATCATCGGTCAGTTGTCAACAAATAAATATTTATTTAACCATTGCAAGACTGCCCTACAAGGGCTGTAAATCAACCAAAAAATTAACCGAATCGAGTGCGAAAGAGCGTGACCAGTCTTCCAATCTGGGGCCTAAATGAACAAAAAAGATCAACAGACAGCAAATGCAGGCCTGTCATATTCAGTCATACGTCTGAGCCGTTGCAAAGATCCAGGGAAGACGCGCGAAAGTAAACACGTGTTGTAGTTTTGCGCGCCTGTAAGTCACAAGCGCGCATTAAATGCTGTAACCGACCTAAACTTCCGGCTGACCAAGATGTCCGGCGGGCGTTTTGGTCATTAAACCGATCAAGCGTTTAGGAGCCGATAAAAACGTTTGCCGTAAATTTTGCCAATCTCAGTCCGTGGTGGCGGTCCAAAACTGGTCGGATCCACTAACCACTAAGCGGAAACTGGTCGGATCCACCGTGTATTTCGGCAGCCATGTAGCAGTCGATCGGTCTATCTTCTCAAGTGCTAACACATAGTACATACAGAGTACTGTCAGAGTACTTACCTATTTCTTCACGCAAAATCGCAACTGTTTAGTGGCCAACGTTTGCGGGAAGTGAAGGTGTTGGGAATTGCGGTTATACCGCGGAATTGCGGTTATTATTTGTATGCGGTTGGGGGTAGAAAGATGGGATGGAAATAAGTTACAAATAAGGCGGGTGATAATTTTATCTTCTTCTGTCCAGGAACACGCGAAACAGCACCGTTTAGGCACCAAAAAATTACTTTTTTTCGTGCTCCGCGCGATTCTAAAAACAGCAGTAAGTCGGTTTAATAAAAGCCGGAAACTGGGTTTGCCCATTGCGCTATCTTGTACGCGTACGGGTTGGCTGACTGCTGTCCTCATGCAGTTCAACACATTTGCGCCCATCATTAAACTCAACACACTGTTAGCTGCACAAATTAGCGGTTAATTTCAGAAGAAAGGTGACAATGAGACCGCAAAGGTGAGATGGCCGAAAGTTGAACTAACTGGGGATTACAGCGCAATTTGAAGCAACTTCTATCTTCTGTTTACCGGCTTCTTTCCTTATGTCACGAAGTAGGGAATAAATAGTAATATTTATTTGGTACGTCGCTCATCCGGCTGCAGCCAATATCTCGGTCGGATCTGGTTCAGGTGTCTGCGCCAGATGGCGCCTTCGACAGACACTTCCCATATCCGGGTGCCTTCACGTCTGACCAGCCGGCCGCTGGTCCAGTCGACAGTTCGGTTGAGACGGTAATCGCGAACCATTACCAAGTCGCCAGGCGTAAAACTCTTCCGCTTGGTGCGCTTGTCGAAATTGTGCTGGTATCGTTGGCGGTTTCTCTCCGTATGTGTGAACATAACAGGGGACAACAGGTCGAGCTGAGTACGGAACTTTCTACCCAGGAACAACTCCGCTGGCGACTTTCCGGTTGTTGCATGCGGCGCGCCTCGGTATCTCCAGAGGAACTGCCGCAGTGCTTCGGACAGGTTCTTCCGGTCAGCCATGAGTTTCGCAACTCCGTCCTTGATGGTCTGGACATACCGCTCCGCCTGTCCATTCGATTGTGGGTGTCCCGGTGGTGTCCTGAGATGCTTTATCCCGTGTTCCGCACAGAAGTTTGCGAACTCCTGTGACGTAAACTGGGTGCCGTTGTCCGTAACGATTTCGGTACAAGCGCCGTACCGACTGAACAGGTTGCGCAAAGTTTCCAACACGCCATCGGATGTAGCGTGTTTCATTTGCGCCACTTCCGGCCATTTGGACATGGCATCGACCACCAGCAGCAGCATTGTGCCGTGGTATGGACCGGCAAAATCCATGTGCAGCCTCATCCATGGGCTTTCGGGCACTTCCCGCTGCGAGAGCGGTGCTTTGGCCGTTTCCTTAGCGCGTTCCGAGCAGATCCGGCACTCACGAGACATGTGCTCGATGTCTTTATCCATCTGTGGCCACCAGCAATAGGCGCGTGCCTCGCCTTTCATCTTACCGGCTCCCATGTGCGCTTCATGCAGGTAGTCCAGTATCTGCCGACGCTGCTTGACCGGAATTACCGTGCGCGATCCCCAGCAAATGCAGTTGTTGGTCAGCACCAATTCATTCTCTAGTCGTTTGTAGGGACGCAACCGCTCATCAACCGTGGCCGGCCATCCATGCAGGATGTAACCGTGGACCGTGGACAGATCCTGGTCTTCGGCGGTTGCTTTGGCAATGGCTTCTGCTTTGACAGGCAAGCGTGACACGTTGTTTTCGTGTACCGCATTTACCACTTTGTCCATTCCCAGCCCGCTCAGTCCATCCAGTTCGGTCGAATGGAGTGGCAGGCGACTCAGGCCGTCGGCTTGGCCGAAATCCTCGGTGCGCCGGTACTCGATTGAGAAGGAGTAGCCCATGAGAAGTAGTGCCCATCGCTGGAGTCGGTTGGCTGTCACGACCGGAACTCCTTTATTGCTTCCGAAGACACTCAGCAGCGGCTTGTGGTCCGTGCACAACGTGAATTCGCGACCAGCAATATACTGGTGAAATTTGCGGCAGCCGAAAACAAGGGCAAGTGCCTCCTTCTCTATTTGCCCGTAGTTCTTCTCAGCTGCGGTGAGTGTCCTTGATGCGTGCGCAATCGGTCGTTCCGTGCCGTCCGGGAACCGATGACACAGCACGGCGCCCACACCGTACTGCGAGGCGTCCGCTGCCAGGACAAGAGGCATTTCTGGATCATAATGCACCAAAAACGTTGCCCGTACTATTTCTTCTTTGATGGCCAGAAACTGTGACTCGCATTCTTTGGACCATGACCACTGCACTCCCGCTTTCAGCAGCTGGTGAAATGGACTGCATTTCGTCGAAAGGTCACGCACGTACTTGCCGTAGTGGTTAACCAGCCCGAGAAATGCACGTAACTGACTCACGTTGGCCGGGCGGTCCATGTCCAAAAGCGCCTTCACTCGGTCGCGTGAGATGTGCCGGCCTCGGCTGTCCACCGCGAACCCGAGGTATTCTACCGAGTCCTGGAGGAACTGACACTTGGAGCGCTTCAGCCTGAGTCCGTGTTCCTCGAGGCGTTGTAGGACCCGCTCCAGGTTCCGGAGGTGCTCTTCATCAGTCGCACCTGTGACGATGATGTCGTCCAGATAGATGGCGACGCCTTCGCACCCCTGGAGGATCCGTTCCATGATTTGTTGGAAGATGCTCGGGCCGCTGGCTACACCAAACGGCAGGCGGTTGTACTGGAACAACCCCTTGTGGGTGTTGATCACCACCAGCGCCTTGCTTTCTTCGTCAAGCTCCACTTGCGCATAGGCCTCGGCCAGGTCGAGCGTGCTAAACTTCTGACCGCCGTTGAGCTTTGCAAACAGCTCGTCGGGCGTCGGGAGGGGATACTGTTGCACATCCAGTGCGTCATTAAGCCCCGTGCTCAAATCCGCGCACGTCCGGATGTCCCCAGCACGCTTCAGCGCTGCGACGATCGGTGCTGCCCACTTTGCATGCTCCACTGGTGTGAGGATCCCCTTCTCTACCAGTCGGTCAATGTCGCGTTCCACGGCCTCCCGGAAGGCGAACGGAACAAGTCGCGCCTTGCGGAATACCGGCGTGGCACCTGGCTTTAGGTGCAGATGGGCTTTATAGTGCTTGCACTGGCCCAGTTCCTCGCGAAAGACAGCACTGTGCTTGGCAAGGATCTGTTCCAGCTGGACGTTTCCCGAGACAGCACACACCGCTGGGATTTGGAGGTCACGCAAACTCAGCTGACTTAAATTCAACGCGTGTATCCAATCTCGTCCAAGTACATTTCCACCCGTTGCTACCACAATCACCGGCAGCGTCTTCCGCGTTCTCGCGTGGGCCACTTCCACCATCGCTGTGCCGATGACCTTTAAAGTATGGCCAGTGAAACTCTTCAGTGGATTGGTGTACGGTGATAATTTTGGAGAGCCGATCGATCTCCAGGTTTCCGAGGCGACAATGGTGACGCCGGAGCCAGTATCCAGCACTGGTGACACCGGTACACCATTTATTTTCACCGGTACGTGAATGGCGCGCCCGCTGGTGGCATCGACAGAGAGCACGTCGAACTCTTCCTCCACCAAAAACGTTCGGCGCCCATCGCGTCCCTGTCGACCGCTGGAGCTCTGTACGCTCCGGCAGACCTTCGCTATATGGCCGCGCTTTTTGCACTTTCTGCACTCCGCATCTTTCGCCCAGCAGTCGCTTCGTGCGTGCTGCGTGGATCCGCAGCCGTCACAGGCTGCACCCTTGCCGCCTTCTGCGCCAGCAGGCTTGCGTGCACCACCAAGGTCACGGCCTCGTTGTCCGCCACGAGCGCCGTCACGCCTTCTGTAGCCATTACCCGCTGGGTTTCGCTTCCCGCTTTCCACGCGCGCCACATCGACAGTGGTTTGACCCTTTCTGGTGCTACGCCGGAGCTCGTACTTCTCCGCAATATCCAGCGCTTCCTCCAACGTGGAGTACGTTTTTGACTGGAGATGCTCCCGTACAGCGTCGCTGGCGAGACCATTAAGAAAGGTCGCCGACATGTTCTTTTCAAGAACATCGGCTGGAAAACCACACGGAAAGGCTTTGCGGCGGAGCTTATTGGAATAATCCAACAGGGATTCACCCTGTTCTTGTTTGAGCTTAAAATAATTGGCCCACTCGGTGGCAGCGTTGGTCTTCTTCACGAAGGCGTGTTCAAGTTTGTCTACAATTTGCGCTGTGGTGAAATCGTCCGGGTTCGCCGGCAAACACATAGAGAAAAGCATTTCTCCAGCCTCGACGCCGAGGGAATCGGAAAGTAGACATTTCTGGTCTTCGCCATCCGTGATTTTGTGTAGTTTGACGTAATTCCTATACTGGAATTGCCACCAGCGCCAGGTCATTTTGGAAGGCTCAAATTTAATCAGGCCGGAGGCGTCCTTTTCTTTCGCTGCACTCGCGGCGGCGGTGGTGTTGGTGGTTGAGGCGGGTATTGATGGCGTCATTTATAAGGGAGAAGGGAGTATGACCGTGCGTGAGTTCGAAATACTTCACGCCAGTTTGTCACGAAGTAGGGAATAAATAGTAATATTTATTTGGTACGCGCGCGCTGCTCTACTGACTGAATCGATCAACAATATCTTACAGCATGGCAGTCGTTGCTAGGTAAAAAGGTCATGCAATACTGCACGGCATCACACCTTATCTCCATCCAGCTCCCAGGCTGGGAGTCCCAGCCTCCCTATAACACAGCTTGCAAAAAAGAAATATCTGTAGTATTTTTATCGAATTTGTGGCAGTTTACCCCGTCAATCTGTCCGTCGGCTTCGCGCGAATTGACCCGATCGAATTTAACAGATGTGTATAAAGATGTCGTTTCCCAAACAACTTCTACAAAACGTCATCCCGAAACAGCAATTTAGAAATTCATCAAAATTTAAGTATTTTAATTCGTACAAAAGGCCAAGCATTTTTAGACTGCGCCCCCTGGGGGGGCGTCCATCACTGATTTTCCACTATTTCAGTCCCTGTGCTGTTGGCACTCCACATTTCCAAGCCAAGCACACTGTTCACCTCCGAATGCAGCAGGGACCTCAGCCCCTCCTTTTCTCCTAGCTAGGAGTAAGATAAAGCGGCGTATACCGAAAGCAGCACGCGCCTCCGTAGCGATAGCCTTGACAAAGCTAATGCGGCGCGCCGTATCTGCCAATGATTCCTCTTCGTAGCCGAAGCTGCTGTCCGCCCCCTCTGCGATCCTCTCCCTTCCAGGCGGTAACAAAAAATCACGAAAAACCCCAATTACCACCCACATTCGCGACCGGATCGCCAGATTCGAGAACGGGGAACTCGACAGCAAAAAACCTGAAGCCCCTGGCAAACCCCGACGCGCTACCCCTGATGACGAGATTACCCGTGGCGTCGGTATTCAAATTGACGACTTAAACGTCAGCGGAGCGGTACGCACACTGCTTTCGTCCGACTCTGTAGCAGACGTGACTCCGAATGTGATAGAGTCCATGAAGATCCATCCAGCAGATCCCTTACCCACGCTCCCGACGGATCCTCCAGATTCTACTTTTGTCCCACTTACCCCCGTTGAAATGTTGTCTGTGTTAGAAGCGATGCACGTGGCAGCGCATGAGGTTTAGATTACCTGCGCCCACAACATTTTTTGGACCTGATCGGCGCAAGACTGGATGATGATGCGTCTGATCTGTGTTATACCCTGACGGACCTGCTCAACCTTATCCTTAGCGGGTAAAGTACCTCAGGAAGTTATTCCCCTGCTCTGCGGCGCTCGACTCGTCGCTCTACGGAAACGGAGGCCTGCGTCTAATTGCCGTCGGAAATGTATACCGCCGCCAAGGCGGTGGGTATGAAAATTCGGCCAGTTACATCGGAGATTTTCCAACCACACCAACTTGGTTCCGGAGTAAAGAAAAGAGTGGAAGGAATTATTCACGCAGCCTGATACTTTCTTCTTCAATGCATCAGTGGTGTTAAAGCTCTTCTGAATATTGATTTCAACAATGCTTTCAACTGCGTGTCACGCGAGGAAGTATTGCGAATAGCAGCCGACGTCATCCCGGAATATTACACCTTCATTAAAATGTGTTGCGGCGTACATTCTTTACTTTTTCTGGGAGAAACAATTATTTCCTCTCAGTCTGGCGTGCAGCAACGTGATCCGCTTGGGCCAGGTATGTTTTGCTTGGTACTGCAATTCATTGTCATTAAACTGAACGCTTACCCGAACGCGTGGTATATGGATGAACAGGACACTAGGAGGAACACCATCGGAAGTGATCCGTAACTTCCAGCTGTTGATTGCGAAAGCCAAAAAGATCGGTTCGGAAGTCAACATTGCAAAGTGCGAAGTGTTCTTATGCGGGGGCAAAGAAGTACAGCGTGCAGCGGCCGCTACCAACTTCACCAGCTTATTCCCAGGAACAGCTGTAGTAACAGCTGATAAGCTAAATTTGCTTGGTTCCCCTGGTCTACCAGCCACCGTAACCCCGATAACAAATAAGAAGATCGACCAGTTGGGATCAGTGTGTGGTCGCTTACAGCTTATCCCTATACACCAAGTGTTGTCAGATTTGTGTCGATTTACTCTGTTAAAAAGGCCGTAAGAATAGCCTGTTTGCACGTGTTGGTTCTTATGCTCATGAGTCGGATAAAATGTTTACTCCTGAAAACTGGCCTCCTAATATTGGGGTGCGCGAGTGGTTGTTCGCCCCCAAGGATGCTCAGTGATTCCTAATCCCTAATTACGCATTTTTCCCTCATTAATTTCAGTTCGATTTGACCAATAAAATTATATCAGTGTTGTTTCTGTTGAAGAACTGCCTTGGAATGCAAAACATTTTGCACATATTGCGCACCTCCGTCGTATGCATGTTACCACAAGAGTAGTACCGTCACGCGCGCCTGGGAGTTAGAAGCAGACACTGAAGAACTTCCGGTGGAAGCTTTCCGACACGTCCAGAAAGCCTGGGACACTCCCACGATACTACAGATATTTTCAAGGCCGACCGCACAACGGACTGCACAGAACGAAGTCGCGCATCTCACGGCGGTATTAGTCCCGGAAGGCGTGTGGATCCATGCATTACCGGCAGCTTGCCTCGGTATGTAATCTGTTAGATGACAAAGCATTTCGCATAAGTTTTGCGTTGCGTTAGAGAGCACCGATCGTCACTCCAAACGTATGCGTTTGTGGTAGGCTGGTCGACGAGTTCGGCCGGCACGGACTTCGCTGCAAGCGGTCTGCCGGAAGATTACCACGACACGACGGTATCAGCGCAGAATTCACCCGGGGCATGAAATCAGCTGGCTTTCCTTCGAGAATGGAATCAAAAGGTTATTCCTTGAAAGACAAGAGACCGCATGTGATCATCCTTTTTTCCTTGGAAGCGCGGAAAACCGCTGGCAGTGGATGTTACTTGCGTGGACACGCTGGCGGCCTCGTTTATCGACCGCACTTCCATGAATGCCGGCGCAGTAGCCCAGTTTGCGGAAAGGGCGAAATTAGCGAAACACGCTTGTATGCAACAAGATATGATTCCGTTGCTGCAGCTTTCAAAATTTACGGACCTTGTGGAGATGGAACTAAAAAGCTAGTGGAAATGGTTGGAAACGGTATAGCAACTTTAACTGGCCAAAAGCGGGCGAAAGAGTTTTTTAAACAGCGAATATCTATGCAAATACAACGGACAAACGCGATTTGTGTAATGGGTACGATCCCCGATCAGGATAGCGTAGAGGAAGTGTTTCTTTTGTAAATGCTGTTTGTTCTGGTGCATAGTTTGTATTCGTACCATGATACTTATTAAAGGTAAATACTTATTAAAGGTACTTATTAAATTTTGTTGCTTTGAATTATTGTTTTGAAACTGTGATGTTACCGCATTTTGTGAAATAAAAACTTGTATTAAAGGTTATATTGTCTCTTTAAGAAAAAGTTAGAGAAAGGCGAAGTGAGGCAAAGCGAAATGGCGGTTAACACTTTCTTACCATAGCGTTAAATTCATCCGATAATAGATAGTTAAGGTATGGGTACGGTGTTTCAGCGAAAAACTTCTAATATAAGGACGTTCTTTAGATACTATCATACTGGTACGGCGATAGTGTGGTACTACAGCGTAGGACGAAATGGTCGCATACCCAACATATCCACATTCAGTACGAATGCAGTGCAGTGCACTGTACGACTGAGTTCAAAATATCCGGTTCGTACAAGTGCACTGCACCGCATGCGTACAGAATGCTGGGTATGGGGCTATGCGACCATTTCGTCCTACCTTGTACATTACATTCCTACGATTACAAACTAACTATTACCACGGGGGCAGCAAATAGCGCAATATTATAGAGAAAAGTCGAAATTGCACGGACCGTTTAATAAAAAAGTGGAAAATTAGCTTGTGGTCATAGGGTCAAGGAAGAAACGTGAGGTGGTCAAATATTAGTTTCCGTCCAAAAGGGTATTGCCAAGCGCGGAGCGCGAGGCATACCTTGTATTGTACGTATAAGGTAATAATTGTATGTTATAATTATAATATCAGGGCATCGTATAATTCGTACTGTTGCTGCTTATTTATTGTTTTGACTTGAAAAAACGAGGCCATCAATCAGGAACCTTCTTTTTATACGGCATAACTTGGCTTTGGGCTTTTTTAGATATTGACTGTTGAATATTTTGACAACTACAGTGGGACGATTATAGTAATGCTGATGACTTGACTATTTTTTTCGCTACTCACAGGGAAAATGTTTTTGCACCTGCTTTAGCCAACAATTATGCTTAGGCAGATAAGGAACTACAAAAGCTTCCGTCAAATTTCAAACCGATTTTGCACAAAAATCAGTTCGAAGTTTAAACCCAGCCGTGCGCAGCTATGCCAGTCTTTCGCAGCTTAAGGAAAGTACTGTAAGTGTCCTTCAAAAACAGGTCATAGGATTGTCCCCAATAAGGCCACATTGGTGTAACATTGACATGATGCTCGAAGTAAAACTCATCTATCAAACCACTCAGAGTTTCGTTATTCATAATTTGCTCCACCAAAGCGTTCTCAATGTCGGGATTGTCGATATCAAGTTTCACAACTACAAAATCTTCAGACTCCGCAGTATTGGATAAAACTGTCCAAGGGTTCCTTCCGTCTTCTACTTTTGCCGTAATGGGGAAATTGTACCAATGATATTTGTGATAGTACTGCTGCGGAATCACTTTGAACACATCCAAAGCGTTCATAGCCAGAGCTTCCCAAGCAAAAATTGAGTCGAACAATATGCCACGCTTAGCATAATGTTCGATTATCCATTGCTGGCTGTTCCCACCTACGATTAAACAAATAATTCAAAAATTTACCAGCCACCATTTTGAACCTCGATAGATGTTTTACTTAAGATTGGAAGTCGTTTAAAACAATTGTCCAATTCAAAATAGACCGGAAATTTAGGAAATCCTAGCAATTGTGAGAATTCTGCAAAAGCTGAGTAACGCACGAGATTAGATAAGCGCTCATAACTGGTCCATATTGCGATGAGGTGTCTTTCGCACGTTGGTATCATCGCCCCAAATATTTAGAAATGTTGCTCTAGAAAAAGCTACTCGAGAGTAGCTTATTCGAGCGTCAAAGTCGCCAATTTGGATTATTCTCATGCAAACTAATGTGCACACATTTTAATCCTTACGTTTCACTGCGATGTGCCGTAATCGTACACCTCAATAATTATTCATTAATAAGTACTGCTAACGCCTATCGGGTATCGTCTACACTGCTACGTGCACAATCTTGATAACTAATTAATAAGATTATAATTAGTGTTAATTGCTCATCCAAACACATTCTGGAAGTCTAAACCAAAACGAGCGCGTAGGGCCTATAAATCTCTAACGTAACTTATAAGTTACCACGACCTGTTAAAATGTCTAATTAAAATTAAATAATTATTAACGGGTTCATTAGAATTAAAAATTTTGCGGATAGATGGAGTACAGAGTATTGATTAATTAGCTGACCGGCTGGCGTTTATTAACTTGCAACTGGTAGCGTTAATTAACTGTTTTAAATTATTCGTTAATCTTGGGACCTTTTTTAGTTAATTTGAAGCACTGAATTCGGTAGGCAAAACATATATAGGCTTCTGTAAGGTGCAAACTGCAAAGTAAAGTTACAGACTGGAATGAAAACACACCGTAAAACAAAATGTCGCTCGTTTTTGCGCTCCCAAAATAGCGCGCTCGATGCACATTTGTGATGCATCATTGCCGTGCAGTTATTTGATGTTTGTTAAGGTTCAAAGTTTGATTTTTCTTAAGCTTGTGTCACGGATTTCCTTCGCTGAAATCTACATAACTGAATTTTCAGCCTAACTAATAATCTTTCTGTTCGCATTCCCCTTATAAGCCATTCATGGCTAAAAAAAGCGGATCCTTATACGATTGACCTTTGATAAACCCTTAATACTATTTATTTATGTAAGAACCACGGGTTTTGACAAGAAGCGAGGACGGCTATAGTGCTGCTAATGACATAGCGGACCGCGGGGAACACACTACGCAAAATTTTTGACCATAGACTTATGGTTAAGCTGTTGCATCAGTGAACAGAATATCAAGGAAGCGAGCGGAGTGAATTTAAGTTTTATAGATACGTTTGAAGTTTTTTGATAACCCAGAGGCATTAAACCTGAATCTATGGTTTCTGCCCAGAGTTTTTGCCGCTTACCAGTAAAACCAAGATAGTGCCATATTCCTCAAAAATTGATATCAGTATCACTGGGTAGAGTAAAATCCATACTATTTAAATAAGCTTTTTGTTTTCCGGTAAGTATTACCAGTTCTTTGTAAAAGTTATGTAAAGTTAGTATGGGAAAACGTTCGGTGACGTCTTGCCGCGCACATCAGAAATGCCGCCTATCGCGCATCTGAGATACCGATCTTCATTCGGATCTGGAGCGCTGGCCTGCCTGTGCGGCAGCTATGTAAGCGATAAAAAAAACTTGTTATTCGCTCCAATTTTCGGTTTGCATAGAGCGCCGACA
Organism: Paramacrobiotus metropolitanus; assembly: GCF_019649055.1. Classification (NCBI taxonomy): domain Eukaryota; kingdom Metazoa; phylum Tardigrada; class Eutardigrada; order Parachela; family Macrobiotidae; genus Paramacrobiotus; species Paramacrobiotus metropolitanus. The sequence continues at coordinate 459,753 of NW_026570315.1, read as the reverse complement.
AATCTCTCTTATTTTTATACGTTTTAAAGTCTAGAAATCTTTGAATTGCAGTTTTTCTGCTTCTACGAACCAAAAACAAAAATTATGCCGTTCAGTGCTCAGAAGATACAGCTCACTTCACTTCAGCTCGCACTGAATCCGCATATGATCTGCCAACTGGTAACCATGCGATGCAGCATATCCGCGATCAGCGTTAGAGAAGATCGGTATCTCCGATGCGCGGCATTTCTGATGTGCGCGGCTAGACGTCACCGAACGTTTTCCCATACTGACTTTACACAACGTTTACAAAAATTGGTAATACTTACCGGAAAACAAAAAATTTATTTAAATAGTATAGATTTTATTCTATCCAGTGATACTGACATCAATTTTTGATGAATATGGCACTATCCTGGTTTTACTGGTTAGGTACTTAAAGTCAACACGCCGAACCGAAGAACATCGCTAAAACGGGTTATCCGAGTTGGGAGTCGTTTGGTGTCTGAGGTCACCTCACAGTCTGCTTCCTCAACTTATACGTGTAACGCTCAGTCCAATTCATATTTCGCTCATGGAAAAGTTAATATTTTTTATCGAATTTATAACGAACACAGGGAAGATTAAATTTTCAGGCGGCCTGAAACCAGGGATTTAAAACAGTAAAAATGTTATAATACACACTCCCCCCGCATACCCCGGGGACCGCGTAGGGTCTAATACATCTTGTAAAGTTGCTAACTTGTCAGTAACTTGTTTGCTTCGCAACTACTACGGATGCGTATGCCTCATAAACTTAAGAAGATTTTCGCGTGAAGCCGACAAGGTGCTTTCCTAAAATAACGACTGAAATTTTATTTTGAGACGGTTTTGGTGCCGCGCCTCGCGTTTTTAGGACGATAGTAGATCGACGAGGCTAGAAAATCTCGAACCCTTGTACATCCTGTATTACAAGCAAACAAATACAATATATGTAAATCTTCACCTGTTCACGTAAAATGAACCAGTTACTGCTGCTAATGCATGTTTTTTGAGGCCTGTCTTTTGCCAGAGGTGTACAAAAATCTAAACCCTATTAAAATTTCAAGTAAAACAGCCATGAATTCTTGCTGGTCAGACGGTGTTTTAAGTTCGCATTAGTGCAAGATGACCATCGGGACAATCTCATACGTAAAATACTATCTGTTTCGCCGAAGCGCGAAGGCGTTCGATGATTCGGTCTTAAAAAACCAACAATGCAGATTCTAATGAAATTTTTTATTCAGCACCCCCTTTAAAGTTTTCTCAACAGATTTTTATCATATGCCTGCAATCCGTTTTTAAAAATTCAGGCGATGGAGGTTTTGAGCCCTGCCACACATTCGGGATATAATTAGGATTAGGGCACAACACTATTCCTCAGGTGAAAACTTGACGAAACTTTCGTCATGGAAATTTTTCCAAGTCTCAGTATGAAGTTTATCCCTGTTCATCTTGCTGAAGGTGTTTAGGTGCTGTTTGCAGCTTGCAAGCGTTCTTAAGTTGAAAACGGTCTTTGTCAGGCTTGTCGAAAACGCATGTGGAACGAAAGATTTAACAAAGGCACATGACTTTTCTTATAATTCAAAAGTTTCCGGCATTGTACTGTCAAACCGGATTTGCGCTCGGGTAACGTGGCCATTTCGAGAACAGCATTTCTTTCGTAAATGTTGTTTGTTCTGGTGCATAGTTTGTATTCGTACGGTCGTACCACGATACTTATTAAAGATTAGTGCAAGTTGTGAGAACTTTAGGTATAGCGGTGGTCTCCCACTTTACAAAAAATCATATACATTTTCTCAGCTATATGGAACGTTTTTATGGTCACACTTAAGTACTATTATTTTACAAACTACATTTAATCTATTTTGCATTTAGGCGCGCGAGCGAAGCGAACATTTCTTTTATCTAGCGGACGAGCGAAGCGAAACCGCGTTTCTAATTCATGACGTTTGAGTTTCTGTAAATGAGAGTTCCATGACCTTTGGGTCGCTGAGTGACCTTTTGTTCGCTACGTTACATCTTTAAATATCCTATTCTAATAGTCAAAACCCTCTATATGAAATTAGGGCTGAGTAGATCGACGCGCATGACAGTCAAAAATGGTCACGGATTATTTTTGGGTCGCTACGATAGCCTTATTAGTAAGAATTGAGTTCTTGCTAGGGAGAGACCTTAGCAAGAACAGTTTGATGATTCGAATTAAACGAAAAGGCTCAGAATTTCAAGGTTGCTGGGTGTTAAATGTTTCTTAAAATTTGTTCATAAATATTTCTAAATATTTCCAAAAGGTCACACAGCGACCCAAGGTCATGGAACTTTCCGTTGCAGAAACTCAAACGTCATCAATTAGAAACGCGGCTTTGCTTTGCTCGTCCGCTGGATAAAAGAAATGCTTGCTTCGCTCGCGTGCCTGAATGCAAAATAGACTAAATGTAGTTTGTAAATAGTACTTAAGTGTGACAATGAAAACGTTCCATATAGCTGAGAAAATGTAATATGTTTTTTTTGTAAAGTGGGAGACCACCACTATATCTAAAGTTCTCACAACTTGCACTAATCCTTAATAAGTATCGTGATACGAGTACAAACTATGCACCAGAACAAAAAACATTTACGAAAGAAATGCTGTTCTCACAACAGCGTCAAGAGGTAGTGCTTGAAAAGTTGTTTTGCTCAAATTTTGCTCGCTCTGAACTTTTTCAAATTTTTGGATCGCCCAAATTCCCTTCCTTTTCTGACCACTCAAAATCCCTTCCTTTAGTTTTCCCTCCCTCTTTTTGACCCTGGCCTTAAAATAAAGCTGGCGCTCGCGTATGCGGCAGCTCGCGTTTGCGAGCTGCTGCAGCATACGATCTGTCTGTTGCAGTGTTATAGCCTCCATTGTAACTCTGCGTGAATAAATTACCGTACTTTGCACAGAATGTTCTGTCTGTCACCTGATTAATGCATTGCTGAACGGCCTGCGCTGAAAGTCTGAATCTGAATCTGATTCTGAATGCTAAAAGTCTGAGTCTAAATACTAAAAGTCTGATTCTGATTCTTCTGATTCCTGGAACTCTGAATCGGAACACCAAACTCTGAATCTGAATAATAGGACACTAAGTATGGCAGGTGACGACCCGAGTCTCTAATAAAATTACAATGAAGTTGTGCTAATAATAATTAATAGCTCAATAATAGCTCAAGAAAATAGTTAATAGCTCGTATAGGTAACCCTAACCCTAATCTATAAGAGTAATTATAGACTAGTATTAGGCGGTGGGAACTGACACGGGGCGCGGGACAGAGACGTTACGAATACGTTTGTGCGGTACAAAATGTTGTTTTGCGTCCAGTGTGGGATGAGATATCCGGTAATTCCTGTTAATTTACCGAACGAGCCTGTGCCAGCATAATATACGCCTATGTAAATGTGCTTTTATGTTGCATACTGTGCATAGAGTAAGGAGCAGACACATATGCAGTAATTATACGTGCAATCAGTGATTTGCTAGCGGCATTTTTCATACATCATGTTGCTCGATGTTTCTAATTTTGCCCTTTAATTAGCTTTGCCGGCTATCCAAAAAATAATTGGTAAAATAAAATTAGTAATCCAGTAAAGCTGGTCTGAACTGATCAGTTTATACCAAATCTAGATATACTTGGTTTGACAGAAGTTTGTAATTACTGCACTTTGTCGCAGGTGTTCACGTATGGTAGCCATCACAAGTTTAACCACCAAATGAGTGTGCGGAAAAGACTAAAAATTCATTCATTCATCCATCAACTGAACCTGATTAACCGATTAGAATATCGCGCAATTTCACGCTGGACCGCAAGGCGCAAGGCATATTCCATCGGTTTGCCTGCTATAGTAGATGTGGAAGTACTGCGTTTGTTTTTTTTAACGCGCCTCGTCATTCTTTCTTTGCGGTACTTTGCGCAAACGGCGAACAACTATGTGAATTTTAAAATTTTGTACGTACTCTGTATTGCTGTTCACGAGCAGTTCCCACCGCCTAATAATTATGACTTTATATGAATAAATGGAACGTGTAAATGCTGCATATGTGTATTCCCCTTACTCTATGCTTTTTCGCTTGCTCTCAATGGTTTTTTTACTAGCTCTTTTGTGTTTCGGTTTTCATCAATAAAGACTTTTTCGACTACTCTATGCTTACTATGCAACATAACAGCACATTTATTTACATGGGCGTATATTACGCTGGCACCGGCTCGTTCGGTAAATTCAGAGGAATTACCGGATATCTCATCATACACCGGACGCAAAACAATATTTTCTACCGCACAAACGTATTCATAACGTCTCTGTCCCGCGCCCCGTGTTGTTGTTTACGAGCAGTTCCCACCGCCTAATACTAATCTATAATTACTCGTATAGATAACTTTTATCGCCAGAGCTAATAACTACTGTCTAAACACAACTGCAGTATAATTTTAATGAGAGACTCGGGTCGTCACCCGCCAGACTTAGTGTCTTATTACTGCATTCAGATTCAGAGTTTGGTGTTCAGATTCAGAGTTCCAGGAATCAGAATCAGACTTTTAGTATTCAGACTCAGACTTTTAGCATTCAGAATCAGATTCAAACTTTCAGCGCAGGCCTTGCTGAACATGTAAACCGAGTTGTTTTCGAAACAACTAGCGTAATAAAGCAATCGCAAAGTACGGCTGTGTTTTTGGATGCACACAATCGATTATGGGTGCGCACGTCATAATTTATGGCTGCGCTAGAACTTCGACTGACACTGGAACTGCTTACCTGCTCCATTATCGAACGTACTTGCCCCTAGGTCAAAGTACAGCGCCCGCTTCTTGATCCAATTTCTTCGTTTATCCCAGTCCAGAAGTAGGTATGATTTATCCACAACGTAATCCCCGTTTGGCTTTCCAGCGATTGGTTCTTTTGAGCAGAAGAACGGGTGCCTTGTTAAAAAAGCCAGAGGTTCTACATGCACTATAACTTCCCCACCATCGCATGATCGTTTATATCGAAAAAAGCTGAAGATATTTCTTGGAGGGCTGAAATCGGGTCTGCTGAAGTCAGTCGAAGTCGAATAGTTTATCCAAACTTCTGCCTCGCGCTTCTGTTCAGGAAAAACACTGCATGGGTCGATTTGCCATTCTTTAATTCGGCGCAGCCAAGAATCTTCGAGCTGACTGCTGTGGTAGCTAATGAAATTCAATCGGCACTGAGATGTTTGTGTATTTTGAAGCCTAGAGAAATTTTCCTACAAGTAGGCAAGCATGTTAGAAAACAACAGAGAAGCGTAACTTTTAGCTTAGGAACACACGATGATATCTATCAAAACGTTTAGCGACGAAACTTGTTTTCGCAGTTTCTGCAAACTCTTGCAGCGCTTTTGGGGGTCGGCCAAGTTGAATTTGGCCTCTGCCTTCCGTTTCGCTATTTTCAATCTTCCCTTTACTTTTGCCATTGCCGCCGCGAAAACCTTATCGTAGTACTTAGTCTTCCCAAAAACCGGTTTGAAATCAGCTTTACCGTTGCCCGTTGGTAATAACTATTGCATGATCGGCTATCGTCAAAAACTTTACTGCTTCTTGACTACATTGGCACTTTCGCAGATTTCTTATTGACCCTTATTCGGTAGAAAATAGAACTGGCTGCTCCCATGTAGTCAAACGGAACTGCGTTTGCTGTTCGCATGCTGACTATCGCAAAAAGGCCAATGTCAAAACGCCGGCCGAATTTCCTGCCGACCGAATTTCCGGTGTTCAAAACACAGGCAGAATTTTTTCAACATTTTCAACTTTTAGAAAAAAATTACCTGCCTCGTAGTATACTTGCCACGCGGTGTATAACAAAACCTGGGGTCAATACACTTACAGTTACACAAGTATCTTCATCGGCACGATTTTAGTGTTGCTGGACAGCGTGCATAAGAACTCGCGGAAGAGAATGCAGATGCCGCGCAAAAAAAGGCAAATAAGATGTTACAAATTTGGGAGAACACCAACTTAAAGCGATCCATGCAACAGTAAACGGTTAACACATTATTTGCCATTTTGGGTGTATTCGTTTTAGAAGAAACTTCTATCTGTGTCCAATAACTGATATGCAGATCCATTGCGTCAACAACTGATAAGCATATACGTCTCAAAAACATTCTGATTATACATGTATATGACATCAGTTAGAATCAATCTTAGAATCAAGAATCAAATAAAATCACAGAATCAAATCGCAGCGGCGGTTGCGCTACCTTGCGTGTCGGCGGCTGTGACGTCATACTATTATCGTGACTTTCGCAACCGGAGGCGTTACCGCTTCTACTTCCGTAACGGACACAGATTCTGTTATTCCATTGGTCCAGAAATTAGAGGAACTTCGCTACGCTCCGGTCGATCATAGTTTAGCCGCATCAGGTAAAAAGCGACATTTATGAAACCTACCATTAAAACTTTCCAAAAAACTTTATATAAATCCGAATTCTTAAGATGCTGTTAGAGATAATAGTTCCGTTCATGAATAAACGATGATATCATCGCACTTTTCGTGGTTACAGGTTATGCCGGCAGAGCACACAAGGTTCAGAAATGGTCGCGTCAGTACTAATATTTAATTGTCGTCGTATAATAAAATAAAGATATCGTTTTATCACTTTACATTTTCGAGTCGTGCCTCATTAATATAACTGGAGCTGAATGTCGACGGCACTGGTACAATAGCAGTAAGCAAACAATGTTCTACACATCCTTTCTGTTAGGATTTATATTACGATTACTCGTTGTGTATGTGTAACCTAATATCTGATCATATGCGCCCGGTACACTGATCCCTAAATGATGATACATACGGGCTAAGTCCTGTGTAAGTGAGTGTGTTTACCGCACCCTGTGTGGTACTTAAAGCCGTGTCAACAGCATTGATTACTTGAACATCGTGTATCAGTCTAATGAACAATACGACGGGAAGTGTGTTGGTTCGTTACAGGATACGTGTAGTCAGTACGTTATCCGATATATAGGGGGAAAAATTGGTCCAGCCGAACCATTCTCCTTTATTACTGCCGTCAGTCGGCTGGAGTTTTACGTTGTGGCTAAACATGGTGTTATGTACCGCGCCTGATTTAGCCGCATGTACTGCCGTAACGTCACACTCAAGCCGGGTGACGGCAGCAGTGCCGTGACTTAGTTCGACTGACACGGTTTTCCCCCCTATATTCTAACACTTTCTCACGAGGAGAAAGCACTTTTAAGCCTTATAGTTCACGGCAAAGGCAACTTTTGTGATGCCAATTTCAAAACGCTGGCCGAATTTTTGTGTGGTGAAAACGCCGACCGAATTTCCTGTTGGCCGAATTTTTCTGTGGTCAAAACGCCGGCAGAATTTTTTCAACACTTTCAACTTCAAATAGAGCCATAATTCAATTATTAAAAGTATTTATACCTGGCACACGAGGTATTACACGCACTGATATAAGTGCAGTATCTTTTTCGGCACGCTTTTAGTGTTGCAATGAGAGCTTGCGTAGAAAACTCGGAAGAGAGCACACCGGACGCGCAAAAAAGACAAAGTGCCAAACAAGGTACTAATAATGCCGCGGCAATAACAACGAAGTATTAGCTAGTCTGATCCCTTTTTAATCGTACCTGAGAGCTGAGATGAGCAGAACTTTTGAGTCTATGCTAACACAGCTGACTTTCGTTAATTAGGAAATTTGTGTGCGCAGACGATCAAAGAATCAGTTTTCGTAGATGCATTTAACTGCAGACAATTAAAATTCGTCTGGCGTCATCGATGAATGGCATTGACTGCTATAACGTACCGGAACTATAGTGCAAATGTTAAACTCCTTCGATGATGTCCAATGCTTCCGACAGTTTTTCGAGCCGGACATTTAGTCGGACCAATATTTTTGCCCGTACAAAATGCCCAGCGTCTGGACCAGTATCTTTGTCCAGACACTTTGGTCGGGCCGTTACTAGCCATTGGGTAGTCTCGAGAGAGCGAAAAACTTTGGGTGTGGAAAATTGTCGGCTGACGTTTTTTTGGCCCACGGTTTACACATACGGTTTGTTCGGTTGAACGACCAAAACGTCCGCCGGACGTCTTCGTGGTCCAGACGTTTTGGTCGGGTACAATCAACCGTAGGTGGTCGCGGTACCCAACAGCTGTGGTCGATTAACCCTGAAAATATTGTAATTACTAGTGTTAAGGCCAACCAAAGTGGATTTTAATGGTTATTCGTGGAGTTAAAAAGAGGATAGGCAAGACTGTACAATTACCCTGCAATTAAGTACAGGCGAAAGGCGTGGCTAGAGTGGTCACGTGCAAAGCAGTAGCAGCTCCATGGCGTTTTACAAGGTAGCTGAAAATTGGTACGTAGTAGATACCGGCTGACTACACACCATGGCTACCAGTTTGGAATACGGTTTTGCCAGTAGCGAAATTTAAATTCAGGGAGCAGGCGTACATGTTATTGTACGTGCCCTGACTAAAGTGTCCATGATGCGAAAGCCCTCATAAGCCTGAGGTCGCATCGAAAACGCAAAAAAATTTAAGTGGGCAAAATTTACGGCGGAAGTTTTTTTTCCAGGACGGTTTGTTCGTTTAACGACCAAAGCGTCCGCCGGACGTCTAGGTAGTCCGGACGTTTTTGTCGGTAGCAAGCGCGCTTCGCCGGCTTGCTGCTGAAGTCCTTTCCCCAGTTCTTCGACAATTGCAATTGCTGAAGGTCCCCGCGGGCCGAGCGTTTCAAAGGCGACTGGAGCGAATAGATAACGGCCCGCTGGGTAAGAATAAATTCAAGATTTTTTATCCTCGGCTTGCACGGCGGCCACTTCCGCTGTGGTCAAAGGGCTTTAAAATGTGACGGTGCAACCGTGTCCACACATGTCCCATCCCATGGAAGACAAAGTTCCCATTTCCACGTAAATGTATTGCAGCCGTCCAGACGGCGTTCCGTAGTGTGAGAGATTCCGCTCGGCTCAAATTTTTCGGGCACGCCGGCAGGCACACATCCTCGGCAAATGATGCTGTTTAGTCCTCCGTGGCGCGAGTGCCCTCCGGTGGAGAAAGCACACGACAGTCCGTAACCATCCACGGGCTTCAGACATTTCACACAGTCGTGTGGTTCGAAGATGGGGCGCCGAGGCATAAACCAACAACGCTTATCATCAGTTCATCGTCACCCAGTACGTTGCCAAATTGGGCGGACGGTAGGGCGTTCAACCAGATACCGCCTTCTTGTCTGGACTGGGCAAGGAAGCGCGCTGTATTAACCTCGTCACCTCGAAACGCCTCAAGCAGGACGGAGTGGGAAACATTGCATAATGGCAAATCACATGCCTTTTGGGACTTGCAGAATGCTATTTCTGGATTTCTAAGCTGAAGTGCTTTTAATTTCCATAACTCCATTGCGCCGGCCACAACCGTGACCGACCAAGTCGTCGCATAAAATCTCGTCGCGGGACACTTCGTCGGCCGCATTTGGTCGCCTGGACATTTAGTTTCTGGACAAATCGTTGCTAGTCAATTTGGCCGGGGGACATTTATTCGCGAGACATCCGGTAACATGGACACATCGCAGTCAGACAGTTCGTCGGCAGGACAGTTGGATAGTCAATTATTTTTTAAGAAAAACTTAATTTTCAGTTGAAAAGCGCCGTCGTTTGTCTTCAAAAAAATTTTATTAAGACTAGTGTGTAAGACTAAACATTCCCGTATAATTTTTAATTTTTCAACCGTAGTACCACCGTTTTCAGTAAATTATACCCTGACTCGGTTGCTTTTAACTTGCTAATTTGTACATACCTAGAACCTTTCTTGTAATAGACTGATGAGCATACTGTATAAGCGAGTTGCAGCTCAGTATCTGTATATCTAAATTCAGATTTTTTAATTTATTGCTGACTGATTACGTGGTATTAAATAACAAAATATATTACAGTAAGATCAACCTCGTTTTCACACTTTAACGGGCAAAAATAAAGCAGCTATAACAAACAAGCGAGACCCTGTTTGGTTACTTATCCCGTTTGGCTGTCTCCAGCTTTGAAGATATTCTCTGTTTTGAGCCTATTTACAGTAGAAATAACAGCACGGACAATGGTCTCCCTCACTTTCTTTTCCCCGAATAATGAAGTCGTTCCAGTTCCCATCACACGTTTTGGTTATGTGTTATGGGAGCTGGACCGAACCAGTCTCTGTTGCACATTGACACAGATACAATGGACGCCAAAATTGTCTTACACTTATGTAATCACAAAACGCGCGCAACCAAACACTTTTCTGTACTCAAAAAGCCAAATTTTTGACTGGCCATCGGCCTGTTGACATTTACACTTGCACCTTGCGCATTTCCCAACGAAAACCATCGACCGATGCCTCAAACGAATGAGGAAAAAATTTCAAGAATTTTGATACCAAACAATTTGTTCTTTATGAGATCTAAGAGAAAATCAAGGCATCTAAAGTTTCTCGTAGACATAGCACAGGATTTGCATCCTCGGTTTGGTTTCCGTTTTCACACAGAAATCGCATGCTTTGTCTACGACAAACTGAAATGGCTCGATTTTCTCTTAGATCCTATAAAGGATGACCCGTTTGGTATCGAAATTCTTGAAATTTTTTTCTCTTTCGTTTGAGATATCGCTTGATGGTTTTAGTTCGGAAATGCGCCAGGAACAAGTGTTCGTATTCCTGCGCGTTTTCTGTTTATTGGTCATTTGGTCCTGGCCATTTATTTTTATTGGTCATGCGGTCCCGGACCGAATGTAAGACAATTTTGACTTCCATTGTAACATACAAAGGATGATGATCAAGTAAAGTGATAACTGCAAACTAACAGCGCTTGTAGCCAAATATTTCCGTGTGATTAAGTAAAGTATACTCGTCCTGCCGAGTACTCGTGACTGGTGACCATTTACTTTCGTTTAATAAAAATAAGTTTAGTGTTCGTCGGATCTTGGCACAATGGTCAAATAACAGTTTTCTACAACTAGCCCTGGAGGAAACTGGAAAGTGATTAATTTAAAAGTAAGGTCAACGCATGTTTCCACTAGCATAAGCATGTTCGTTAAATCATAAATGTATTGAGCTATGCTGTCATTAATTAAACTTTTGCATATCCTTTTTTTACGTAGTTTAATTGATTCTATACGAGCACATTTGGGTGCTGTGAACATACCCTGCACGATTAGACTGCGATGAACAGCTGGTTAGCCGTAGCTCGCAACGCTACTGATATCACAGTCTGAATGCAAACGGCTATAAATTTAGCCGGCTGTTCATCGCAGCCTAATCGTGCAGGGTATGTTCACAGCACCCAAATGTCCTCGTAAGGTTCTTGTAGTTCAGAAATGGCTGATGGTTGAACTCATTTCCCGATTTTAAAATAAGTTTTTATTTCGGTTTCATGGCTTAATTTTTTTAATAATAGCTTTTTCGTGGTAACTTTAATGTTATTATTAAAATACAAACAAATTCCATTCGACGATAAGTCCGTGCATCGAAAAGTCCATGCGGTGAAATGTCCCAGTCCGGCAACGAGCAGTTTTGCTACCAATTGTCACGTTAACGAAACATCCGGAAACGAAATGTCCTAATACCAAATGTCCCCCGACCAGAAGCCCTCTAGACGAAGTGTCCCCGACGAAATGTCCCGCGACGACTTGTCACGTAGCCGCGACAACACCTTGTCTAGGAATTAATGAGGACAGCAAGCCGGATACTGAATGAATAGAAGCCAAGAAGGCTGGCAGTGATAATTCTTCCGACCGACGGATGGCAAATCCACCTCTGCTAACCAGGAGGGTCGCTTGACGACAAGGCGGATAGTCGTTATGGTTGGTTTGTACATTCGACAGGTTCTAGAAAACAAGCGGGCATCGTTTCATCCAACTGGTGCCACAAGACTGGGTCATTCCATGCATTACAGACAGCACCCCAGCATATAAATGATCTTCGGGGCGCCAAGACAGTTTTTAGGTAAAAACAATGCTTGGTGCTTGGAAAGCAGCTGGAGCCATTTGCACACCAAACAGGAAGGAAACGGAGAAGGAGAAGGCGCGAAACGTAGAATGAGAAGGCGAAGGAGATGGTTACTGGCTAGAAGGCGGAGGCAAAGGAGAAGGAGAAGGCCACTCATATATAGCCCAGGAGAAAATTTAGTTTATCACACCAATGTTGACAACATTTGACCAGCTCAGCTGTAGAAAATGGAATAGCTTTACTTAAAAATAATCTAAAATTTGCGTTTTCGCTATAATCCAATGACAACCTGTCAAGGGTTTCGAAAATAATTTTTCAGAAGGAATTACTAGTTTTTTTCGATTGGGAAGCAGCATCCCTGTTTTCTCAGCAGTGCTCCGGGAGCCTATTTCAGGTTCTAGATGACTTCTTCTTCCCTGCCCGGCTTGTTCCGTGGAGCGTGTTCTCGACCAATCAACCGTGTGAATGGTGTAGAAAGACTTACATTATAACAATAGTTTTTGTGAAAACGAAAAGAATAGCTATAGTTTCGTGCATAAGATTTCACGCAACGGGCAAGGCTCCTGCGGATTTCTTCCTGTTTTCGCGTTTTTTTCAACCGTTGTACCACAAGAACACGCAAAAATATGGCGTCGTTTCTGCCAAAAAACATATTCGGATCGGCATTTTTCACAAATAAATCATGCAGATCAAAAAACAGGCAATCCTTTTACGGCCAGATGATCGAAAGCCAAATTTTGCCTGGTCAAAAAGTGAAGGTCGGAGTCTTTTGTTCAACAGACAATATGGCGAGCATTTCAAGCTGGATTTTCACCGAAATTTGCAAAAAGCATTCAGACTAGCTGGTCGTTATATTGAGATCCTTAAGTCATGCTGGCTGGAGATCCTTAAGTCACGTTTTTGGCTGGCGCGCAAGGCGCGGTGTGTGTTCAGATTCGCCATAAAAGGCTACATCCGGGTTTGCGTTTGTTCCGCCATCGATGGTCGATGTGCGCTTAGCCAGCGCCCCCTGACAGTTCGCACTTGGCCGAATGACCCTTTGTAATGCAGGCTCGCATTACAGACAATTGTTCGTGCAAAATTTCGAAGTTTTTCGAGCGCGAAATTTTCCTACTTCTTCTCGATCATGGACATTTCCTCCCTGTTTTAACCACAGAAATTTCTTTCTTTAAATCTGTGAGGACCGGTATCTCCGCCCTCATGATTGGTCATTCGCTGCAGTGTTTTAGTGTTTCTGGGAATTTCCATCCCAGCGTTTTCCAGGGTCTGCAGCACAGCTGTGCTAGCTGCAGAATACAGTCTGGTGTTTGGTCACTTGGTGCGCCACGGTGCGCATGTTAGATTTCAGCAATAAAGCTTCAATCCGGGCTCGCCGCTGTTTCGCCGTCGATGGTATGTGGGCGCCCATAAAACCACATGTTACAAAGTTTTCTTCGCTTTTTGACCAGAAAACTTCCTTTCCTTGATTATTCTTTTGTAATCTTGGGCACCACTGGCCTGTCACAGTCAACGAAAGTTCGAGAAAGGCACATCGTACTGAAATTCCAGCGGCCATTTCAAAATTAATGATTCCCAAAGTGCGTGTCGGTATAAAGAATAGTGCAACGCATTTTTGATGGGGGTTTCTGTTGGAGAATACCTGTCTGTGCTTATGCTTATAAATATCACAAACTTAAACTTAGAATAAGCTTAAGAACGTTTGAAGATATTCTTGCTAGCGATGCTCGTCTCTGTACAAATTGCAAATGAAGAGACAAAGGGATATCCTGTAGTAATTCGGCTTTCATCCGTTTGTATCGCTGTCGTGTCAATAGAAAGCAATCTGAACACTACGATCACGGAACCGAATACGAACACGGATTCAAATCGTGCTCGTAAGCGCATCCAAGATCTGACTATGCATTCGGACCGAAACCAGATGCCGATACGGTTGGTACCGATGATTTCGGCCATTTACACTTCGGGTACGCTAATTTCGGCCACCACTCACATTCGACCACATTATATTTAGGCTGAGTGTTAATTAATGTTCAGTTAATTATTAATAATTAACAATGCTACGTATTAGTTAATTAACAATGCTAATTATTAATAATGAACAAATTTGCAAACTTGCAGTCTAGTAAGAAAATTGCACGAATGCGTCGATGCATTGTTTCCTACTCTTATTTGTTTATATAAAATTTCATTAATACTTGCTTTTATTAGAAAATAAGCCAATAAATACAGCTAATAGTTACAGCCAATAAATACAGCTAATCTATAAACTGAGGGTGTTTATGGTTTCGCATGACACTTAACTATAATGTGTTTGACATGAGTTTTTTGTCTACTTGATAACAGATTACTGGATGCTCAGAAAAAGAAGCTAACTATTTTGTTGGAACAAAACACAGATTACCCCACGCTCGCTTGCAGCTCCAGATCATCTTCAGCCTCTCATAATTCAAAAATTCTCTCACGATAAAAACCCAAACATATAATCTAAATTCTAAAGAAACCAAAGGCACCTTAAAAACCTAAAAAAAACTGACAAAACAAATAGTTTCTCCTTTAAAAACACTAGAAATTCTGGGAGCCTGTTGTAAATTGTGAGTAAACAGCTTACAAATTACAATAAATATTAAGTAACCACTTGGCACAAAAAAAAAATAAAAGCCGAAATGTCATGTAGCCAAAGTAACGGTTGCCGAATAGAGTGCGGACCGAAGTGAGCAAGGCGAACGGTATGTAGCCGAAGTGAAAACATGTGGCCGAAACGTAGCGCGGCCGAAGTGGTCAAGCAAAACCTGCTTCAGACCGGAAAAGCTCAACCGTCCAATTCGGTGACTGCAAGCTAACTAGCTGCACTCGATCCAACTGCTTTTAATATTTTCCTATTGGTCGGTAGAGCTCGATGCGTATGCCTGTACGACTCGTACAAGTTTAGATTTTTAACGTAATTTCAGTTGCGATACCCCATGTCAATCAAAAATTTGTTAATAAATTGTGAAAAGGATTTTCAAGAAATTCTTAGACTCATAAAAAGAGGAATGTTTTCTATACTTAAAATCCGAACCAAACGGAATTTCATCAACACAGCCGAATCGACAGCTGCTCGGAGACACGTTACGATTCAAATCTTAAATTTCGTGCTTTACGGAAGGTTTACAAAACGAATAGGGCTATGACGTCTGCAAAAGAGGCGGGGATTCGTATTCGGAACCGTATTCGTAGTGTTCAGATTGCTTTCTAGTATATGTAACATGTTCTTCCTGTTCATCTGAACAGATTTAAAATGCCTCTAGGGTTTTAGCTCAACGAATAAAATAAACTTGATTAAACCGAACGCTAATTAAATGGATTTAAAATCCTGGCGGTCACAACTTTGTCCTACGCGTGGAGCGTTTGTTACTTCAAACTAAGTTAGTGATTTCAGACTGCTATGAGTGTGAGCTAATAGACGAAACAGAAACTCTGGAGTTTGTGCAACTAAAGCACGAAATGCGAGTCGACTCTTGTTCTGGGAAAGTTTTCTGCTCCGCGGCACCTATCCGGAACAAGCAGTTGTGGTTATTAGCCCGGTGTGTGCTCGATAAGGCGCGATTGGATGAGACGGATGGCATTTTGTTAACAGCTTGAATGCAAATTCAACGTCCAGAAATTTGAATTTTTATGTACCAATAAAGGTGTGAAATTCCGCTCAAATAATCAGTGGCGACAAATATCAGATGCAAACATTAAAAATATATTACATTTAAAAACAATAAATTTGGGATAGCTTCTGAATGCAGTTGTTCGAAACTGAAGAAAATAAACGTTTTCGCGGTACAGTTCCGCCCATATCAGTGTCGTTATAAAAAGCTGTTTGGTATCTTTTTGGGTGTCAGGATTTAGAAACCCAGACTGATTAGCAGATAAAAATTAGTAGTTACTTTGAACTAGCTTTCTGTCAAACAAAACCAAGAACAAACAACCCGTGAGCAATGTGCATTATTACAGAAATCATACCATGTCCTCCACTATGTTAACCTAACATCTACGTGGACCCTAGTGGGTTACCTCGCTGTGAGCATCATCGTACTTAGATATCTTTGAGCACCATCGTACCTAGAGACACCAGTATGATTAACAAAAAAAACATATTTGATTTACAAAAAAAACTTTTTTTTTCGAAAATGATGAAAACGTTTCTGCAAACTGGTAAGCGACGCAGCGGTTTGAATATAGCTTAAGCTTACCTGAAATACTCCATACGCGAACCACAAAGAAACTCCGATCAGAATAGCGAGAACACATCGCATAGGGAAATCCATTTCCTGCGGTATAAGCAGGGGAACTCTTTCAGTTCGTTTCACAATGGTAGTAGCATTTTGACTCAGGCAGAACATAAAAACACACTTTCTTAGCCGAGCAGAGCCCGTTAAGCACCTTCCACTTATGCCCACATAATTTAGTTTTCAAAGTCAGTTTGAATGCCTCGGGCACCTTAGACGAAACGCGTAATCGAACGAAAGTAAGAGAAAAATGTCATGAAATTGTTTAGAAATGATGTTTCCGCCTGACATGAGCGAGTTTTAGGTAATACAACATAACTACTGCCTCCTGCTTAACCGTGCATAGTGGCCATATTTCCACATACAACCAATTTAATAGTTAAGTCGTCCGGATGCAGGTTCTCCGCTTGTGAAAATAATTTGCGGGACGTCCGAAATGACGCTAACAACCAGTCGGCGAAAAAATAGGTTAACCGCATAAAACCGTGAAGGAAAGACGGCGAACATATGGACATCATTAGCTTCTTAAACGTGAACTGAATGAGAACAGAAACTTTTTTAGAAGTTACGGTAAAACACGTTCTTCACCTAGCAGAGGGCGTTACTTAACTTTGACTTACAGGCACAGCCACGTATTGTTAGAACCACTAAATGTGGCGATAATACCTATGATCCGTACGGCGAAACCTAAAATCGAACAAAAGTAGAACCTTAAGAGACTACCTTAATACATACAGAGAAATCTACAAAATATATCAGAGTTAGTCTACCGATCGCCCAGCTCCAGTAACACAAACGATGCGCTAATCAAACCGATAGCAGAATACGGAAGCACTGTCGCCTTTTGTCAGCAAAAGCTGCTGATTGACCTTTCTAGAAAAAGCCAGTTTAGGGTTTTATAAACTTTTCGATTCGGACCATACTGTTTCGAATACTGTGGAGCCTTAAGTAAAGCGGGATACTTCGCTTAGTCTTATATATGGGCTCCCAAAACATTACGGACACTTATCTGGGTCCCTGCTCGTTAAAACAGCTGCATTCTGAACGCGTGCGGCACAGTGCACGTGTGCGAATCGGATATTTTTTTGACTTGCTAGTTAGTCGAAGAGTGCACTTCGTTTACATTGTACTTGAATTTTCGCAGCCGTTTTAACGAGCAGGGAGCTTAGATATGTGACTGTAATATGCTAGGAGCCCACATATAAGATTTTTCGAAGTAGTTGACCGGAGCGCAGCGAAGGTCCTCTAATTCAGCAAAACTAAAAAAATGTCTGTCTGTCACGCTGTCTGTCTGTCCCGGAAGTGGAACGTAACTTCTCTATTACGCAATCACTTCCTTATCCTGTAACTTTCTTACTACGGCATCACTTTTTTATCCCGCAACTTTCTTATTACGTCATACTCATCGACCGGCGTACAGCAAGGTCCTCTAATCCAAAAGAAGTAGAAAGTTGTCTGTCTGACCATCAGTTGGTACGTGTGTTAACCCTCCAGCGGGCAGTAAACGAAGGAGTGCGAGTTTCCTATTGAAAATCAGGATTTCCCGAAGATGTCAGAGACCGCTCGCTCGAGGCGGTAGACACCTCTTGTGGCTTGCTCTGTCGCCCGTACGCATATGGCCACGCCATTCGTGCCGCTCATGTACGCTGATAACGTCAGCGTATACTTTGTCTACGCTGACCAATCAGCGTTCGCTATGCACTTTTGGAGGTGTTGCCCAGCGCTTACGAGCGATGCCAAGCTTTGCGGTACCAGCTGGGTTCCAGCTGCAGCATTCCGCGGCATTACGTTGATTTTCACCGAGCTCGCTCGCAGCCACTTTTCACCACAGCTTTTCCGCATTGGTTTTCTTTTGGCTTTTGTTGGTTGCTTTATTGTTATCACAATAAAGAAGATATCTTGCTCCCATTTTCGCTCCCTGCTTCTGTGTCATATCTGACATGGTAGCAGATGCGTTCGGTTTTCTTTCCGACGGATCTCTGAACCACAGTGGAAGCAATCTTCGGTCAAATGAACCGTAGCGACGAAAAGTAGTCTTACCACAGCGACTAAAAGTATTCCTGTGTCCTGCGACCTAGAAGAGGTTGCCACTCATCTCCTGATCATACAAGCTTCACTGGAAGCCTGCAGCGCGACGGATTAATCATAGGGGCGTTCGCCTATAAGTAGGTGCCCCGCCACGCGGCTCCCCGCGCAAAAACTGCGTTCGGTACGACCCAGTTTACCAGCTGAAGCGCCCTATCGGGTTGCATTGATACGGGCGTTCGCCTATAAGTAGGCGCCCCGCGACTTGACTCCCAGCGCCAAAACTGCGTTTGGTACGACGCTGATCCCAAATTGACGCCTTATCGGGTGCGCTGCGGCCCTCACGGTAGAAGAGGGTGAAGTGGAACGACGGAACAGCAGTTTGGACGATCAAACTGACCGGTAAGACCAGACTGCGACGCCTAGGTTTTCGTAGAACTTTCGAAAAATTCGGGGTTTTCCGTAGAACCTAACCTTTAAAAATCAATAACTTTTGAACTTTTCATCCGATTGGCGTAGAAGTTGCTTTTTCGGAAAGAGCGTAAAAAGTAGGTCTAGGACCGACCACTTTTGCTTTTACAAAATTAGTTACCGAATTTTTACAAATGTTTTGGCGTAAAAACACTGGCATTTTGTCCAGCCGGAATTTTCGCGAAAAGTCGCGTGACGTCAGTGTGGTCTATTTCCGTATGAAAACCGACCAGTCATAGCATTTGGGAAACTTCCCTATGTTATAAGGCTCGTAATGAGTCATATTGTTTTTTAAATTTTGCTCACGGCACGCTGCTCGTGACGTAGAACTTGTCGCAAGATCACTAAGTACGTGATGTCACACTGGTCAGTAACGTTACATAGGGCCATAGGAAGCTAACGCTTTACCTAAGCTCTAGCGCACCTGACCAGCACCGACCCGCGATCCAGAGCCAACGTTCCGGTCCAGACCAAAGACCAAAGAAACTTTTAAAGTCCCAATACCATGGGCCAAACTGAAAGCGCCTTGGCCAAGGTGATGCTATACACCAGCCATGACCGGCTCCAGCGGAGACTGTGCAGTCCTATGGACGGGCGCAAAACCAATGACTACACTAAGCCTTTGGGTAAGAACTACTCAAAGCGTGGTGCGGCAGGGCGATACACCTTCCGCACCGCCGGACAGGCAGACTCCGACCCGGACCAGCCAAACTCGACCGTCTCAACGAGTTCAGTCGAGGCCAAAGAAAGGCGGGACCAACAGATCCTGCCTCCTGACTTGGACACAAGTGAGGGAAAGCCGCGACGCCACCATGGACGATACATTCCTGGAAGCGCGTGAGGCTCCGTCCGCGGCCAACTCGCCGAAGGACAGCCAACCTGGCGCCGATAAGTCGGCCCAGGCCAATAGTGTCCCTCGGGACTTGGCACAACCGGCCATACCTAGTCCGGGCCAAGTCCAACCTGAGGCACCAACCGTGACCAAAGGTGGGCGCAAGGCGCAGGACCAAGGCCAAAAGCCTGGTCCAAAGGAACATGACCTGGGCCAACCGCCCGCGAGACAGTCGCCAATCATGTTCGAAGTCGATAGCTCAAACAATGCAACGCAATCGCCAACCAATAACTTCATCGGCGCGCCAGGCCAGACCAATCGGAACCCGGACCTTCCACCATTGAACCTGGGACATCTGACCAGGACCACAATGAGGATCGACTTAAACCAGCCATCCTTGGATATGAGTCGCGCCGTATTCAGCCCAGACAAGCTGATTCAGGCAACCCCGCCCGAGGACATTCGACAACATCGATATTCTCAGGACCAGAGTGCGGGACCTGACCAAACAGCTTGTCGCCGCCAATGAAGCCGCCCTGTCAGTCGAACAGCTGATGCGGGAACAGATTGACCATTACAGGACCCTCGCATCCAAATCGGATGCAGAGGCCAAACGTGTCTCGGCCCTACAGGCCCAGACCCAACTTGAGTTTACTAAACTCAAGTTTGCTCCGTGTCCAGATGCTCAGCGAGACCAGCTCAACAAGGACATCCATCGCCTAGAAGTGGCGGTGGCGGGACTTGAATTTATACTCGCCTCAACGAGGACCGAGTTGGCCCAGGCCAAGAACGACCTGACCCAAGCCATGGCCACCATTGACCAAACCGATGAGGAGACGGACCGTCTCCAAACGGATAACGATCGCCTAAACGACGATCTGGCCAACTTGCAGGACGAGATCAACCGCCTGCGTAATTGCTACAACATGCTGCACCAGAACCATCAGACTCTGCTGCAAGCAACCCAACCTGGAGGACAGTGGGACCAAACGGCAGGACAATTGGAAGCACAAAACGTGCAATTCCGGCAGCAAAATGCTGCCCTCCAGGACCAGCTCAGGGCCGAGTCAACGGCTCGAGCCCAATTGGCGCAAAACAGCGCCATTGGTCAACAGAACTTTGTCCAATTGGAGCAGGCCTTCGTCAAAGCCAAACAGGTGTTCCAGGGCCAACATGACCGGATCATTAATTTTTAGGCCAACAACGCCAGTCCGGTTAAAGATTACCAGACGGCCACACAACGCATAACTGAACTTAACGAGGACCTGGAAAGGCAAAGCACTGAAAACGCCTTGTTAGATGCGGAAAAATCACATCTCGAGAACTTACATTCTGAGGTGTCCGCAGAGCCACCCTCATACCACACCTTTCCAGACTCGGATACACAACGTCGGCAAGCCAAAGTCAATGAGGCGCTACGGCAGGACCAACGGTTCTACCAGCAGCCAGTGTATCACCAGCAACGTAACCACGCTCATATACTCCAAACGGATCCATCAAGGGGGAGACCACCTCAAGGGCCAACCATACCGGCGCCCTCGATCCCTGTGAACCAGGTATCATCAACGGCGACACCAACAGTGCCGCCACAACCGATTCCTACAACTACCTCAGCCACTATGGGTCCATCGACCGTAGTGACGCCTGCCACACAGACGCGACCGTCTGTGCCAACTTGGCCATTCAGCTTCGGCCCGAACCAGCCGACGTCTCAGAACCAGACGCCGAGCCACGGATTCTGCGGGTCAAGCTCACTATATCCGAACTTGAACCCTCACCCAAGCTCATACTTTGGCTCGGGCCAGGCTCCAACCAGAGGCGTGGATCCAAACCGGACCAACCCGTCGAGCCTAATGTTCCCGTTCAGACAGATAGGAGGCCAAAGTGGCACACCAACGGTGCAAATGCCACTTATAGGCCAACTCAGCCTAACTGGCCCCCTATCTCATAGGCAGCCCAACCGGGCCAAGCCCAGCCACAACCGGGCCAAAGTGCGCCCCCGGGCCAGAACGTACCCCCGGGCCAGCCCCAGGGCAAAAATGTGCCCCACCCACCCGGTGCCGCGCCAACGGCTGCGGCTCCACCCGGACTGGCTACTCAGCCAAACCAGGGCTAGAATGCGCCCACATTGGTCCAGTTACCTAATGGGACATGTGGATGGATGGCATCCAACGGGGCCATCCAATATATCCCCGGCCCAGCGTCACAGCACTGCAGCCGCCACCACATGTGGTGGTACAGCAGATAACGCCTGCACCTTCGCCAAGGGCCAGCCCACCCCTCAACAACCTGGAGACCATTGACCGATATGCGAAAACCAGCGTGAAAGCCAATAACCGCACCACTCTACCACCCTTCGATTGAGATAAAACCATGGTGAAGGGATGGATTGCCCGGGTCAAAAGGATCTTGTAGCAATCGTCTGACTTAACCAAGCCAGACCCGGACTTCATGAGCCGAATCTATGGAGTCTTGACCAAACCGGTCGAAGAGTGGTATATGGACCAAATGAACCGCGAAGAAGACGATGGCTATACGGTCGAAAAATGGCTCCAGAAGATCCAAGAGCGGTATGGCAATGACAACCAGCAAGCCAACGCTCTGGGAGAAATCACGAACCGTTTCTACCGACACGGTTCTGAGACTCCGGAACAGTATTAGGATGCAATCCTGACTCTCCAGGCACGCGCCAACTTGGACGACACCATGACGCTGCACTTTCTCAAAAACAACGTGCACGAGTCCGAACTGCGCCGCGCTCTGGACATCAGACTGCCGAGGTCCCCGACAGAATTCCGGGACTACATTCGGCAGTTCACGTCGGGAAAATCCCAGTACGACGAGAAGGCGGGCCAAGACTACCCGGTAATTCGGGCGGCTATGCCAACGGCACCAGCCCAAGTCGTACCTCGCCAGTCAACACCGCCGGCATACTATCCCCCACAGATGCTTTCACCTCAACCCCAGGTGGATCCAACATACGCCGCTATCGCGGCTATGAACCTAAATTCCCACAATGTGGGTCCACACCGCCTAATGGTAGTGGTGGTGGCTATGGCCAGGCCCAAAACCAGGGTAACTATGGCTATAGCCAGGAAAATAGCGGCGGAGTACAACGAGGCGGCTATTCTGGAGGCCGAAACGCCAGCTCAACGGAAAGCGAGGCGGCAACAACAATAGCCCCAGACGCAATGCCCAGAGCCAAGGAGGCAGCGGAGGCCAAACCGGCCAACGCCAAGCTCCAAACTCCGAAAACCCTCGTAAAGCAGAGGACATGTACATTGACCGCATCGAACGGATGTTCGAAAGGTGGGCCAGGGACAAAGCCATAACCTGCAACTTCTGTCTCTGGGGAAACCACAATAACAATGAATGCGGCTGCGCCAATAGGAACCTTCAGAACAACCCTAACCACAACTGGGTCCTGGATTGGCGCGAAAGGTACAGGAAGGGATACCCTACCGGGGCACAAAATCCCAACCGTTTCGACCTGGTGCCACCCAAACAAACCCCACCACAACGTGGTAGCGGGGGGAACGGCAACCGCAGGCAATCCACCGGCTTAGGAAGTGGGTCCGGTGGCGGAAACCGGCAAAACGGCGGACCACGCGGATTTCAAACACCCGCGACCGAAAGGACCGCCTTACCGCCGTTAACTGACCAGCAGTTGCAGCCAACCAGTAACACTGGAGGCGGCTCTAACCGGGCCAGCCCAACTGCGGAAAACGCTTAAGGTCAGGGAGTAACGGCAACTCTCCTGACCTATTACCGGAACCAAAACTGCCGGATATAATTAACCCTCCTGTTAAACTAACAATTGCTGCTTGAAGTGCAGCGGAACCGGAACCGGCCGTCCAACCAGCCGCCGGCGGATTCAGGTTTAGCGCCCAACCGGCGACTAAGCCACATGACCCTAGAACTGTGGTCGTGCCAGGACGCGTAGAAGTCGCGCCTAGTCCATCTGGCTCTAGAAGTGAGACCAGACTGACAGTCGTCCAGCTGGCGACCAAAGTCGATTTTTGGAGCCACCGTTAACCCTAAGGCCAACCGATCACGTGGGAAAGCGAGACGTCGCACCACGAATATGACGTTCCCAAGATCGGCGTCAGAATCATCCTCCGACAGCGCACCGGAAGGATGGTCCGTAGCAAGTACGGACAGCGAGGTGGCACCACTAGAAGAGTGGACAGCCGAACCTCTTGAGGCGTCAAGTCCCCGAACCTGCTGGCCCCAGACCGGTGGACGACCCCTCGGATCCGCACCAACAGCGCGGACCATTAACAGCTCACGGACTTTCACAAAATTCCCGGGAATTCACGCGTTTTCGAATTTAAGGGAATCGGCAGCGCCACAACGGGAAGAGTCCGCTCAACAGAAGCTCTTAACAGCCATGGATGCTTCTGACGATCCAGGACCAGTGTTGCTGATCCCCATTATACCGGTGATGCGCGAAGTGACAGTTGGTCTCGATAAGAATCGTAAACCGAAGACTGTCAGGGCCTGGACACACTCAGTCCAAATTGGACCAGTTCATACTTCCGCCATGATAGATACGGGAGCAGAAACTTCCCTTATCAGCCAGCAATTCTGCAGCGGCCAATGGCATCAAAACTGAGCCATTAGGACGGAACACAAAATCCTTGGTGTCGGCGGGCCAACGGCCGGTGCCTGACAGAGAAACCAGGGAGAAACTGGTCTAGCGATACAAAACATGGTCCATCGGAGTAAGAAATTTCCACCAGTACCGCGATGACCGACTCCTTGCCCTGGAAGAGGGCTGGCTTGAAGAAAAAGGGGTGCCACTAACGTGGGCGCAGATTGGAGCAGAATATGGACCATTTGCCCAAGAAATGGACAAACTCCACGAAGAGGGATCATTATGGGAGTACGAACGTCTAGCCCTCTGGTAGGAATATAGAGAGCACCACATGGAAATGCCGAAAGCACTCCAACGGATGTGCTCGGACCTCTTCGATGACATCATAAAACTTCACAAGAATTTGGACCAACATCCTGGCGTAACCGTCAGTATTTGTACAAAATACGACTTTTCCGTGACTAACGTCAGGACCATACCGGCACCACTGCCAGAAGTTGCACCACACATAGCGACAAAAGTGCGCTTCTTTGATGGCCCACACCCAGAACAGGGAGGCCATAGGTGGGACACCAGCCAAATGCAGGACCCTTCAACGGAGGAAGTCCAACTGACTTGTCCTCTATGTGGAGACGGCGTTGAAGCAGTAACACGGGCCATACAGACCCGTGCTGCTCAGCGGTGGACAGGAGGCCGACCAGCCTCGCCTCTCCCTAACGGGGACCGTCCAACCACTTTTGCGAAAACGGACGAACCTGAGTAGCAGAAAATCGAACCCGGAACGCCAAAGAACCGAGAACCGGATCTCTTGATCGAACCGGCACCAACGGTAACCGGCGGCGCGCCAAACTCTAACGATGACAACGGCGGGCCAGCGCTAGAGCTGGACGACAAACCGAGTCTGCCGACTCGGACGTTCAAAGCTCAAGCGACTCACCGGACACTGACTGTGACAACCAATAATCACAGGAGTCCAGTGATGACGAAGACGACCCAACCATCCGCCAACTTCGGGCCGAAGCACCCACCATTCGTCGAACCAGACTGCAGCGGCAAATGGAAGGCCTTAAAGAAGAAAAAGAAGTTGTCTTCGTCCATAAGCGGTACACCATACCAGCCTACTCAACCTGCTGTGTAAAGGTCCGCACATACAGAACCATGGATCCAAAGCGCCCAATCCACTTTACCTCGTTAAGACGAACACACCGTCAGCTCTTACCGATCGAGGCGGAGGTGGAAACACGTCAGGACGAGTACGCGTGGATCCAGATCCAAAATAAGTCTCTACGCGACCAAGTTCTCCGTAAAGGTGCAAGAATCGGCTATATGTATTACAGTGATATATATAAGCCAGACATCTGTGGGGACGGTGTGGATTGGTCCATACCAAACGCCAGCGCCCTACCATGGCCAAAAGAGACGGGACGCAATCCGAAGAGACAGCGTACCATTACTGATTCCGCAAAAGTCCGGGCCAGTGTAAAAACGGAGCTCCTACCGAAATCCATTACACCGGTCCAAGTAACCATTGTCTTCGAAGTGGTCCCGAGACAGAAACTTATGTACCTCCGAAGCATGGACACCAAACGGAGTCTGGCCATTCTCGACGGACCAGTCCAGCATGATGGCAGAAGTTTCACCATACTGGTGTCAAACTACTCGAAAGAGACCTATATAATCCGAAAGGGAGTGGACATGGGATTAGTAGAGCCATACGAGGAGGCCACCGACGAAGAATTCGCCCAGATCAAGTCCCTCGAAACCGGAGAGGAAGACCTGAAGTGGAACGCGAAATCCGCGCCCACATCGCCAACGCAAATTTTGGCGATCACCTGACTGAGGAGCAAACTGCTCTACTCCGTCAGGAATTATGGGAACTCAGGGCCATATTCCCCACGTCCAAAAAGCCTTACGGCGACGTAAAGGGAGTGACCCACGTCATAGAAGTTGGCGACGCTGCTCCAATCAAAATGAACCCAACCCGAACGAGCTGGAAGGCACGCGAGTTCATTAACAACCAAGTGCAGGAAATGCTGGACCAAGGTGTGATCGTGACCAAGGTGGACCAAAATAATGCAAAGCTCGAAAGGAGACTCGTCATACCACTTTTCATGCGGAAAAACATTATCCAGTCCCTCCATGACGGAAAAACAGGGAACCATTTTGGATACCGCAAGCCCATTGAATCCGCTAAGCTCAGGTACTACTGGGACCGTATGAGCAGCGACATACACGACTACATCGACCGATGTCAGACGTGCGTTTTCGGCAAAGTACCGCGGCGAGCTGCCTACGGTAAGCTGCAGCCGACCGACGCTGTTGCGCCTTGGTACCGCATCTTTGCCGATTTCAAAGGACCATTACCGGTGACCGAAACCGAAAAATACCGGTACATCGCCGTAGTGGTCGACCAGATGACGAAGTAAACCATAGCCCGGCCGACCAAAACAAACTGGGCCAAGGAATTCGAAAAGTTCTTCGTCGAGGAAGTTATCCTCAAATATGGAATGCCACATACAATGCACTCCGACCGGGGCACGCATTTTACGGCAAAGTCCTTCGCCAAAGTGGCCAAAATCTGGCATCAAACAAACGTTCGGTTCCGCTTACCACCCGGAGGGCCAAGGCCAAGTCGAACGCCAGATGCAAACAATCTGGGACGGAATTCGAAACTTTGGCTGAGTCGGCGACGAACATCGTTGGCACAGGGCCTTACCTTACGTGATTTCCGGCATGAACCGTGCCGTTCCCGCGACCATTGGATTCTCACCGTACCACATGTTATATGGACGGAGATGACCATACCGCAAGACGTCCTTGCTGGGACCAACGTCCCAGAAAAATTTACGACTAACGAACGCGAAAACTCACATCAAAAAGGGTTCCTGCGGGATGCGGCCATTTACAATAAAAAGAAGGCCCAGGCCGAGTTCAAGAAGCTGGAATTGGTCACCCTGAAGAAAATGGTGGATGACCCTACCAACCCAAACAAATATGAGGGCATGTTCATAATACTCGGAATTCCTAAGCCAGAACCAGAAGACCCGGCCCTGAAGCGAGGCCGTGGCCGTCCTCGGAAGACCAAACCGGACTTCGAGACCCCAGCCTTGACCAAACTTCAGAACCAGCCATTAGCCGTCATTAACCCAGAGACAGTAACTGCGGAACCTGAAAAAGTATTGGCCGCACCTGACAAGTCAAAACCCGAGACAAGTCTACCAAGTCAGAGGCTGCAAGAGAAGCCAAAAAGACCAAAGTCGCCAAAAAAGCCGAAAGCAACCCTTAAGGCTCAGAAGGTCCTAGAAGTGCAAGTCGCTGATGATGAGGCAGACAAAGGCTTACTCACTCGTATAACTGCGGGACGAGAAAAATCAGAGAAAAGCTCGACGGGATAAAAGCAGAAGGTCAATACGCTCGAACCGGGCGTATTGGATAAGACGGTTGATAAGCCTGGACAGAATGACTTAAAATAAATTTAGGATCTGCCTAAATAAAAACACTTGGAAGTAGTCTTCCACGAACGTTACCGTGACCTGCTACCATAATTAATTAACTTTACTTAATATTAATCTCAGCCAACGCAGCTTGTCTTCTACCACAACTTAACATTAACTTTAAAGGATCGGTTGGTTCTGTCTGACATAGGTAGCTTAGAAGTAGCTAGCCTAAAATCGAAACTAACCCTAGGTAGGAGTATAACGTAGCGTAATTGGTCTCGCAACAGTGTCCCAAAAGAACGATGGAAGGACGCCGACGTACCGACCGCTCAGACGACTCCGACCAAAGTGGCCGATCACACCCATATTCAAGACCGGAATCCCGGTCTGGCAGATCTTCCTCTCGGTCGTCTAACCGGCCACCGAGTGTACAGGTACCGAACATACGAGCTAACTTAACCGCTGAACAGCTGGCCAGCATGTCAGTCGGACCCGGGCCACGGGCCGACACACCGCTACCGCGGTCTCAGCCTCTGCCACCTCGAGCCCTACCGCCGCAATACTTGCCGCCAGGGACATTTTCCGACGATACCGGGCTCTTGGTCAACGCAGCAGCAGCCAGCAGCCAGCCAAGTTCTTCGTCGGGTCGAACGGTCCGACATCACTCGCGTGGCCCAGCAGGCCCGAGACTAGTTTTGTATGGTGGTCAATCGGCCAATCAGCCGATTGTCACAACTGTAGCAGTCGGACCAACGGTCCAGACTCCGCCGGTACATACTGGGCCAAGGCCAAGCTCCACTCCGCCGCCATACTACAACCCATATTACGGATATCCACCGTATACTGCGCCTAGACCTTCGAACCAGCCGCTGCCGGACTAGAATCAGTGGCGATACCCACCACCGTGGGCATATCCGCCACCACCATAAGGATATCCACCGCCATACGGCGGTTATGGGGGGTATGACGAACCGCCATATGAACCCCCAGCGGCAGAATCTGAACCTACGGCTCAGACGCCGCCCGACTTGTCAGTACCGGCCCCGCAACCGGGGCCAGAGGCATTCCGAACGGAACAGCCCCAGCCACTCCAGCCAACCGCATCGGGCAATCGCGAGATGCGCGATTTCCCATTACGGGTATTTGTGGAAGGGGTGTATACTGTATACCATCGGCCAGAAGAAGTCCCACCAGAATTGGCAGCCCAACCTTGCCTTAATGAAACGGACCAGACTGCAGGGCCAGCACCAAACCCGGTGTTGGCCGGGCGTGACCAGGCTGTTTCACCGACAGAACATTTGTCATCGCCACCACCACCACTAATAGATGATACCGAGGACATGATTGAACCGGTATCTACGCCATCACTGCGGTCAGAGCCTCCGGGCGAACCCTTGGCCGATGGCAGAATTCCTCTCTACGCCCTCCAGAAAGATCTAGCGGAGATAGAGAATTCGATCAAAGAATTGGAGTAGATAATCCGCGAGCTGAACATTCAGGACCCTCACCAACGTGACTTCGTCATGCGGATTATTAAGGATCAGAATGAGTTCCGACGCTTAGCGCGCGAACACATCGACAAAATTGCGATCCGCCGGGCTTAGCTCGAGGCATTCCCGTTGCACGACCAAACCGGGCAGGCCCTACTGGCGGCAGCCCACGAAATGAGATATAAGCTGGAACAACACTGGATGGCGCACCTGATCCTGATGAAAGAGTCCGTAGCACTATCGCGCCCGCCTCCAGCACCATCGGCGCCATCTCAATCGCTGAACCCAACAGTCGTAGTAACCGCTACGACAGGGGAAACTTCAGCCGCACCAGTGACCCTGTCAGCGCCAACCGACGCGACAATAGCCACTGGTTCGCAACAGCGTCAACCAGCGTCATTTCCGTATGACTTACGGACAATTCCATACCCAATGCCCCTGGACCGCGAACTTCACGCTACGGAACCTTAGCTGAAGAAATCCGCACAGTTGTCAGTGGCCTAAAAGGCACGGATATCGCAACCATTCGCAGAAGAGTTGCTTTGGACGCGGAACTTCAGCGCATCTTAGATTACTTGAAGCGACTTCGACGGGCCATGCTTCGATACATGGAGAAGCCAATAGACACCGGCAACGCAGGACCACAAATGCGCAATTTCTTCAACCAAGGATACCAACGCGGCCTGATTGAACAAGCACTCCAACGAGTGCTGTCTACAGCCCTACCGGGGCAATCAACACCCGGAGCCCGAACCGGACTCTTGGTCCCAACTCACTCCTCAGACCGTCGACCGTCGGAAAAACTGAGAGAACGATACAGACGCATCATGCAAGTCTCAAATGAAAGACTTGCAGCGGGACCAGCATTTAGCCGGCCACCCACTCCGTCCCAATCGGACACGGAGACAGATAGCGACATTGAATGGCTGGACCTGCCCGCTCCAATTCCTGTGCCAGGACTAACGGCTCCGCCAGATCATATGGTTGCACCAGAACGACAGGTCCATACCAGACCCACGTCACCGGCGCCGCCACCAGAAATTGCGGAGCACCTGGAACAAATTATGCGAGCCACAACGGCTCAGCCTATCACTTCAGGAATAGGTGCTATAGCTAGCATCATGCAGATGGCAGCACCTACCGAACCAGGCCGCCGAACCCTTCGTCAACAATGGGAAGACGAACAAGAAGCTCGGCGCCGAAGGTTCGGTGAAGCGGGCTACGGCACGATCCAAATAACAGTCCAAGTGGCGCTACACGTCAGTAACCTGGTCCGTGACGCCGAGGACATCGATCGCCGCATGTCCAACCAAATAGGGGATCTCAGCCCATTCGACCCAGAAGCGGTCCGGATGAGAAAACAGCAGCAAAGCTAATCCCATCGGATAGCCCTGCTCAGAGAACTTACAACGAACAGCACGATGCCTATCGGCGATTCGTTGCTTGTTGTGGAGGACACTATAAGGTGGCTCCGCACATTTGTGGAGGATTACTGGAAGGTCCAACGACCTGGCCCGTCAACGACGGAAGGCTTCAGTAGCTTTGATCCAGTTAATGAATGGCGACCAGATTCAGTGGCACCGCCAACGGCGCCGACACTTCACACGTACCAGTAGCCTCAACATCGGCGGACCCAACTTTGGTCAAAGCTCCAACAGCGGTCCCAGCACCAACCGTGCCTGGGACAACATCAAGCCAACCTGTGTACACTGCTGGACCCGCCACCCCGGATACCAGCATGGAAATCCCTCCGCAGGAAGATGAAATGGACGTGAGCTTGCTCGATAAAACTCTCGAGCTCTCGCCGGAGAAGCCGGCCCAAGAGTCAGCACTAGTCCAACCGGCTGGTGCATCGACAAGTCCTATGGTAGTCGATGAGCCAACGGTATCATCAGACACCACGCCAACGCCAAACCGAATTGAAGGCGACACATCAGGCGGCACTTTGGTCGCCCGTCCAACGGACAGGAAGTCGACTGGAGAAAAGCCCGCCATACCAGAAAGAACGGCCACACCAGCTACAACTGGTTGCCCACAGTCGCCCGGGGTTCATAAGAAAGAAGAGGACTCCTCCAGATGCAGAGGAACCTCCTTCGCAACGGTCACTCCCAGCATGGAGGGGACCACCAATGGACTTAGAGCTTCCTGGCCCAACAAGGCCAGAGCCGTCCATACTTAAACCGGCGACCAAAGAACAACCGACTTTGACACTTCGTGGTTACCGACCAAGAAGAAGAAGTCACCGCCGAAGAACTTTCCCGGGAAAGGCCATGTGCTCTCACCACCGGAAGAGCGGCAAAATTCCATCGGGGACAACGGAACCTTTGCGGGACGAGCCTCCAAAGAGGCATCGTATTCGGTTGACCCCAACGAGCCCAACCAGGCAGTATCAAATGGATCCGCATAATGAATTGGTTAGCGAGACCATAGAAGTTGATCTTCTCTAAACCCCACTGAAGAGGACATGCGCCAGCGGATACGTGCCGGCGATCCGACCTTGACCGAACACGAGACTGACCGCACCAGCCGAGGCTAACAGTTATTGGTCCAGGAACGGAATATCTCATCCGAAGACTTATGGCTATGAGAAGCAAAAGCCAGGCTCTTCGCCAGCGCAAACTCCCTGGCGAAATCATCGAACACGCGATGTGCATTAGAGGGCCACATATTAACCCGAGAGCTTGGACAGTGGAACCGCGCCCAAGACCGGGCCTGCCAGTGGAAGACCAACTCCTACCGGAAGAGATCGAAAGTGACGAGGAATTCCCCCAATTCCTGGCAGCCTACTACGGCGTCCTGTCTAGCTAAGACGAGGAGGATTTGGATAAAGATGTCCAAAAAGTCCTCTATGAGACCGTAAGGGATAAATCTCCTCTACCGGGGAGATCGCCTCGTAAAAGTTGGTCTCCAGAAAAACGGACTTCTCCTGGCCGCGCCACATCACAACCGGCGCGAATGCCAAGTATGCCGGCCCCAGGACCAGCACCTCCCAGGTTCACACCGAGCCGGCCAGGTAAATCACCGGATAAGGACAAGATGGATACTACACCTTCTCAAGAGCCAGTCATGACCATAACGGTGGAAAGAATCCCTGCACCAACGGTGGCCGCGGATTCCACATTGGAGGAAGTGCAAATCACTGTGACCGCACCAGCATCCTTGGTCCGGAAACGGCAATCAAACTTCCGACCGAACAGGTGGAAGCAGATTCGGCCTTAATGCCCATGAGTACTTTGACTCCTACGGAGCAGAGGCACCTTGTGGCCCACGTCGAACACAATGACCGACGGCAGTACCCTTACCTCCTCAGAATGAGACAAGAGGCTAAGGACCAGAACAAGCCGGAAGATTACGAAATGTTCACCGAAATGATCTGCCGACTGGTGCTAATAATGGTGGAAGACTACTGGATCAGAGGACGCAGACGCCTCTTCCCCTCACCGGAGAAGGACTTAATGATGGCCGAACGGCTATCATCAATCGCACCAACAGTGGTGCCACCGAAGACGCAAGCGCCTCCGGACCCGGAACCGATGGACACATTCCCGTCAGGTCCAGTTGTGGCCATGCAACAAGCTTAGCCAATGCAGGCGGGACCATCGAGGGCCACTTCACCACCGAAGACACCAGCGGACCAGAGCCAAACAGGAACAGGCCCAACGGCCGTTGTTCCAACAGTCTTGTCAACCATGCCAGCCAAAGTGGACGACATACCCCTTGGCCAGCCAGTAACTTTCCCCATAGCTGGGAAAATGGAAGGTTTGGCGCTTGGCACACAAATGATTTACTCGGCCAACTCACAAAGAGCTAAACACTAAACAGCCGAGAAAAGCCAAGAAGCCAGAGAGGGCCAAACCGGCCTCTCGTCCAACATCCCCTCAACCGAGCGGGAGTCAGGCGGAAACATCGCGGCCCGCACCAAACCCAGAGGCCGAACGGAACCGCCAAAAGAAGGAGGCCAAGGCCAAGAAAAGTCGGGAAGCCAAAACCGCCCAGCTTGAGAAGCGGCCGTCAGGCGACAAGGATGTCCAGGTCCTATCGGACAGCCCGGACAAACCAGGGCCATCACAACCCTTGGCAGAGCCAAGGCCATTACCTCCCATGCCAGCAGGATGCAAAGAGGAGGACTTCGAACCACTCCTCGAAGGAGACCCGCCTTCGGAGGAAGTCATGCTCCCATAACCTTGGGACGATGAAGCTGAACTTCCTAACCCAGGACCAGAAGCTACTCATATCGAGATCCCAGCGGGTCATGTCGAAAAATGGGTGGCACTCGCCAGAATAATGAGAAGATAAACAGGCCGACACCTATACCAGTGTCTCGTCAGTGTCCTTCGAGCCCGTATGGCACTCGGCGAGGAGTTTAGAAGACTTCCGCTCGCGGACCGCGTACTGACGGCACCCTTCATGCGGCGGGTGGTCACTCTTATCCTTAACTCAGGCCTGCTGGTTCGCAAACATCGCGACTGGACCAGTATGGCAGAAATCCATGTTGCCCATCGACCACAAGGACTTTCCCGCAGTAGGGACAATTACTTCCAACAAATCTGCAGAGCCATCGGATATTTACATGACCCAAGAGGTTCCCCTTTGATGGACATTTCCAGGACAATCAACGCCCTCTATTACAAGGGAACGATGGATCCATGGAAACTGAGCAGCCAGCTAGTGAATGAACTACTAGCACTGGTCAGGGACGGCGTCCTTGAAACGACCAACGCCTTCCGCGCCGAACCATTACGCTTCGCTGTCCCCGGATTTATCCCACAGAAGACCCAACGGTCTCTGTATGTGTCGCATGACGTTGGCACGAGATGGGATTCGAGCAGAAAAGGGTGGTAGGAGCGAAGGCCAAAGACCTCAGAGGCAGGGCCAAAGATGCATATAACATGACTCAACTGGCCAAACGGCCAGGCCCAAAGAACCTGCCAAAAGAAATGCCTCCAAGGCCATCAGTAACCCGAAGGGAGAACGCCCTTCGAAAGTAACAGCCGGAGGCGCAGTTGCGAGCGACAGGCCAACGGCCCTCGTCGCGGGACACTTCGTGATTTGCGATAAGCCGCCGATCTGGGGCGCAGGCGCACAAACCGAGCGCAGGGGCCATAAAAAGTAATTAAAAAGTAATTAGGATGCAGCTCTCTAAGACAGAGCCTGCTCCCACAGGCACGGGCCCGACTCAAAAAAGTGACCATGCGGAGTCCGGTAGATGTCAGGCATATGCGAGAAAACCAACAATAGAAGACTTATAGGAGAAGGGAGAAATTCCCCGATTAATCCTCTATCGGTCAGCTGTTGCAAGTGTCACAACAACAAATTTTTATCAGGCTGACATTTAGTTAGACAGCACACTGATATTTGAAAAGCAGAACTTCTAAGCGTTGCATTGTACGTTACCTGCTTGATGATTTTTTTTGTTTTTTGTTTATACCGTTTTATTAAAATGACCGATACCGGTAGCGAGTGCAATACTTTTCCTGTTGATACCACCTCCGATATTCCGACAAACACCCAGAACAAACGTACGAGGGCGGAAAATGATCAGCAAACCATCACCAAACTCAGAATAATTGTCGAAATTAATCCATGGAGCGTGAAAGAAAATACGAAGGAATCGGGTGCATTGTGGAGCAAAGTACTTGAAATGTGCAAGGACAACGGGATCCACCTGAATTACGACTCCCCAAAAAAGCCGAGCCATACCTTGCAAGAAATGGTCAGTCGCTCCATTAAAGCTTTTAGTAAAGCTTACCCGCATGTTTCTCCAACCGGGACGGCGGAAGACAGCTGGAGCGAGAAGGATAAATTGGTGTACCAGATAATTCAATGGAAAGCGACCTTGAAAGCCGGCGCAGTCAGTGGCACAAGTGTGGTCAAGGATAGAACTGACGGGATGACTCGGGATTCGGGAAAAGGTCAAGGCAGACTATCGAAAAGCTTTTATGTCAAAATCACAGCCGAGCGCAAGCGGAAATCGTATGCCGTTATCACCCGAATCGGCACTGCACACAATCGATGCCTTCGATCCTGCAATTGACGGTAAATAAATTAAATTAAATTAAATTGAAAATAACTTTTAAAAAAAACTAAACTGGGCTGTTACATGCTTACTTTGTTACCTAGACGACAGTATACTTCATAACATTCATTGCTGTTTTAGTGGCACGAAGGGCAGAGATTGACGAAAGCGGCAAAATCACACCGGAAGGCGATAAAACACTGATGCTGGTTGAAGTAGCAGACAAGCCGGAAACCGATCCAAAACCAACGGAAACCACTTTTGGTAAATAGTGATTTAAATTATTCTGTTAAATAATAAATACGTACAGTACTCGAGTTATTCATGAATTTCAGTATAAAATAATATTAGCGATGTACTGTATATAATAAATTATTATAATTATCAAGAATTTTTACACTTTTAATTCGGAGTGGCGATACAATATAGTCAAACGTTTTATATAAAAGAAAAAGATTTATACTGATTACACAGTCCAGTACAGTACAAACTTACAGTACAATAAAGTACATACTTCTATAATTACTTACTTTTCACGGCGTTGTTAGGTGATCTTAATGTCCCAATGAAAAAAACTCGGAAACGATCGGATTCTGCCGAACAAAGTCGAGTGCTTATTCACAAGCGCAACAAAGCGGAACATCGGGTCATGGTTTTTTCGAAAATTGTAACCGCTATGAACGAGTCTAATGAAATTGAGCGGATGAAAGTGCAAGAAGAAAAGAACGCTCGTGAATTTCAAAGACAAGAGGGAGACAAAGATCGCGCACTGAAGCTGCAGTTGGCTAAAATGGAACACGAGGCAGATCCGGAAAAGTTTAAACTGATGCTAGAATTCACTAAAAAATAATTCGCATTACGACTGTCTACCTGCATTTTTTTCGTGTTTTATTATTCAACAAATGACGTATCCTGCTGTTATCTATTTTTATTAATCAAATAACAAATATTGTTCAAAGGTAGGAGGCCGGATTCGAAATCTATTTTCAATTAGTGGGAAACCATACATGCATGTGTGACAGTTAACAAGCAATGCTGATACCAGATATTGTTTACCAAAATCTTGCCAAAATAAACGCTGATTTTTTGCAAATGACCCGAATGCAAATTGCTGGGTAACTTTTCCAAAACCAGATTCTACAGCAAGTCGTGCAACGCCCGTTTCATAATTCATTAAAGCAGCAATCTCGTCGTTTTGTTGAATACCGCGAAATAGGGTTTGAATTTCAGCAGAAATAGCATATCCTATGTCTCCGTACAAACAATACTGCCTTCCGAGCTGTATGTTTTTTTTGTGCCAGCCTGTTGCGCAAGTCAGTCCTGTTTAGCATGTAGCAATCATGTCGTCGCCCTTCGCAAGGCCCCCATAAATTCACAATTATCCCATCCGGCGTCACAATACTCTGGAATTTCACAACATGTACGCGGCTGTTTCCACTGTAGTACAGTTATTGTCCAATGCGCGGCCGGCATATCTCTCTGTCAGTTCCATCAATAAAACCCCAAAAATTTTCAAAAAATTATTGAAAAATTACCGCGAAAAACTTCAGAATTTTTATTTTTCGAATTTATCAGGCGTACGAAACTGTGCGTGGTGCTACGCCCAAGAGTGGCGTATTTGCACTTACTTACATGCCGTATTCGCCTCTCTCGTGTACGTACGTGTGGTGC
This sequence comes from Paramacrobiotus metropolitanus, assembly GCF_019649055.1. NCBI lineage: Eukaryota > Metazoa > Tardigrada > Eutardigrada > Parachela > Macrobiotidae > Paramacrobiotus > Paramacrobiotus metropolitanus. The sequence goes on along the minus strand of NW_026570315.1, from coordinate 422,999 downwards.
TGCACTGCACTCATCCACTGAAGTGGATATACCGCGTGCGTACACACTGAGCACATTTGTTCTCTCGTCCCTCTATCGCCGTATGACTCAGCGCTTATACGCTCGCGTTGGATAGAGTCCAGTCTGCGCTCAGCATCACACAGCACACAGCTGATATGGCCGCATCACGCATGTGGTTGCCGCCAGCGTCATTCACGTTGGGACACGCTCACGGACGCATCTAGCAACCGTTTCTAGATTCAGCCATACTGGCTTTGTTCTTTTCTTCCTGCTATTACGCAGTGTTATCAGCCCTTTATTTGTCAATAAAGACATCCTGTGAGCTCCTCGCGCTTGTCTGTTACATGGTAAGCCGAATCGTTTGGTTTTCGATCCCACGAACCGTCTTAGGAGACGGTAAAGGCTTAATTTTCGGAGAACTTTCGGAGAACCTGACGGTCACTGCCAGATCGACTGCGAACGCAGCCTCTGCCTTGACTGTAGATCAACAAGATTTGCCGTCTTACAGCTGCTGGGTAAACGGGTTGTTCGCTGAAGCGATCCCTGCCACTGCTGGTGAGCACAGTTCAGTCTCTTCTACAAAAGAAGAGCACTATCCCGAAAGCACGGATCTTCCCAACTGACGGACACCAGGCTCGCTACGAGAGCCTGCAACGCGAAAGGATTACTCCTTGATACGGGGACCTTCGCTTTGAAAAGCGACCCGCAACTCTTACGGCGGGATTCACCCGGGAAACAACGGATTTCCGACCTCAAACGGAGGCAACCGACCATATCCGGCAACGACACCGACACCGGTAAAGTAACGGTTATAGGTCGGAATTGGTCGTTTATAGGTCGGAACTCGACTCTTTAACGGTTAAAATAAATCTTTAACTACGAATTCCAAAATTTTAGCGGTGAAAAAGTAAATTTTGTCGGAGAAACCGACCTAAAAATTTACTTTTTGGTCGAGAACCGACCTGCTGAGTCAACGAACCTGTCCAGACAGTTAGACAAAGGCTAACCGACAACAGGTCGGAAATTCTCTTTCTTTTCATTTCTAACGGCGTTCCAACTGCCAGAAAATTCTAAAAATCTAGAAACCTATTTCTAACGGATTAGAAATTAAAAATTCGACCAAATAAACTTTTTGGCCGACCAAAAACAATTCGTTTTTCTCGCGGAAAAAAGCGCGAAAATTCTTGAATTTCCTTGTGACGTCAGAATAGCCGCTTTTCAGTACTTTAAGGGCAGCCAATCAGCGTGCAGGGGAAACTTCCCATAGCTAAACATAGGCGTTGATCATCGTTTTTTGCAACTTTTGCACGGGGCTCGCTATGTGTGACGCAGGCAGTAGGTGCAAGACCACTTGACACTGTAACGTCATACCGGTCAGTTCAGTAGTATAGGACGTACTACAACGTACTACTATATTACAGTGTACTGTATCATAGTACTGTATTATAACCTCGTGTACTGAGTCATCAACAGACACAACAACAACAACATCTCGTCGGAAGATCCTGACAAGCGGAAGTTCCTGAATTAATTGAACATCCTCACAAAGGGGCTCGTTCACTTCAGCGGTTGAAAACAACTGAATCGTAAGGTTCCACAAGAACCGACTTGACCTAACAGTCGATTCGATAACAATGTCGAATCCGAAGGAAAATGACTACGCACGGAAGTTCAATACGGACTATTCCCGGCGTGCGAACCTGACAACGTCGTATTCACTGCAACACGCTGGTCAGGAAAGAAGTCAGCCGTCCTCAACCGACTCGACTAAGTCGTCCGAGGCAAGGGAGAAGCGGAACGAGCGGATCCTCCTCGCCGACTCGGGCCCAACATCGGACGAGAGTTTCGAGGACGCACACGACAAGACGTTCTTGGAACCCAACGCTGACTCGGCAGCCCCGTCCCACCCGACCGGGTTGGGATGCGGTACAGCTGCAGGCTGGGACAACAATGTCTCATGCCGGTCAAGGGCGCCACCAAGGCGCACCGACCACCCCAAACCCAACTGAAGGAAACCAGCCGAGCTCACATAAAGCCCAGGACTCGGCAAAGGCTACGGTAGCCACCGAGGCGTATGGGATGTTTGGTTGCGACGTGTGGACTGTCGATAACCAGGTTCCATTTGTCAACAGCAACGCCGACATGTACGATCCCATTCATGCTCTAGAACCGACCCTGAATTTCCTAGACGATAAAGAAGTGAATGAAATCCTGAAACACCTGGCCAGCGACACTGGAAACAAAAAAAGCCAGTTGGATGTGTATGTGCAGACCGGAAGTGGACAAGTTTCGGAAACCCCGCCATCTTCTCCAAAACGCCGGCAAGCACCGAATGCGTCCGAGAAGTCAAAACGCCGTTGGTTTGTGCAGTCAAAGCTTACTCAACCGTTCATTTCCCATCCGAATGCCAAGTATCCAAACCTGGGTGAGTTTATTTGTAATATTATGCAATAATAAACATTAAAATCCTATCCTAATTCATAAATTCGATTTTGGATATTAAAATTCTATCCTAATTGAAAAATTCGATTTTGGTATGCAACACTGTTTACATGTGCAATTATGCGGCAGTATTGCTGACTAGAATTGATTTTTTAGCGCACCATCAGCTGCATGCTGCTAACACCTATGCAACTGATCAAAGCAGTGCACTTGACTTCCCGTGTCCTTCCGGTGAGTTTTTTTGGTCAGCCGCAGAACGATTGTGTCCCATCGAGTTTAGGATACGTAAACCAGAACGGCGCATACCTTCCGGCGCAACAAGTTCCTAACTACGGCATGGGTCTAAATGGCGGTTTTCGGTCGGCATCTGATGTATACGGAAAGATACCGTACTGTCTGTGGAATCGTACTGTTAAGGTTTTACAATGGTGGTGCATTGGTAGATGAGAACCGTTATACTGGTTCTGGCTCGCCGGTCATAGTGGAATACCCGCCGCCGCCGATGTACCAGCATCAGCCGTCACGTGTAGATCAACTGCAGTAGCAACGACAGCAAATGGAGCATCGGTTCGTGCACGATTTTGTCAACAACGTTCCCTCAAGTCACTATGATCAGCTGAATATGGCACCACCGATGCCTGTCAGTTTTCGTCCGCATAAACAGTACGGGACTGGATACTACGAAGGTCCTGCTCCTATCGTTCGTCAAAACGCATTTCGATATCCTTAGTAAGTTAGATCACAAGTGGTAATGTGTATGTGTGCGATATTTTTTTTCAATTATCCCTAAGTATTTCTTTTTAACAAAGCATATGCTGCGCAAATAATGTTGTAACATCTCATCTGATTAATCATTCTGGTCTTGATGCTGTTGTATTTAAAAAATTAAATGTCATTGTATTGCATGTTCACATATAATGCTGCCAAAAATTCACCAAGCTGTTTGCTCACTGAGAATCAATAAATTCATTCTTTCATCAAACTGATTACAGATTTAATCCGGATTTGAACGGATTTAGTTATCCGTTCAAAATAAACCCTGCAAGCCATTACATCACCCATGCACCACAATTTCATACAGTTGAAGATTCATTCACGATCTACAACCACGATCCGCTCGATCCTAATGACCTGCTTCACGCGTTGAATCAGCTGAAGGTATTTTTCGGATTTTTGCTCGACTAAATGTACAAGCGCGACAATGTGTATTTATCCGATCGAGTCCGCTTAATTTCTGAGCATCATAGTTTTCCGGATCGGGCCATATCTAGCAAGGTATTACCGGCGCGCGAACTGACTCCCGAGTACATCGTGCACACAATTTAAAGAGTCATGCGCAGCGGCACCGCTTATTTCCTGTTCGATCAAGCGCTTCGCTGTACGTTCGTCCACTGCAGGGATACACTAGGATACGGTACGCGATTAATAAAAAAAACAGAATTTCCTTCAAATTAGCTGAGTACCTGGAACAGCGACAGTGTGTGGTTGTTATTCGACCGTCAGCCCTTCACGATCCAAACAACGAGCTGTGCTGCTCGCGCGCTATTGCCGTGTGTCTAGCGCATGCATTAAAGTATCGAACCTACAAGAATATATGAAAGTCTGACCGTAGAGCTCAACACACGTTGGCTCAAAAGCTACGATGGGAAGCAAAGGTTCCACTCGGTCCTTGTGGTTTCGATCAGCTCGACAAATTCGCGTGCGTTCTGCGTCGAAAATATAACTGTCAACTCCGTGTAATTAAAGCCGATCTTCAATTTGCGGATTCTTACGACTCGCCTTATTGCCCGAACTTCATCATGTTGATTTTTCACAACAATCACTTTTATGCAGTCGTGAAACCGCACACGCTGTTAGGATTTACAGGTCGATGTGACATTTGTGGAAGCTTTTATCACGACAAGTGTCGGCATCGATGCTTCGGTGTGTGTAATATGTGTACACAAGTTGGATGTGTCAACAAATACAGTCCTCTTGAGCCGGAGGGCCGGTTTTGCGATGACTGCTGTCGACGTTTTCGATCTATTCGGTGCTTCGAGAACCATAAAACAAAGAAAGGTTATCGAACGGGTGCACGGACTGTTTGTGAAGCCTGGCAGCGCTGCAAAGATTGCAATGGATATGTCAGTCATCCGCACAGCCAGTTGTATTCTGATCCACATCAACGTCTCACGCATTTGTGTACGAACTGCAAACAATTTGTCACTACTGAACACCTTTGCTCCATCCTATATGGGGGAAAAGCTAAGAAGCTAAAGCCAAAGAAGAATGTTGCCAAAGCAATTATTTTGGATTCTGACGATAGTTCCGACGATGATGCTGACGATGAGGAAGACCCAGAACCATCGGTGACCGATAGCGTACCCGAAGGATCCCGTTCAACGACATCGGTGACCGATAGCGTACCCGAAGGATCCCGTTCAACGACATCGCCCATTGAAAAACAACGCCTGAGTGAAAGTGAAAGTGGATCAAGTGCTTCACTTAATGAAACTGCCGTGGTAAGAAAGCCAACAAAATTTGCGAAAAAGAAATGCGTTTTTGATTTCGAGGCCGTATTGGATAGCAGGCGTTACCACTATCCGAACATGGCAGCGCTGATGTGCCTCGACGACGATTCGTTTGTTATGTGTTTCCGTGGCCGTGCCTGCGCTGATGATATGTTAAGTTGGATTTTTAAAAACACACGTCAGTGTACATTCCTGTCGCACAACGGGCGGAAATACGACAACTACTTTATACTGAAATCCCTCGAAAGTCAAGGACATTATGTTACAAAGATTCAAGATGGTGCGAGCCTAACACTCGTCAAAATTCCCGGAATCAACGCACGGTTTGTGGATACGTTATCATTCATGCCGCGGTCTTTAGCCGAGCTCCCGAAAGACCTGTAAATAAGTCATCTGGTGCTGAAAGGATTTTTCAGTATACTTTCAACACTCCTGAGAACGAAAACTATGTCGGATGCATTCCAGGTAAAAAAATTCGGATTTGGTCAGCATCGGAGTGATTTTCGTGGATATTCATTACAGTGTTGCCTACCAAAATCGAATTTTTGCAGATAAGCAGTATTTTGGCTTGGAGCGCGTGTCTGCTAAAAAGAAACTAGAGTTTGATGCCTGGTACGAAGAAGCAAAAGATATTCATGGTGACACCTACAAGCTGATGGATGAGTGCGAGAAGTACTGCGTCAATGATGTTCTAGTTCTACGCGAATGCTGCAAGATAACGCGAGCTTCATTCGAGAAACAATTTCTGCTTTGGATCCATTTGATGAACCTGCAAGCCCGTCAGCTGTGATTAAAGCGTTTCAAGTGCGCTACCTTCAGCCTGACTCTATTGGTATACCGCCACCAAGTGGATACGGAAGTACTCAGAATCAAAGCACAAAAACGTTACTCTGGATTTCCGACCGTGCTCGACGGCTCGACGAGCCGATCCAAACAGTTTGGTCTGCGGAAGGTGAGAAGTATCTTAGACGAATACCTGTAGTTGGATGGTGCGCTGCAACTAGAACGGCATTCCAATTCTACGGCTGTTTTTGGCATGGATGTCCAAAATGCTTTCCGAACCCAAAAAAAGTTCACACGGTTCGAATGAAGACCTTTGGAACACTTCGCGAAGAAATCGCGCAGACCGAAGCATACCTTAATAACTTTGCACGCACTGTTGCGGATCCATACGCTGACGTTCCTGTAATACTGACAACCATTTGGGAGTGCGAATATGACGAGAAGCTGAAAGCTGCCGAGATCGTTGCACAGACGAATTTTCGATCGGGTTTAAATGTGCGTGACTATTTTGTTGGAGGTCGGACAGACATATTCTGTATGTATAAAGAAAACCCAGAAGGGTCCAAAGGGAAAGTCCTGGATTTTATTTCACTGCATCCGTCCATTGTTTTCGACCGCTATCCTGTTGGCCACCCTGAGATCCGATTCACTAACTTCAGCAAACCTGGCGAACCGTTCAACATTAAGGATTGGTAGAACGTTGTGTACTGCGAAGTATGGCCGCCGTATGAATTATTTATACCTACTCTCCCGCTCCGATTGGCTGATGGTCGAACGGTGTACACCTTATGTCGTACGTGCTCGGAAGAGCTGAACATCGCAAAACCGTGCACACATGACTATCGACAACGTGCTTTCGAAGGAGCTTGGACTACACCACTTCTGGGACAGGCAGTAGAAGACGGCTACATCATTCGTCGTGTGTTTGAGATTCACCATTTTCCTAACAGCAGCAAATATATTCCGGAGAGCAAAACCGGCGGCGTATTTGCCAAATTTATTTTAGATCTCATTCGCACCAAGATAGTTACAAGTGACTTTCCTGCACATGTTATCACTGAAAAAAGCAAGAGTTCTGCAGAAAATATGAAGAAGTTTTGGGAATTATTTTCACACCCGACGAAGTTACGAACAATCCCGGGATGCGCGCAGCTGCTAAGACATTTGTCAACCACGTTTGGGGAAGGTAAGAAATGTGAATAAGGAATGTTTAACATTTCTTAATTCGTATTTCTTAATAGGTTTGTTGTGAAACCCGTGTACCGCCAGAATACTTACTGTCGAACGTACAAGGAAATGAAGGACATCGTTTTCAACAGTCGTTATATTGCCAACGACGTTCGAATGGTCAACGATGGAAAGTGCATCGATGTGACGTACGAAAAGAAAGCTGCATGGGTATGAATTGTGCAGAAAGTTTTTAATTGCATTCCCGCTTGAGTTAACAGTTACAAATTTGTGCATAGGTTGCGCCTAACAAGCGAACAAATCCATACGTTAGTAAATCTACCACCTAGTACGGCCAGCTAAAACTCCTTAAAGCTTTACGGCTTGTTGGCGGTCGTCTGCTCTACTGCCACACGGATTCCGTGATGTTCATGAGCACCCCAGGGGAACCAGATCCTCCTACAGGCTAATTACTAGGCGATTTGTCCAATGACCTCGGCGGTGAGCATTTTGTGAAGGGGGCTGCACTGGCAAACAAAACCTACTGTCAGCTCCTCAGCAATGTGTTGTCGCGGAACGTATGTGTTGTCGCGGATGTTACCGTATAGATGATCAACATACTTGTGGCAATCGTGTCGACGATCAATGCTATAAATCTGCTCACTTCTATGAAATTGCAAACTCCGTTGACAAGCGATTACTGCGTGAGTTATTTATTCTGGCTGTGGAACAGTATACCGGGAAATCTGTTCAAGTCTCCGATAGCATAATGTTCTATAAGTCATTAACTGTGTGGAGATCCCAAATTCGAAAGCAGTTCCTAGATGGCAGTATTCTCAAGGGGGTTGATAAACGTCTGCTAAAGATCGTCCATGGAAAACTTGCTGAGAAAAAATTTTTTTTGACGTGGCGTCGCCGGGCGGCTACGGTGGAATAAACGCATTGCAGCGAGAAGCCAGCAAGCAGAATAAGACAAAGGTTTCGACGGACACCATAAAAGAGTTTCTGCGTAGACAAGCGGCGTATACGCTACATAAACCAGTTTGCAAACATTTTCCTCGTCAAAGTTTTGTTGTTTCTGGTCCTAACGAACAGTTTCAAGCGGACTTAATAGACTACAGCGCGTATGTATCTTTCAATGTGTCACAGAGTCAGCCCTCAGTCGGCTGTCCGTGGGGATCTCAGCGAGGAAGGGCGGTTCCGTGAGGCATTCGCAAAAATGGCGATGGAGCGGAATCGAACCGCTGGCTACCGAGTGTGTAATCCAAGTAGCACAGCCACTGTGCCATCGCCGGTTTTGGCTGAGATCAAGATATTTGTGCTTGAGCTTGAGCCAACCAGCTAGGCGGCGGTGGGGCGGCTGGCCTGTGTACAGAGCCTTCCGCTCTGACAAATGATAGATACAATTTTTTGTTAGTCGTATAAGATTGTTTTTACTCGGTATGTATGGGTAGAGCCGATTAAGCGGAAAAGTGCCTCTGAAGTCCGTGATGCTTTACAATTATTATTTATTCGTTCTGGACCGTTCCCGAAAAAATTCCGAACCAATCTGGGCATAGAATTTTATAATACTGATGTCAAATCTTTGTTAAATTAGCATGGAATTATTCATTTCTTTACTAATAATGCAGAAATTAAAGCTGGCCAAGTTGAACGTCTGAACCGTACCTTATCGACTAAACTGTTCCGTTATTTTACACATAATCGAACGAAAAAATGGATTGATGTAATTCAGAAACTCGTGGACTCGTACAACAACAGCCCACATAGAAGTTTAGGCTACCATAATCCATCAGAAATAACGGCTGAAAATGCAGAAGAATTTCACAAAATCATTTACTAGTACAAAATCAAATATGCACACAAGAAATTAAACACGGAAATTTCCAAAATTAGGAGATTTTGTGCGTCTGTCTTTGAAGAAGACGGCAATGGAAAAAGGATATACTCCAGGGTGGTCAACAGAGATTTACAAAGTCAAAGCTGTTGAAGCCCATGATGGCATAACCATGTTCCGAGTGGAAGACTTGAACGTGAAATGTTAAGGACGATTTTACGTTTGGGAACTGCAGAAAGTCCCAAAAAATACACCAGAGACTGCTGAAATTGCTGTTTTATCTAAGAAAGGCAACAAAGTTTTGATACGTTTTGTTGGCTGGAATAAAAAGTTCGACAAATGGATCACTTTAAGTCAACTTAAGCGGTATGGACTTCAGTTAATTTGAAAAACTCGATTTTGATGTGCACTACTAAACTCACACGACTACAGCGCATCATATTGCATGCCAATTTCGATTATTTATGAATGAATGATTTCTATATCACCTTGGCATCTTATAGTGGCATTGGAAACACGGCTTCAGAATTCGTTGTGCTTTTACCGAGTTATGTTCAGCTACTGCGAGAATTCGAAGTAGCAATGTGCTACTTACAATGTCCGAAACCCCGATCGATAACTCGTGACACCTTGTGCGTGTTTTGCGACTTGGTTCGCAACCAAATGTTTAACAGAACACGCGTTTCTCTATTGGCTGTTTTATCTCGAAAAAGTGTTGCAGACGGAAGCGCATTCGTTCCTTTGTCTTTGAAATAGATCAGCGTTGAGAACACTCAGTTTGATCGCATTTCAGTCTCGATCACCAGTTTAGATGGAGAATCTGTTGAAAGGTGTTTCAGTTCTGCAATTACATTTTCGCCGTAAATAATGGATGGGATTTCAAGTTTTGCGATTCCTGCGCAAGTTTAAGACTTAAGCTTGCGCAGGAACCGCAAGTTTCTTAAAACTGCGCACTTTAAGTGCACCTTCTTTCACCGCAACATGGCAGGCTGCCATGTTGCGGTGAAAGGTGCCATCGGCAGCGCGGTTGGACATATGCAGCACAGATACGGTTCGCTTGGAAATTTTTTTGGCAGCCTTGCTAGGACAGCAAAAAATATTATGTATCCTAATCTGGTTCGTCTGGGTATAAACGTTGTTTCTGATGTTCCACAGAACAAGACAACGTTACTAGATTCAGCTCAAATTCGAACGAGAGAAGCTGTCGGTAATATGATGTCTGATATTCAAAAAGGGCGGGGCAAAAAGCGCCGGAAACGCCGGATCACAAAATCAAAGCTCAAAGGACAGCTACACGAAATCGTAAAAAAGAAGCGCAGGCGACACACGCGCAAGTCAAAGCCTGCCCCCTTTACAAAACCGAAGAAGGATTTTCATAAAAGACGTAGCCGAAAACGAAGAGTTCATAAACGTTTGCGCAAGAAGAAGCGTATGCGCGTTCCGCTTTCGGGATTATTACGCTAACTCTCACGAGAATGGATGCTAATACACCTTTGTGTTTAAAATCGGAATTGGACCATTTTTCTTTGCCGCCTACTCAAACGGCAATCGAATCCGCAAAGTATGTTTCCTATAATCCAATAGAAATACTTTGAACGCGGATACGATTGCTTGGGAGGTTCCAGAAAAACCAGAGGAAATAATAGGCCTAGCAAACAGCACTATTCTACTAGATGTAACTGTATTAACCACTGCAGGAGCCGCTCCTGCCGCAGATTTTAACTGGGGCGTCGTAACAACTTTACACGTAGCCTATTTAGCGGACATGAACTTTTAACAAACAGTGAGACTGTCTCATCTGTACCTTCCTTATCACATTACTCATTCTACTTCGAAAACCTATTGAATTTTGGCTCTGAAGGTCGAACACAGCTGTTAAGCTCTGGTATTGTTTTGGACACTGCCGGAAGCTTTGACGTGAATTATATTACACTGCCTGCAGCTAATCCAAACAACCTAGTTTTGAATGATGGGTTCCTTACGCGCCATGGCATGATCGAGGGCGGAAATTCATGACATTTATTTATGAAATTTCCTAGTGACTTAGCGAACCAGTAACGTCTTATTCCACCTGAAGTGGACCTGAAATTAAAGACAAGTTTGCGTGGCTTTGTCCTCAAGCGAAACTTGATTTGAAAATTGTCAAAAAACGGGCAACGCTTAAACTGCGCAAAGTCAAGCTGGACCCTGAGTTTTTGCAAGCTCACGAGATTATGCTTCAAAAACGAAATGTAATGATTCCGTACGTGTAATCACATGTTCTCGAGATGACCATCCCATCTGGGAGCAGTCATTGGTCTCGTGACACCTCAGGGGGAGTCATTCCTAAGCAACTTTTCGTTGATCTAGTTATGTCGGAGGCCGTTGGAAGAAACTTAACTCGCAACCCGTATAATTTTCAGTCCTCTGAACTGAGCCAGATTATCACTTTCCGAACCGTTTCCTGGGAAAGCCTTAGAGGTTTCACCTACAAACACAAGCGACAGGTACCTGAGTCTCTTGGAAAAAACTGGTAAGATTTACAAGAACTCAACACTGGCGTTTGATAAAAAAGATTAGGCCAAAGGTTATGCAATTTTCGGTTTTAACCTTGAACCTGATATTGGAGACCACACGTGCATAAATCCTACGAAAAAAGTTGTTCTAGGATTGTCCTTATCTTTTTCGGCTCAAATGACTGCCACTCTTTTCGTATTGGTATATTTCAATAAGAACGCCCTCGTAGAAACTGACGCACGACGGAACGTTTACTGCCCATACAAACGTGCTTAAACATGAATAATATCAAGCTTTTAGATATCGTGCAGCACGATAACTGTCTTCAGAAAATATTCCTCGGAGTGTTCTCACGAGACACGTTACCAACTGTGTCCAGTCCAAAATTTCCGCTCGCACTGATTGTGAACTCGGACAAGTACGCGAAACCCGGATAGCATTGGCTAGCTATATTTGCTAAGAACAGTAAAAATGTCGTTTTCTTTGACTCTTTTGGTAAGTCTTCTTTATTTTACGGCATCGAGTTTGACAAATTTATCTCGGAAAATTTTCCGGCTACCAATGGACATTATCAGGAAAATCGGATCCAACTCCAACATCCTCAGTCTAAACTTTGTAGTCTCTTCTCTGTATTTTTCCTTTATTACTTTTGTCGCGGTCTTACGTTACGTGAAATTGTAAATAAGTTTGAATACCCCAAAAGACTGCAATTCAAAGATATAATGCTGTATGCCTTTGCTAAGAAGAAATTGCATGTGTGTAAAAACCCTCGAAAATGTTTGAAGCATATGCTGAAAAAGCAGCAATATTCTCTGCCTATCTATAAGGTTATCTATTAGAATGCGGAAAAAGAACGTCTATTGTTTCCGGAATTTATTTGACTCTTAAACACTTGAACACACGGCAGTTTGCATATCTATGAAAAATTCGATTTTAGTAGGCAATACAATCAACAGAGTTGGTTTGCTAACAAAGATGCACACCAAAATCGAAATTTTGATGATTTAGCCAAAATGTTTCCAGTTTTTTCGAACCGTAACTGGGGTGGCGTTGCTTCTTCGTTTGCCACTGCTGTTTCGTTCTGGCGTATAAAAAGAAAAATTGGAAGGTTCAAAATCTGAATATGTTCTTCCACGCTGCATATTCGGCAATAACGTAGCCGGCGCATTGCAACTTTTCATCGCTTCGTATACTTCTTCTATTTCATTTGGAGGAGTTTGTGAAGGTCCTGGATTTTTAGGTGTAGTTAGCCATCGGATCAAATCCACAACGTTCGTTCCATTTTTCAAAACCCCGTTTACTGCAAGTTCCAGGTTTTTCCCAATTGAAAAATTACCGTACTCTTGTAAGTGCGTTAGCAAATGGCGGGCGTTGTTCTGTTGCTTCTCAGGTAATAGAAAAACCACTCTATCTGTGGACATATCGCTACCATGAGTTCCAGCGTCAGTTTCTTCGAAAGGATGCTGCGCTGGATGCTGCTGCATAGGCAGTTCTATATAATCGTTGTACCGCTCTATAGCGTCGCTGTGTGCATTTAAAAGCTGTCTGCTAGTCATTGTCGGATTCTGCAGTGAGTTTGTCATATCTCGGTATGACTTGGTCAATGGGCTCGCATAATACTCGAGATGAGCATGCGTAGGGTGTACAGGCACGGGGGACAGGCATTGCGATTTTCTGACAGCACGTAACAGTCCTTCATTTAACAAAAACATTCGTGCCATTTTCAAGCGTTTCCCAAAACAAAATTAAGCACAGGAGGCAGGATTAAAGAAAATAAAGCAAAACCTTTTGCTAAAAGAAAACTTTGTTTAGTTTTTGGGGAAACAGACTTTCTGGACAATAACTTTAAATAGGGCAATAGACGTTGAACTCGTTGAGCTTTCAACGATTCAGAAACGGGAACCGTGCTTTCAACAATCTGGAGAGCACATTCAGAAATGGAATCAATCAAAGTGTCTTCCGAGTTTTTAATAATTGCTTTCTCAAGTTTTGGCTTGCTCTTAGCTATTGATGACAATAAATGAATATTGGAAACAACTATGCCCGTAGATAAACTTCAGTATAGCCAGGAAAGTTTTTTCCGAAAAGCGACGATTTCAGCCGATATCGATCGCTTATATTGTGTTGCAAATCAATTACAATATAACCGAAAGGCTTCTCAAAAGCGGACGTGACAATAATTAAGTTTATTAGGAAAAAGTTGGCGTCCTAAGATTTGCAGTTGCTGCCGGTCCTGAGAATTTTTAATACAAACAATGACTTTGGCGTTTAGCCGTATATCTCGACCAAAACTATGTTTAATAAACAGATTTTGGGTCAGGTAGATGACCGTTGTATTGGAATGGCGTCCGCCGTTGCAAAGTAACTGGGCAACGTGCTTGCTCGTTTTTTCTTCTAGGTGCAGGTCGTCAATCACACAAACGTTAACTTGTTTTTTATCGAAAAAATTCGGTTTGGAAATTTCTTCTGGCAAACCTTCAATAGAAGTAATTGGAAATCCTTCTTTTACTAGTTGATCATATAAGGACTGGTACTGTTTATAAAACCAATAAACCCGTTCCGGAACTTGCGAGAGTTTATTAAATCGGAGAATATTTGCCACAAACGTGGTTTTACCAGAACCAGAATTCCCACTGATTAACACTGAAGTTGGGTGATGAAACACATCATTCAACTGCACTTCCATTATTACGTTCGAGTAGCAAACGACGTGATTCATTTAAAACGAACGAAAGCAAGGGCATTATGATAATGTGATAGGAAATCGGTCCGTAACTCTTAGTACAATGACTGCAACTAAACGAAAAAGTTGAGAAAAGACAAACGGTATGGCGTAGAATAGAGCCCAGATTAGTATTCCCCGCGAGTTTTTTTCCTCTACGGGAATCGGTGTTGGCGTTTCAGGATCCATGATTTCTATGGATCGAAAGATTTCAAAATTACAAATCCGATTTCAAACTGGAAATTTTGAACTGAAATTGCACAACAAAAACGTACCAGTTGTTGTTGATCAGTTTGCATCCTCAAAAATGAGTAAGTCGGCCGGCTTTCCGTCAAACTCGTCGCCCCAAGATGGATGTACCGGTTGTGTAAACCCGCCCACCATGTCTCGTTTCTCTTCTCCCAGATCCTCCGGTTGAGTGAAAGGAACTCGTCTCTGTTCCAGTTTCTTCAGCTTTTTGAACTTGTCCACGCACTGAAAAAAATAATCGAATTTTGGTACGGGAGGAACGATATCGTCGTCGTCACCACATATACCAGTGCATGTCTCATTCCAAACTTTGACACCACTACCGTCAGGGCACTTGAACGTAATAACCAGCAGGATACGATAGCCGACACTGGGGCAGGCTTTGCGCCGTTCCTTGATTCGATACTTCAAATAGTTCCGCATACGACCGTGTGCCAAATCGCGAACGATGGGGCGCCATTCTTTCCATTTTCCTCGGCACACTTAGTTGGATTCTCTCGGAAGGCGATATTAGTCACCTTTCCCTCTTTAGGATACAGTGCAAACGCTACTTCCCCAATCGGCTGTTGATGGAACCAAGTTTCCTTAACAAACTGCGCTCTAACACCAATAGTAATATTAGGATAATACTTCTGAGCGTCTGTAAAACGGGCAAAAAGATCCCGATAAACTCCTTGTAGCATATGTACGTCGTTCTGCTGAACGGTGCTGTAGTATACAACACCGTTTTTCATCATACGTTCTCCAGTTCCGACCGGGAACAAAGCGTTAGCGGCGTTTTTTAAAGACATTCTCAAACTCGCGTGAAAATATCGGCAAATATATCTTCAGTGGCACGGTACATCGGCAAAAGTTTCAGCAGAAGTACTGTCTGTGTGTACGCGAGCAAGTAAGTAACTGTTTCCGAGTCAAATGTATGTGTGTGTGTGTGTGCGTGTGTCTGACTGAATGTACATTCTAAGTTACTATGCTGCTAAATCCACGTTTTGTTGCAGATGCACCGCCTACTTCAGGTCTTACTCCAGTTGTCAGTGGTCAGCAGCGCGTGCGGTGTATGGACGCACTGTTTCAGCCACTGTCAGTGCGAGCGCATCGAAAGTGTGGTGAATTGCGGAGGGCGGGATCTGACTACTGTTCCCACATTGCGCGCTGCAGAACAGTGGGTACAGGTAGTCCTGTTCCAGAAGAACAGGCTGTACAGTGTCCCGTACGCCGCTCTCGCCCGATCTTTCCCGCGGCTTCGTCTGTTCGATGCCCGTGGAAATCCGATCCTGGATTGTGGTGAGCGTGGGACCGTCAACTTTACGGTCTTATAAAACTGCGGACGCGTCCCCATCTCTGCCACACCGACAGTGCCGCTTATAACGACTGATACGGGCACGGGTATATCGCCGAGCATCGCCGCGTCAACCACCACCGCGAACCATGATCTGGCACCGATGACCAACCCACCGGCCGACGAACCGGACAGCGCGTTCAGTGCGCCCAATGTGGTGTACGCCATCATCGGTATTATTGCCCTCATTGCTGCCATATCAAGCGCAGTAGTATTTTTAAAGCGCCGTTGCGCCGTGGCTCCTGTAGCCCACGCTGTCAGTACCGAGAGTACTGAAATGTCGGTGGTTAATGAGCATACCGACGTGTAATTACTGTACATATGTTTTTTGTACAAATTAATTCTGATTTTGTACATATTTGTTTTTGTAGAGATTCTGTAGTTTGACTCATTGATGTCTGGTCTTCCATTTTTCAAAATGTGATCTTCTGTTTTGTGATATGTTGCGTTATGCGCTGTGAAAAACTTGTTACTGTACAGGTTCTGTTGAAAAAATAAAAGTTCGATTTTGGTTGGCAATACGTACTAATACGGTTTACTCAGACCATGATGCATACTAAAATCGAATTTTGACACTGTCCACAAATACTGTACTGATACATAGCAATTATAGAGTGGGATGCTTTAGAGCGGTACTAGGCGCAATTACTTTGTTAGTGACGCATTACTCTCTTTTCCTCTGAAGATAGATGACTCGCTGGAGATTCCCGAACAACAGCCAGTTGATTCTGCTGTATCATGTTCCCCACCTCCGTCTTCTGCCGAGCAAATTCCAACGTACAAGCGGTAAACCGCTGACCGACAACATCATGGACAGCGACTCGTCCGATGACGAGGATGGGGATGCCACTCCGGAGTTCCTTGCTGGTACATCCGCTGCAAACACTGAGGAAGACACTGCCGCACTGAGTGGAGAGGGCTCGGCGTTGAGGTACTGTATGCGATGTACTGTTTTTCGTTAATAGGTATATAAGTATAAGAAATATTCGAATTTGGTAGTCGTTATGCATGATGATTCACATTGCACTAAAATAGTGCCAACCAAAATTAATTTTTTCTAGAACATTGGCGGCCGTGAACCATATGATCAGCACAGTTGGTGCGCCACCGGCTGACAGTGTGGAGTTGGCCGGCGACGAAGCGACAGACGATGCGGACGTAGCAGCCAACCTTGCGGTTTTGGAGGAACTGGGTGTTGGGGAGGATCCCGAGAATGGTGTGCCCGACGCTGCGGAGTCTGAAGTCGAAGGCCAGAACGACGATGCCCCACAAAGCTGTGCGAGCGGAACGAGCGCTGACGTTGGTACGTGTGAAGTGAGTGCAGCTAGTTCGTCGCCGCGTGCACTGGATCCAGACCGCATTTTGACCCGTCGAATCGGACGCAAAGCAATGCGGAAACTGCGCCAGCGTATGAATTCTGTTGAACTGATATGCGGATGGATGGCTTTATAGCGTCTTGTGTGGGAAGTCATGGAGGGCATACGGCCGGACTTTTCTATCCAGTTAGGTGCTTTATTTGCCTTACAGGAGAAGGCAGAGCTCCTCCTTATTAAGATTTGCGAGAAAGGAGCCGCAGCGGCTGATCATGCCAAGCGTGTAACCGTAATGCCGTGCGATCTTGACTTGTCCAGTATGCTCGGGAGGAGAACTTGCGCAATGATCCACGGTTCTTTCCAAAAGGAAGTCTTCCCAGATATCTGGACTATCTGAAGCAGCGCCGCCAAAACCTGTATGTACCAGCTGCCGCACCAGCGTTCTGCACCGGCCGCAGCCGTACAACCTATCGCGCACGCTGGGTGGAAGCGTCCTTTGGCGCTGGAGTCATCGTCTGACGAAGATGAAGAAGTCGCGCCGATTCCGACCAGTCCGACTCCGTGTACGTATTCTAAGTTCATAATTATGTACAAAACTGTGTTTTTTTGTAGGCACACGCGGACGTAGCATGCGTCCCGGACGGGCCAATAGAGGGCGTGGATACACTGTGTCGGCCCGCGGCCGTACATATACGGCTGAAGTGCAGCGCGATCGATCCCCGAAGAAAGCCCCAGGAAATGCCGTTTGCTCACGAGGAGCACGGCGCGGACGTGCGCCTCGTGGAATGCGAGGATTCCGCGGCACGTGCACAGCTGCGCCTGTCCGTGCGCGCTCACCGAGTCCAGCTCCCGCACTCTCTATTTTACGAGGTACTTTATCCTGAGTACAGTACTAGACTTGTTACTTGTGTAAAACTTTACATGTCGGTATGTGCCTAGTAATGCGTCGTGGTGCCGGGCCTGCGAAGCGTATCTGCCTGGGTCGACCTAATGGAGTGAATTCCAGCTTGTCGGCAATAGCTCCTGGACTTGGTGGACAGCGGTTGGTCCCCGCACGCCATCGTTTTTCGTCGTCGTCTTCGGCG
The DNA here is from genome assembly GCF_019649055.1 of Paramacrobiotus metropolitanus. Classification (NCBI taxonomy): domain Eukaryota; kingdom Metazoa; phylum Tardigrada; class Eutardigrada; order Parachela; family Macrobiotidae; genus Paramacrobiotus; species Paramacrobiotus metropolitanus. The sequence continues at coordinate 405,059 of NW_026570315.1, read as the reverse complement.
TCGTCTGCTCAGCCAAGCAGTGGTACTCTTTTTATAATTTTAATCATTTTAGTCATTTCAACAATTATGTCTTTTAGCAACAACCGATGTTGTCCAGCCACGTGAAGCGGAGGGTGCCGTCGAGGGTCTGCAGTTGCTGGGTGGCGTTCGGAAGCCAAACGGTGTTGTTGTTGCTGTAGACGGCAATATCATTCGCGTGCCAGCCGGCGAGATGACTGCGAAGCAGTTCCATAACTGACAACATTTGTTCTAACCTGTACGCGTTCCACTACCTAATTATTTAAAGAAAATGTAGCCGCTTTAATTTTCACTAATATTTGTACTGTTGGCAGGACTTTGAGTGGAACTGCGATGTGGACGGAACGCGGAATTCGGAATGAGTGGATGCGTAGTTGTTTTGTTTTGCTTCGTTACTGCATCGGAGTGTTTGCACTGTCATTTGTTTTCATGTTATGTGTACGCATGGTGACAGGGATGATTTGTTGTTCTTAGTTATGCGCGCAGTAACGGGGGATAAAATTGTTTTGAATGTTGTATGCGTGGTACGGGGGCGATATTTTGCAAATGTGGTACAGGGAATTCTTTCATGTTTTTGGTGACCGGGATAAAGCAGCGGGAATTCTTTCATTAAAGCACGTATACTGGCCGCATATTTTACTGTACTGTAGTATTTTTTATTTCATTAATTAAAAAACTATAAAATAGCCATTTTTTCCACTAATGAATTACGTAATATAATTAAGTTAGTATAAATTACGTATACTTATTGTTTAAATTAAATTAAATTTAATTGTATAGTTAATTGCCGGCAGGTGTTACTGCGCGGCCCCCTGGGGTGTTTTAGCGCTCAGTGGCTCGACAATCTACAGCGCATCCCTCTCAGATCTTCCAATCGGGCGAGTCTTGATTCCTCGTCGATGACGGGCTGTGTGGTCGTAATCAATGTTTTCGATCGCTGCTCTTCGTACTTTATCTTCGCCTCCAGCTAGGGTTGAAATTCACGAGGCTTAGACCCATTTGTGAAAAGAAGTGAAATGAAAGTGAAATGAAGTGAAATGAAATGAAACGTGAAATAAAAAATTAAATTTAAATTGATTATTTTGGCTTTATTTAGGGTTGTAAACAGCCGAACGCAGTTAAAACATTAATATTGCAACTGTACAGTACCAGTAGAAGTTGTAAATTTAAAAAAAATTCATTGTAAGTCGATTGCTAAATTTATTATTCAGTACAAACTATAAGTAAGTGCAAAAAAATTTGCAATTTGCTTTTATTTTTAGTACGGAATAAGATAAAATTGTTTGAAACTAAAACAGGAGAGAAGTTTGAAAATGGTCATCGGTATACTCGTGTAGATATAAGAACAAGGCGGACAATAAAAATGTTCATTCTATTCAAGAAAACAGCACAGTAGCGTACGGCGGCACGGAATTTCCTTCGAGCTACAAGCCTGTCCGGTAATTTCTGTCGTAAAGATACAGCTAGCGCGAAGTTTGCGCTTAAAACGATGGCCACTTCAATACGTTTGGCGTAACACGGAAATTTGTATATTTCGCTGTATGAAACAGGCAGAAATTATCGGACAGGCTTGTACATATTAGTCGTATTTGGGCGCGCGGCGCGCCTTTTGACCTTGTCCGCGCCAGGTCTAACTGAAAGTAGCCAAGAAATTTCGTTATCTGAATTTGATCTTAGTTGCACTGTAAACACCTCTAAAACACCATTTCTTTCTTATCCGCTTTACGGATCCCAGTTTGACAAATAGATTCTTCTATTCGTACCTTAGTTTTCTAATTAAACCGAATTGTTAGTATTACTGGGAAGAACAGTAGAACTAAATTTTAGTGCGTTTTGCCTACCTATGAATTCAGATCTTGGAATTCTGAAATTACCTGCACTAAAAACGTACAAAAAAATTTTCTTCTCTTCCAGTTGCAAGATAAAGCTTACGCACTGTACTGCTTAATGCAGGGAATCGAATTAGAAGCGGTTACACAAAAAATACAACGGAGTGAACATTTTCGTTGCAAGAAATATTGTGAATCGCTCTAATTTCGTCCGCTTTTGATGCATTTCAAGCGATTTCACGATTTCACCATTTCATGCATTTCACGTTTCATTTCATTTCACTTTCACATTTCACGCGAGGGTCCGCGTGATTGTGAAGTGAAAGTGAAATGAAAAGTTGAAATGTGAAATGGTGAAAGCGTGATTTCAACCCTACCTCCAGCTCAGCTGCAGTGGTTCTGTAATGCCGTTCTTGTCGGCTGAGTCGTCTCATTTCGTGGTCGTAGCTGTCCACCGTTTGCGGGAGGTCGTTCATCTGTCGATCGCATCCTGCCACTTGTCTCAGGGCATCCTCCCGTTGGACTCGCAGTTTTCCAATGGCTAATGACGGCACTCGGCTGGTCGTCTGTTGGGCAGCTGAGTTCGTCGGGGTTGAATCCGGTTGTACCGATGTCGACATACCGGCCTGTGTGGTCGGTGTCGGCATAGTTCCTTGGGGAGTAGCTGTCGGTTGCGCTACTGTTCCTTCTCGGATCCGGATCAAATTATTGTTGTCGTTCATGAAGACTTGTAATTCTCCGATCTGCCGTAGTATGGAGAATCGGTAGTCGGAGTGGTCAGGGTTTGACGATGTGGTCGCCGCTAGCGAATCCTCCAAGTTTTTGATTTGAGATCGGGCGATTTCCACTTGACGGCGCAGTTCTCGCGGCGTCTCAGCTCTCGATGGACCACTAGTCGGTAGAGTTACCGGTGGCGGTACTGGCGGTGGAGGCATTGACGATACGACTTGTGTGGCCGTCGTCGGTACAAAACCCTGTGTGGGTTGTCCCCCTGCCAAACTTCCATACTGGTTTGACGGGTTCGTCAAGTATGGTGCCATAGTCGGATTTCCCCAGAGAGACGGTTGTCTCGGGTATCCGAGTTGAGTTGGCGAGATTGGCGGCGAAAACGGTCCAGGTACTGTTGACACTTATATCGGCCTTGGTGGCGATATAGTGCCGTCCGGTCCGATTATGCTGATTAATGCCAGTCTAGTCGGTGACATCATTCCGGGTGGTGACGGTAATGGTGCGTACGGTAATGGGGGTCCCACAAATGTCGTTCTGACCGGCGCCATTGTCGGCGTCGTATAAGGTGGTCCCGTTACGTTCACCAACCCTGGCACCATTGTGGGTGCCGGGTAAACTGGTCCGAGTATGTTCGGCATTCCAGTCGCCATTGTCGGTGCTGGGTAGGTCGGTCCGACTAATGTGGTCGGAACCGGCCAACGGTACGGTTGCGCTTGACCATGTGGGTCTGTCGCCGTTACCGGAGTCATTTGACTCGTCGTCGTACTGAGATTCCGTAAGCAGCCAGTGTTGTCGACCGCTGTTCTGGGTGCTAAGATTTGTGGCGGTATTGGTCGGATTTGTGTGCTGCGTCCGGGCCCGACCGTTAGGCCTGCTAACACATTAGCTGTAACGTTAGCGCTAGGATTTTCTACCTGCTGCGCCGGCGACTGTGTGGCCGACCGCGAATTATCCGATCGCGAAGTCGAGCGATGGTGAGTCGGATACGGGTGCGATCTATGGCTAGATCCGCTACGTCCGCTGTTAGATCCGCTAGAAGGTGGGTCATTGCGACGTCGGTTTGACATTGTTATCGCTGTTAAGAAGAGGAAATACGGCGCGTTAGAATTCTACTAACTCCCGTACATTCAACTGAAGATGTTCCGGTCAACTGAAGAAGTTCCAATTTCGATACCAAAGGTCCATTTATACCTATCTACCGTTAAGATACCTATAACCTATGTTAAGTTTCGCCTATGGCCCTATGACTGAGTCAGTTCTGTTGTGACTGTAGTCTTGGGTGCCTTTGATTTAGTTATTTTGGTCGGTTTCTCCGAGTCTGCCCGTCCTTCTGAGATTCTCTCGAGGATTTCCTTGTGGGCTTCGTCTTCAGTGACTTCAGTTTCCTCCAGCATCTGTTGTGCCGTCAGCTTCGGCTTCTTTGTCGTTCCGTATTTCCGTTTAGGCTTGGTCGGTTCGACTGCCTGATCGGCTACTGCGACTTCCGTTGTCGGTGCCCATGTATTGGCCGGGTCGACCTTCCGTATCGTGTACTTTCGCTTCGGCTTAGTCGGTTCGACTGCCGGGCCGGCTACAACGGCCTGTGTCGTCGGTGCCGACGAGTCGGTTGCCTTAACCGTCCTCTTTTTTCGAGCTGGCTTAGTCGCCGACTTCGGTTCTTCCGTAGTTTCCGGTTTATCCTCCGATTCCTTTTGTTTCTCCGTGGTCGGTTGGACTACCTTGTCCGCCGGTTCTTCCGCTGTTGGTTCCGGTTCGGCGGCTATGACATCTTGCTTCTGCAATTCTTGCAGTGCCGGTGTTTCGAAGTCGTTCGGTGGTTTCTTCCGAGGTCGACCTCGTTTCTTCTTACCGTCGGTTATCCTTCCGAAGGTTTTTGACGGTTTCGTCCGGTTTCTTCAATTTTCGGTGAGGTCGGCTACTGGACCGGATGACCGAGTTACCGGCCGACTTGTCACGGCTCGGTAATGTTTTACTCGATCGACGGCTACCGTATCTTCACGTCCGTCTTCGCATCGAAGGAGCAAGTTGTTTGGGCCAACGTAGTTGATGACCGTCCAAACTTCATCGTAGCGTTCCATTATAGCTGGATCCTTAGTTGGAATTTCTACCGTTACCTTATCCCTCGGTTTGAAGGTCGGAGACGACTTCTTCTTGTTGTAATATTCGGCGTTCCGCTCGAATGCGTCATCAATGTTGATGCGTGCGATTTCGTGCGACCGCTGAAGTCGTTGCTTTATCCGTCGGATGTAATGTTCCTTGTCCGTAAAGGTTTCCGGTGTGTTCGTTCCGGCCACTATGTCCTGTGGCATGGGCATTTCTCGCCCGTATAGCATGTAGAATGGTGTGAACTTCGTCGAGGCATGGACTGCTCGGTTCATCCCGCAGACGACGTAGGGTAAGGCTCTGTGCCAACGGTGTCCGTCTTTTACGTCGCAGAACTTACGTATACCGTCCCATATCGTCTGCATTTGCCGTTCGACTTGTCCTTGTCCTTCCGGATGGTAGGCAGTTCCAAGTGTGTGTTGGATGCCGAAGATCCGTGCGACCTTGGCGAATGTTTTCGCCGTGAAGTGAGTCCCTCTGTCCGAGTGGATGAAGGTCGGCATTCCGTACATTAGTAGTACGTCTTCCACGAAGAATTTTTCGAAGTCCCTCGCTGAGTTGGTCTTCGTTGCCCGGGCGATGGTGAACTTCGTCAGCTGGTCCGTTACCACTGCGATGTACTGATATCCCTTCGTCTCCGTCCGAGGAAGAGGACCTTTAAAGTCCGCGTAAATGCGATACCAAGCTTCACCGATCTCCGTCTTTTGGAGTTTACCTGGTGGTGGACGTCGGATTTTGTTCGACATGATGCACTGTCGGCGTTTCTCGATGTATTCGATGATGTCCGTAGACATGCTTTTCCAGAAGTATCGCAACTTCGCTGCTTCGATCGTCTTCTCCCGTCCGAAGTGGTTTCCGGTTTTTCCGTCGTGGAGTGGTCGAATGATTTGGTTGCGCATGAAGAGCGGTACGACGAAGCATCGTTCCAACTTTGTGTTGATCGTCTTCAGTCGGTACAGAACTCCCTGAGCCATCTGGTAGTGTTCCAGGTGTTTCGACTTGTGGTCGAGTTTCTCGGGTTTCTCCAGCTCATCAATGATTTTGCGTAGTTGCGGGTCTCGCAACTGCGCTTTCCGAAGTTCCTCGTTCGGGTGGGCCGGTGGTGGGAGCGTCTCTTTGGCTTCCAACTCGTCCGGTTCCTCTGCCGCGTTGACGGTTCGGATGATCGGTTCCGGTGTCTCCGGGGCTGGGATGTTGACGACGTGTACCTGTGTGGTACTTAAGTCATGCCAATCTGTTATGACATTACATCCCGGAAGAGGCGGTGGAGGTGGAAACCTTTGTGGTTTCTCCTCGTATTTCCGTTTCTTCTTCCATGCCTTGTTCTTCAGACGTCGGATGGTCCGAATGGTGCAAGTTTTGATTTCGTCCTTAAAGTCCTCAAAGTTGGGGACTTAATCCAACTCTTCGTGTGGATCTTTGTCGTCACTGCGTTCCAGTGGCCATCTCGACAGGGCGTCTGCATTGTCGCAGAATACTCCTGGCTTATACTGGATGGTTATGTCCCTTCCTTGTAAAGCCAGTGCCCATCGTGTTAGTCGAGGGTTGATGCCGGGTCGGTTTGACTCGCATCGGAGCAGATTCTGCAATGCTCGGTGATCCGTTCTCACGGTGAATGGTCCATGGTCGATGAAGTGCTTGAATTTCTGCACAGCCCATACCACGGCTAAGCATTTCCCATTTGGTGACTCCATAGTTGAGTTCCGGTCCTCGTAAGACTCTGCTGGCATAGGCGATTGGGTGTCCGTCCTGTGAGATCACCGCGCCAAGTCCGGCTCCGCTTGCGTCGCATTCGATGACGGTCTCTTTAGTCGGGTCGAACTTCGCCAGTACAGGTGCTTCTGTTAGCGCCTTCTTGATGTCGTTGAACTCGGCCGTGTGGGCGTCCGTCCAATCGAGTTTGATGTTTTTATTCTTCCGGAGAAGCTCGTACATTTGTGATGTCTTCTGAGCGTATCCTCGGATGAACTTCCGGTAATAGTTGGCCAGTCCGAGGAACGACCTGAGTTGGCGTTCCGTTCTCGGGCAGCTTTGTTCTGCTATTCAGGCCACTTTTTCATCATCGGTCTGGACTCCATCCTTGCTAAGGACGTGTCCAAGGAACAGCAGTCTGTCCGTTCCGACCTCACATTTGGAGGGTTTGACCGTAAATCCGGCATCCCTTAGGCATTCGAGGGTCGCTCGGAAAGCCTCGACAAAGTCGTCGAAAGCTTTGCCGAAGAAGATGACGTCGTCAATGTAGGCGAACACACCTTTCTTCCTGGCTGATGCCGTTATCTTGTCCATATGCATCTGGAAGGTAGCTGGTCCGTTGCAGACTCCAATTGGCATACAGTTAAATCTCCACATCCCCTCCGGTGTTATGAAGGTGGTGTAGTCCTTGGAACTTTCGTCCATGGGGATTTGCCAAAAACCAGACTGACAGTCTACTTTACCGTAGTACTCCATTCCGGCGCACCGGTCCAGTAGTTCGTCTGGGTTCGGTAGTGGGTTGTTATTCTTCTTCGTCAAAGAGTTCAACTTGATATAGTTGATACAGAAACGAGTTCCCACCGTGCCGTCTCCGTTCCGTTTCGCGGCTAAGACGACGGGGAAACTCCATGCAGCCGATGACGGTTCGATGACTCCTTGGTCGAGCATCTCCTGCACGTGTTTCTGGATGAATTCCCTTCCTTTCCAGCTTGTCCTGGTGGGGTTCATCTTAATTGGCTGTGCTCCCTGGACGTCGATGGTATGTGTTACCCCTTTGACGTCTCCGTAAGGTTTCTTCGAGGTCGGAAAGACGGTCCGATAATCCCATGCTACTGCCTTCAGTATGGCGAGTTGCTCATCGGTTAAGTTCTTACCGAAGTTCATGGAGTCGATGATTCTTCGTCGCTCCTCCTGGGATTCCGCATCTTCTCCTTCCACGTGAGTTGTGTTAACTCGAGCTTCTTCTATCTTCTGGTCGTCCGTCATCATGTTGAAGGGTTCGACTCTTCCCATCGGTGCACCCTTGCGTAGGATGACCGGGTGGTTGGTGTGATTTGCCACCAAGACGGTAAATGTCTTTCCGTCGTGCTTTGTTGCACCGTCCAACATGTCGATCCCACTTTGTTTGGGATCGGATCCACCCAAGTACATCAGGTTCTGTAAGGGGATACCAGGACATCTAGGACGACTTCGACTTCGGTTACTGTTCGAGGTAGGAGTTTAACTTTCCGTTGAGCTCTAACTCCAGTTGTCTCGAAAATGTCGAACTTGGGAGATGGCTTCGGTTCCGGTCCGGCCGGCCATGTCTTCGCTACTCCGAGTGGGAGTTCCCAAATGACGTGTTCATTGTCGATATCCGGTTCGTAGATATCGCTGTATTGCATGTGGCCAAGTCTTACGCCTTTCTTCAGTACCTTCGGATGAGGCGTTGTGTTCTGGATGTTTATCCAGGCCGTGTCTGTCTGAGGTCGGATCTCGATCTCTGCTTCGATCGGTCGGATAGGTCGGACTTTCCTTCGAAGTGTTACGAAGTGTATCCGCCTCCTCGGGTCCATTGGTTTGGCCGTCCGTACCTTGATAGAACACGTTGAGTATGGTGGGAGTGAAACTCGTTCACTGTTGAAAACCACTTGTCGGTTCAGCGGCTTAAAGTCAGATCCGTCCAGCTTCAGATGATAAACTTCTGGGCATTTGTTGTCCAGGTTTAGCTCTTCGACCGTGTTGATTTTCGCAATCCGAACCTTCCGTGGGTTCGGTCGCTCCGACTTCTGTTGGTCGGTCAAGTTGGCCGAGGTCGGTTGTCCGGTTGACAACTGCTGAACGATTACTGTTGGAGGTCGGAGGTCGGTTTCCTCCGGTTGTCCTCCTGCCCATTCGAATAAGGCTGCCAGTTGATCCTGTTCGGCTTGTTTTTCCGGATCAACTGGCTCGGGTTGCTCGGTCGACTGTGTGTCGACTATGAGTTCCGTATGGACGATCGACCGTAAAGCAGTTGTTAGCCTTACGTCGAAAGTTTCTTCGTCCTCCGACGACGATTCGTCCGTGTCGTCGTGTCTCGGTTTATCCGTCCTGCAATGTCGGACTGACGGGTCGAATTCTTCGTCGTCATCCTCTTCCTCTTCGGATTCTTCCGAAGGTCGGTTATCGGAGTCCGTGTCCGCCGAATCGCTCGTGCTTGGTGCAATTGAGCCGTCCGACTCGCAAGGTTCGAATTCTATGGCCGATCCGTCTTCGTCGACGTCGACCTGCGGCATGTTACCGTATCCGACCTCTGTGGTCGGTTCGGATTGGTCGGCCATATCCGTCGGTTGGGTTGGTCGACTCGCTCCGTCCTGATTCTCAAGGTCGGTTGGCCGTGAGTCTGTGTGGCTCGGCCATCGGATGACTGTCCGTTGAGTCTTCCGAAAACGGTCTACCTTCCGGTCCGGTTGCGGAGGTGCCGGTGACGACGGTCTGTCGTCCGACCAAGTCAGGTCGTGATGAGCCTTTATGGCTCGTACCACTCCGTCAATATTGTCTTGACAGATGATACACCGATAAGGTTTATCGGTTTCTTCCAGTAGGACGTTTTCGTCGGGTTTGGGTAAGCTACTGATGAATTTCACTTCCTTCGGGGAGTGTTCCATTGTTGGTGGTAACGGGTCGGGGATTCGCCGAGTTATGGTGATATCCTCGCCGTATCTTTGCCAGAACGCTGTTGTCCCGGTGGCTCCATACTGTCGTAGTTGTTGCAAGTAGGAGAAGAGTTGGCTGCCTAGTTCAGCATGTCTCCAGTGGACGCGGTATGGGGAGTCCGTACTCCATGTACTGTCGATGGATCGGAACTCGTTCATCTTCCCATTCCCACGCTTCATCGTCTATGTCGTTTGCAAGGGCGATTACAGGTTCGCATCTTTGTTGTGCTTCCTGTATCTGATCGGGAGTTACCGCTCCGTTCTGTTGCAGAGTGGCCACCATCTCCGACGTCCGTTGGTCGAGAAAGTGCCGAATTCCCGAGAACCAAGTTCGGTACTTTTGTCGTACTCGTTCTAAGTTCTGGGCATCCGCTTCAGCGGATGCCTCTGGTATCGGGATAGACTTTAATATAGTCTTCGCCGGTCGTAGTGTTCCGGTGCTTTTCCATCCTTCATACGCTTCGAAGGCGTTGTGCAGCTTAAGTTCCTCAACCAGAGTCCGGTTGGTGTCCCGGCAGTCACGGCAAATGTTTCGCGAAGATTCCGTCAGCTGGCCAAGCTGGTTTACCCTCGCTCCACTTGTTACCGTGCCCGATGCCTCTGGTATCGGGATAGACTGCACTACCGTCGTTCCTTCGGGTTGTTCCGGATTAGGAATCGGTGTTAAAATGAAGGTGAACTTCGAATGCAAGTAATCGCATCCGAGTAGTACTGGAATGTCCGCTTCGGTCGGCTGGACGTGGAAAGTGTGATGACTCGTAAAGCCCTGCATTGTCACAGGTGCCGTACAACAGTGAGTGACCATGAAGGCGACTTGTCCGCCCACACCAAGTATTTTGGTATAATGTCCGAGGGGTTGCATTGTCAATCCGTTCCTCTCGCAAAATCGTTTCTCGATGAGCGATGTTTCCGCTCCGGTATCCAACATTGCCATTGTGGGCGCGGATCCGACCTGGATTTCGTGTGTCCAGGCTCTGACCGTCTTCGGTTTCTTGTGAGTTCCTTTTTCGAAGGTCACTTCCCGTACTGTCGGTTTGATGGGAATAAGTGATACTGGTCCAGGGTCGACGTCTGTTCGTCTCACTCCGGCTTTAACTACTTCCTGGGCTTCAGGTCGGTTCGCGACTCCGTCCTTCGGCGCGTCGGCAGTTGTGAGCCGTCGTGCTTGTTCCAGTATCCGTTCCTCCGTGGAGACGTCCGTCGGTCTCACAGTTGAGAACATATAGTTGATGTTCTGGAACGTCCTTGAGCCAGTTACTGTTCGTGGCTGGGGTTGGAAGAAGCCCGTTTCCTGCTGCAGACAGTAGTCGGATACTTGTGCTTCCAGTGGGACAGTTTCCCATTGCTCGAATCCTTCCGTTTCTTCAGTAAGGTCAATTGCTGCAAATGTTGCAGCGTATCTATCCGTTGTACGGGCGGATGATACATTGGGGTAGTTCCTTTTGCCCCTTTGCGCGGATCGGCGTCCCGGTCCTCCGCGTCTTGGGCCCTGTCTGGGCGGCTCGGTGGAGGCCCTACACACCGGCAATCCGGTCCAGCTTCCGTGGCCGGTCCGTTCAGCGTCACTTTGTGTGGCTGACGGCACGGATACTGTGTTAGCTCCGCGTAGGTCGGGCAATTCCTGAGTTCCGACCTCCGACGTTCCAGTGCCAAGTCGAGGCGCTGGGTCGGCCAATCCGGGCAATCGCTGCGTTCCGACCTCCGACGTTCCAGCGCAAAGTTGATGCGGTGGATCGGTTAAGTCGGGCATTTCTTGCGTTCCGAATCGGATCTCGATTCCGTCATTGTTGACGAATATACCGAGTGCTGCCGCCATGTTTCTGGTGGCCTCAGCCTCCTTTGTGGGGGCTAATAGCGCTGTGCGGAATTCGTCCTCAGTGCTATTCCATTCCAATCCTAATGCGTTTAGGATTGTAACTATTCGTTCTTGGGACAGTGTAAAAGTCGGTTCATTCCGGTTATTAGACGATTGGTTAGTCGGGTTATCCTTGTCCGGTGGTTCGGTGGGATGTTGGAGGTCGAATGAGTCACCGGAGCTCATCGACCTTAGGCGTTTCCCGAGGAGTTGCCCCGAACCGGCCCATTGTTGGGCAGCGTCGAGTCCAAGGCCTGGCGGGGCGGCAACGGTTCTCTGTATGCCGGGGACCCTTGTTGGTTCCCGCCGCTATTCCTGCGGTTTCCGCCATTTCCTCTGCCGGGCGACCGGTTTCCGTTACCGGAGCCGCTCGAGCCACCAGCCTGTTGCTGGCGAGGCCGCGGTAGTGGCACGATATCCCTCCAGTATGGGTTGTCCGAGCCAACCGGGCCATCTGTCGTGTATCGGCGGTACCAATCGTTGTACCACCGAAGATTCGGGTTGTCAGCCGGTCGGTTGCCGGCATATCCGCAGCGCGCTCCGTCGTGGTTGTTAAACATGCAATATCTGCATGAGAAGGTTCGTTCCCTGGTCCACTGGAAAAACGCTGCTTCCATTTTGTCTACGTAAGTTGTAGACTGCCGAGCACCGCCGCGATTGGAGAAGGTTCCTGTCTGGCCTACTCCGCGTCCGTAACCTCCGTCGCCATATCCCTGTGTGGGATCCTGGCAGTATGCAGAGTATTCCGGCGGCCCATGCGGCTGATATACGGTCTGTTGCGGTGTCATTGATGGTGGGGTTTGAGTCGGTACGAGCGTTGTGGCCCGGACTCTAATGTAGTCACTGTCCCGTGAACCCCTTGCCACTTCGTACATTTCCTTGCCGTTCACAAACTGCCTTATAAAGTCGCGAAGTTCGATCGGTGTCTTCGGCATCCTAATTTCCAGGGCTTCCCGTAGTCTGGGTTCGAGGATGTTCTCCTTGAGGTAGTAAAGTACCATCTCATCAGTGATGTTGCGGACCTGGGACTTGATATACATCATAGCGTCGTAGTACTGTTCCGGCGTCTCTTGTCCGAAACGGTACGTGCGTTTAGCCATCGTCGTCATGGCGTTGATTTCCCTGTTCTTATCCGCAAATCGTTCCTCGAATTTCGTCAGCCACAGGTTGACTGGCCATCCACCGAGCGGTTCCTCGGCGGCTGTAAGTGTGTGCCATTCCTCCGCTTGGCCCTTGAGTTCGGCTGCCAGGTCGGCCATGAAGGTCTGATCGGTCTCGTACCACTGTTGGGCTTGCCGATGCAGGCTGCGGATCTGTTTGAGCCACCGGTGTAGTTTGGTGTGGTCACCATCGAACGACGGCATTGGTTGCCTACGTCCGTTAGCCATTGCTCGTACCATGGCCACATGTGCGAGGTCCTGTTCCAGAGGAATCGGCTGTGCCATTGGTGCAGCTTGTTGTGCGACCGGGGCAGGTAATGGTTCGGCATGTGGCATCCGACCTTGTTGGTCTTGATATGCCGCTTGATGATAGGCCGGTTCATGTTGGCCGTCATATCCATCCTGTTGCGGATGCGGTGCGTGACGAGGCTGCTCTGGCCGACCTCCATACTGGTTCTGTTGTGGGGGCGGCGTCCGAGCCTGTGATGTCGGCTGTCGTGGCCTCGGTTGTTCCGAGTAGCCTTCATACGCCTCCGGTCGCACTTGTGGTGCCGGAATCGTCCGTAAGGGTGGTGGGTAATATCCCCTGGGCTGTTCGTTAACCCTGCCGTATAAGTTGGGTTGTGTTCCTCTCGACGGCAATCGACTTTCCGTTGGTTGATATGGCGGTGCCCGGCTTTGTTCCGGGTAGCCAGTTGGATGGCGGGTCGACTCCTGTTGGTCGTAGTATCCGCTCTGGTCGGCCATGTTGTGTGACCGAGTCCTTGATCGCTCGTAGTCGAACCCTCGTTGGTCCGGGCGATCCATATTCCCATTTCCGGGTGAAAGTTCGTTCGTTCTCCCAATAACCGTCGTTGTGGGCGGTTAAAGGGAAATCCCCTCGGCGCTTCCGCTCCGTCGCTGTTGTCAGGGTGGGACGCGGTGGGGGTCGGCGCGTGCATTGTTGTACGCGTCGAAAACGAGGTGCTCGTATTCGCACCAGCTGTTGCTACTGTTGTAGTCGGCACGTTCGAGGTCGGGACATATGACGTCGCTGTTGACGTGTTACGCTCCGGCTCGGGCTGACTCGGTATCGGATTCGGCTGTGGTGGCGCTCCGGTGGACGGGTCGGTTGTAACGACACAGACGAAGTAGGACGTGTTTGTTTCCTTCTTCCCCAGTTCTTGGGCCGGATTGTCGCCCCACAGGATGTCGCGTATTGTTTGCGACTGGTGATAGTCCTGTGCCATGGACGTCCTGTAGGATGGGGGGTCGGCCCTGGTTTGTTCCAGGTGCTTCTTTTCCTCCCGAAGGCACCGGATCTCGGTGTCCAACTCGTCCATTTGCCGCATCATCTCTGTGATGTTGCTGGCTGCTTCGGTGCCGTAATCGAACAGTTCGTTCTCACGGGCTTCAAGGTAGGCGATGCGGTTCCCTTGTGCTTCGTTCACCTTGTCGGCTTCAGCCATGCTGTATTCCAGCTGAGCTCAGAGTTTCTCCTCTTGTTTGAGGTACTCGTTCAAGCCGTATACCTGGTCGGTTAACTGCGTGTTAACTTCCTCCAGGTCGGCGATGAATTTCCTTTGGTCCGCCGAAGCCGGTCGACAAGTGTAAGTCGGACTCTGTTGTCGACTTCTGGCCGTTAAAATTTCCAACTCCGTTTGGAGTCGGTCGGTCAATTGTCGGAGCTGGTCGACCTCGTTGTCGGCCTGCTGCAGTTCGACAATATACCGATCCACTTCGTTGCGGTATACTTCGGCTTCTTCGTTAGCCCGATTCAACATTTCGTGGAAGTGCCCCGCGGCTTGTTCCGAGGCAACCAAGGCTGACTGTGTGTCGGCCAGTTCCTTCTCTGCAGCTTCGAGTTGTCTGCCAAGTTGGAGGACGGCCTGTGTTGACCGGTCCAACTTGTCGTTAAGGTTGGCGACTTCGTTGGCGTCGTACCGACAAGGTCCTTCGAATCGTTTCAGGAGGGCCTTCAGCCGGTCCATTTCCCGTTGCTGGTCGGCAATGATCTTGTTGAGGCCTTTGTTCTCGGCTTCCCACCTCTTCCGTTCGAGGCGGTGAGTTTCTGCCGACCGTGCGGATGAGCCTTCTGCTGAGTTTACGAGTTTGTCGGCCAGCACGATCTGTGTGATCAGCTGGCGACATCGTTGTCGAAGCGCGTTAATGTCTTCGATCTTCTCCGGCGGTGTTGCCGAAGTCCATTTGCGTGCGGTATATTCCAGCACGCCGGCGTCGTATCTGTCCTCGTTGGACTTGGCTGGCGTCTGGAGAGACTCATCCCCGCTGTTGGGTAATGATCCCGTAAGGTTAAAGACGTCGTCGGTTGGCAGCGATGTTTCGCTGTCCGAATCTCCGACGGCAAACTTGGGGAATGGTGTTCGGTTGACAGGTCGGCTTGTTGTCGACTTCCCCTTTGTTTGGGTCTCTGTTGTTCGGGTCGACTTATCCATTGTTGGTAGAGGTCGACTGGACGGTGAAATATCCCGTTCGTTGGGTGCTGGCATGTTAGTCGGTGATCCAGCTAGATGAGGGCCGCTTCGTGGAGGCACTTCGGATCCTTCCGTTCTGACCGTTGGTTTGGTCGGCTGGACTCCGATGTCCGACCTGTTGTCGGTTGGTCGTTGTTCTGGGTTGGTCGGCTTCGAATGTCCGACCTCCTTTTGACCGACTTCTGTGGTCGGATACTGCTGTCCGACCTCCGTGGTCGGTCGCTGTTGACCGACCTTCGAGGTTGGTGATGTCCTTCCGACCTGTGTGATCGGTTGGACTTTGCCGACTTCTGTTGTCAGCTGTTCGACTTCGGAAGTCGGCTTATGTTGGCCGACTTCGGAGATCGGACTTTGTTGTCCGACTTCGGACTTCGGAGATCGGACTTTGTTGTCCGACTTCGGACTTCGGAGATCGGACTTTGTTGTCCGACTTCGGACTTCGGAGATCGGACTTTGTTGTCCGACTTCGGACTTCGGAGATCGGACTTTGTTGTCCGACTTCGGAGATCGGACTTTGTTGTCCGACTTCGGACTTCGGAGATCGGACTTTGTTGTCCGACTTCGGAGATCGGACTTTGTTGTCCGACTTCGGACTTCGGAGATCGGACTTTATTGTCCGACTTCGGAGATCGGACTTTGTTGTCCGACTTCGGAGATCGGCGATTTCCGACCGACCTCCTTGGTCGCCTCGCCAATGTTGGACGAGGTCGACTTCGCTTTAAAAGCGTTAGATCGAACTATCACCTTTGTGGAGATGTTCAATGATGTCAGGAACGTCTTTTGGTTTATTGAACTTCCGAGTGTCAGGAACGTCCGGAGAGATGTTGTTGTTATTGTTGTGTCTGTTGGTGACTCAGTACACAGGGTTAATATGCAGTACTATAGTACAGTACAGTATGTAATAAGAGTACGGTGTAGTACGTCCTATACTACTGTGCTGACCAGTATGACGTCACAGGGTTAAGTGGTCTTGCACTTATCTGCCTACGTCACAGAATGCGAGCCGCGTGCAAAAGCTATAAAAAACGATGATTCACGCCTATGTTAGCCTATGGGAACTTTCCCCTGCACGCTGACTGGCTGCCCCTAAAGTACTGAAATCCGGTCGTTATGACGTCGCAAGGAAGTTCGCGCTATTTTCCGCGAAAATTAATTTTATTTTTAGGTCGGCCAGAAAGTTTATCTGGTCGGATTTTTAAGTTTTTAACCGTTAGAAATTAGTTTTAGGAATTAAGAAATTTTTCTGGCGGTCGAACCGCCGTTAGAAATCGAAAGAAAGAGAATTTCCGACCTGTTGTCGGCTAGCCTTTGTTAGACTGGGTACGTTGACCTAGCAGGTCGGTTCTCGACCGAAAGTAAAATTTTGAGTTCGGATTCTCCGTCAAAATTTACTTTTTCACCGTTAGAAATTAAAATTTAGTAGTTAGAAAATACTTTCAACGGTTGGAAAGTAAAAAGCCGACCTAGTTACGGCTAAAATCGACCTACAACCACGACTTTACCGGTGTCGGCGTCGGTGTCGGTTCTGGTCGGTTGCACTTCGTCCGAGGTCGGAAATCCGTCGCTTCCGCGTAGAATTCCGCCGTTAAAGTTGCGGGTCGGTGTTCAAACCGATGGTCCCCGTATAATGGAGTAATCCGTTCGCGCTGCAGACTCTCGTTCGAGTCTGGTCCGTCAGTTGGGAAGGAGAAAAGTCCGTGCGTTCGGGACGCGCTCTTCAGTGTGGAAGAGACAAGAAAACCGTGCTCACCAGCTGGGCAGGAATCACTTCAGTGATCCCCGCTTCACCACAGCTGTAAGACGATGCGACCGTTTTGATCGACAGTCAAGGTAGAGGCTGCTTCAGCAGTCTGCTAACAGTGACTGAAAAGACTCCTGTCGAGTTCTCCGAAATGAAGCCTTCACCGTCTCCTCAAAGGGTCCGTAGGAAGGAAAACCTTATAGGTCTGCTACCATGTAACAGACAATGGCGAGGAGCTCACGATGCTGTCTTTATTGACAAATAAAGGCTGACAAAACTGCGTAATAGCAGGAAGAAAGAACAAAGGCACGTCCGGCCAAATAGCAAAGTGTATGCTCAAAAGGGTTCTTGATGCGTCTCGTTGGCGAGTAAGTGTCAATTGAATCCTGGCGGCAAGCACGTGCGTTGATGCAGGCCAAGACGTGAATCAGCTGTGTGATGCGCAGACTGGACTCTACCCAACGCGAGCGTATGAACGCTGAGTAGTACTGCGAGAGAGGAACGAGAGAGCCAGTACAGCTCAGTGTGGCGCATGCGGTATATCCACTTCAGTGGATGAGTGCAGTGCAGCGTCACACGTGCGTACAAGAGAGAGGCAATATGGCATGTAAGTGAGTGCAAGTACGCTCTATGTTGAGCCGTACGCACCACGCACAGGCTCATCTGCCTGACAAAACTTAAAGTGAGCAAAAATATGAGCCGAATCGAGGTACTAAATGTATATACTATTGTATTGACCCTATACTATTGACTATACTATTGATTCGACCTGTTGTTTTGTATATACTATTGTATTGATCCTGGTATACCAGGCTACCAGCCCATCCAGTCCATCATTAAAAGTTAGCCTAATAGCTCGCTCAAGAGAATTTTTTTTCAGTGTTGACAAGCGCCTTTGTTAGATTCGTTTGCACATTCATAAGATTTACTAATATAACGTTAGAATATGAATGGAGCGGTTCAGACGCACTGTTGTGTTTAGCGTGCAATTTACAGGGATACCATGGTTTACTGTTGCTTTTTTCGGCAGATCTATTGGAGTTCCCGTAAATACAGGATAATATCGCGTCGTCACAACCATTGGTACAGTTGGTGAGATCTGTTTCTGATAACGTTGAATCCGGAAATAATAACCAGTTTTTGAACCTTTATTTTAGCACCACAAAACCCTGTTGCACTACTAAAAATTTATTGGTACATAGATTCTCCAAGGATAGCACATAAATCATAATAAACGCAGTCTTCAAGATTAAATATAATAAAAATTTTACGGATGAACAATAAAACTTGTAAGTGCTTTGAAAACAAATAATTACGGTGTGCAACGATCATTAATGATGCCGGTACAGTCACTATTGCCGAATGACGTACGAGATAATTTTTAAGTTAAAAGATAATTTAAACCATCCATAGATCGTAGGCATAAGAGAATGGATATTTACTGTAGACAAAATAAATTAATATCTTCAACAATTTGCTATGTTTTGCGATGATGTCTGTGCATAAATCCACATCTGGCAGAAACGTTCTCCTGCAAGGAGTAGACACGGTGTAAGAGGAGGTGCGCTTTCTCTCTGTTTAGTGCTGGTACAATAGGCTTAGGCGGCTGTATGGTGTACATGATGCGGACCCGCCGTGCTGTTGCCGGCTCGCGCTCAACAACAGTATCAAATTTCACAGTTTCGCCGGTTCGGCTGATATATTGGAGTTCCCATAGGCAAAGCATAGGGTCGGGTCGGCAGAATTGTGGGTGCACTTCGGCAGATTTATGGGAGGAAAACCACTTTCTTGCCGGGCTCGCCAACAGGAAACAGGCCAATATATCTGCCGGCTACAAGCGAGTTTGAGGATGACTGTGTAGAGTGTCAAATTGCACTCGGGTGATGAAGAAGATTAGCGTGCGGTATGTTTTAAGTTATTAAAAGTTGAATTTTCGTTCTTATTACGTTGCTTAGTGTTTCAGATTGAAGTTCCGTGAAATTTCAAAAATTGTAGTGTAGTGGCTCAGTACAGCCAGTTTTGCAGTAATACGGTAATACGAGTATCTTTTCGTATGATAAATATTTGGCAAAATTTTTAGCGAATTTAATTAGTAATTTTTAAAAGTAGGGAACTGCATGGGTCAGTGGAAGCTATTTGAATTTTCTGATGAAAATTGTGCACATAATGTGTGCGTTTTGCATTGTGCTTTGTATGTTTTTCTTTGCAACTTGGGACGTTCTGCTCTCCGCCATCCATTCCCGTGGACTCCGGATTGCCAGTTAACGCTCAAGGATCTCACACTTTTACTTACGGATTAGCGTTTCAGTTTTCCATTATGGCACCGGAGGACACGCGGAAGTTGCACTCATAGTGCTGGATGGAGCGTCGCAATCTGATTACGGATGGAATTTTGGCGATAGTGCTAGATGTTACACGCACTATGCGGATGGAGCAGATGTTACTTTTTCCTATGTCCCTATGTTCCTTCCTCTTCGTTCCACGTCGTTCCACGATGTTCCACTTTTGTTCCACTACGATGCAGAGAAATCTCGTTTGCGGGGGTGACGTGTACTGGCGTCCCTTAGTACACATCTCTACTACTTCTACCCCAAGGCTTAGGCTTAGTCCTTACTACAATGTCTACTTGAGTCATGACCCCGAGTTCGAGTCGACGCTTCTAGGAAATGTCCAGCAGAAAACTTTGACCGCGACTTGCCATTTCGACGTAACCGCGACTCACTGACGTAGCTTTACCTATTGTTCTCTTGTACTTGCTGACCTCTTGTTCTGATTAGTCTATGCTGTGTTGATGCGATATTTGATTAGTCCACGTGTCAGTGATCGTAGAGTATTGGGCTAGATTTTATATCCCTATTGTTCTCAGACCGTACCTGCGCGTACGAAGAGTCGCACCTGCGGGTGCCCAAGACTATATAAGGCGCTCGTCGCCCACACAAATGTCAAGAGTTTTTTTCCAACAAAGTAGTGACTTGTTCACGACCTGATTAACTTCAGACTTTGCCCTGGAATACTCTTTCACAAGTGAGGACTCTTGCTAACTGACCTCTTGGTGACCTTTCACTTATGTCAGGGGCTTTCCCTCTACTTCGTCGACGTGCATTATCATTCTCGGATAGTCTCGTGGCGTAACAGGTTACCCACTAGCTCCCACTTGCATCCCGTGACCTTTCGGTCTCTTCTCCTTCTTCGATCTTCATGCCCTGTGAATACCAGGTTGATGGATCTTGCTCTTTCCGCTTCTGCTAATATCTAGCGTGAGGTCAGGTAAGTATACTCTTCTTCTTCTTGCATATTTCTCGTGTTTGCAGCAGGGATTCCTGGTTCCGGACTTCTACCATCTACTAATTCTTCCCAAAATTTTGAGATAAGAGTCGCTTTATTCCCGATTGTGTCGTGGTCTGGGAAGTGGTTCAACAAGTTGGATAACGATTGAACTTTGAATTACACGACATTGCGCCCACCTACGGTTCGATTTTCCCCGATGTTGCGGAAAATTAGTGGATGGTAATTATTTTAATTTGATGGTGCAGGATGGTTGGTGGTCAACTCGAGAGAGCCCACATTTATTAAGTCCGTTAGGAGCCACTAGTATGGTGAAGGAGGTCCGCGTTCCAGTTCGGACCTAGGGTGCCGAGTCCCCCGTATATCCCACCCTGTGGAACAACTTTTGCGGGCGGCTACGGTTTACTCTGCTATGGAATGCTACGAATGCGTGCATCGGTTGACGAAAGCTTAATTGTAGCACCTCTCGCTTCGCGCTCGGTGCAGACCATTTTACCACGATGCAACCGCAGTACTTTACCATGACGTTAGCACAGTGCAAAGCTGATTAGCATCACAGTGCAAACGAGCTACTTGTCGTCGTTGTCTGTTCATCATGAAGCATGACAATGTACGTCGTACGATAATCTACCCGTTCATGTACCGGTAAATTATCGGTCGGCGGTCCAAGTCCGGATATGCAGCATTTTGATTGTTACACTTCCGGCAACGCTGCCGATGTGGAGTCTAATCATACTTGCGAAATTGTCGAAAGCCATGTCGTGCGATAGAATATTCAAAAATTCAATTAAGTTGTCCTCGTCGTTACACTATATTGCGCCATGGTGAAAACGTGCCTGTATTAATTTCTAACTGTTGCTACTGTATCACATGCCCACCACCACTATTGTATAGATTTGTTATTTAAATGCAACACGTATGCAGTTAACAATTCTTTGCACCACAGTGCAAACACTATGTTTTCTTAAGTATTGCAATCTTCAGCATCTCCAGTGGTGTAAAGAATTGTGCATCATAATGCGCCGCACTTTACCATGACGCAACCGTTTGTGTATCGCTACGGTACAGATCTGCAAAGCAGTGCAAAGAAGATAAGCAGTTCAAAGCATATAAGCAGTGCAAAGCAGATAAGCAGTGCAAAAGCTGTCGTCGTTGCCTGTGCACCACGCACCACAATGCAACCTGTTCACAATAATGCAATGCATAATAAAAATGTGAAAATGGGAAGCCCACACTAATTAGTCCTTTGTTATGCTTAGATCAGTCCCGTAACACCGATTACCTAGCCGCTGTCGCGTCAGGGGGTTGGGGTTTCGGACCAGGGGGGGGGAGGGGTGCGAGAATGTAAAAAGGTGATCATCATATCGAAAGGAAGGATGGCAATTCGTTCGTATACGCCTGTCCGGAAATAAAATGCGCCTAATACAACACGTTCAGTGTATTGATTTACTTCAGAAAGTGCTGCCATACTTTCAAATGCCCCAGCTTTTAATCGCCAGCTTCGGACTATTCGGAAAGTCACTTTGGTAAACTTTGGTACTTGGAGGAGCGCGGGTAATGCCGAATTTTTGGACTTCTCCCCTGACGGAGCGCTGCTCTCTGGCCCGAAGAACACCGTGGAGCAGACGTAAGCCGTATGGCGACAACAGTGATCATTGTAACACACAACGCCACGATAAAACTACTGCTTTGCCACTTTGATGACGGCGCCCTGGTCTATGATATGCTCGTTGGCGCAGCCGCGCTCCACGCACGACAGGGTGATGACGTAGTCGCACTCTTGGATGGGTCTGGCTGCAACACCACCGGTTTCTTGGTGTCGCCTTACAGCACACTCATTTACCGACTGATTAAGAAAGCAACACGAAATTAGCCGCTTACGACAACGGGACGGGACGCGCGGGATGGTGTGCAAGAAGAGCCACTCGGCGCCTCACTTGGCCTCATCCCGGCAAACCACGAGGACCTCCTTGAAGCCGTCGACGAGGATGAAGCACTTGCGCAGCGGAAGCAGGATGTTGCTGAGCTGCAGGACGCTGCTGTGGTCCGAACCCAAGCTAAGATGATGTGGTCGGTCAAAGCCAATTTCGACCGGCTATACGTCGCTGGCGCCTACGACACAAATACAGTACCTTTCGCAGATATTCATTTATGTCTCACAGCTTTCTATACCATCACGCCATCGTCAAGCCCTCGCGGCGGACACCTATACTCTAAGGACCGGTCAACTCACGATTAAAAAACTGTAGTAATCACTCTGACCAAATGGAGATAGCCGGTGGATTCCAGGACGGGCGCGCCGCTGCCGCAGCCGCTGCCCAGCGGATCGTCCAGTTCGAGACCGGGAGAGCATGTAACCGCCGGCGCAGCATGTTACCGCCACGGTGGGCCTGCGCGTCGGCCAGGCGCTCCAGGAAAGTTAGTTCCTTTTCGAAGAACGCCAACATCGCGCTGCTAGTTGACCAGCAGCCCCGGGTAGATCTTCTTCAGCGCCCTTTTGCTCAGCGCCGTCCTCGTCCGTGCACTGCGCGACTCGGGCAGAAAACATTGAGAATGCACATATGGTAGTGATCGCGATCGAGGTACCGCTGTCGCGGCTAACAGTGCCATTGGAGGATCAGCAGCGGATAGTTGACATCCCAGTGGCATTTACTTCGGAACTTGCCGATCCTGTCAGTCGAACGCAGAGACAACTTTAACGCCGGCACATTTGGATACATTAGCCAGACGGATGTACGCTTGGGCTGGGCGGGGCGAGGGCACGATGGCCTGCGGGTGCTTTGAGAAGTCCGCAGCGTCGTGACCCACATGGCAAACCCGATTAAATGATTCTCACAGTTAAATAATAAAATTCAGTGAGTAAACTTACTAAATTTAATTTAAATTTTCAGTCTGGCAACATCATTGGAGGTCAGCAAAAGATGATCAAGATCGTGCAGCCAGTGTCGGATTCTGCGTCTGCTACCTCGTTCACATCCGACAGCACCGACATCGGTTAACTCATTGTCAGCTTTAGCCCTTCTGCTCCAGTTATCGACCTTCTCCTTTTCATGGGCGATAGTGTTAAGTGCTCATCGATTAGGAACGCTCAGAGTTCAACACAGTAAAACAACAAAACAATTTATACGAGGATTTTCTCAGCATTTGATTCTTTAGCCAGGTAAATCGGCCTGTGCACCAAGCACATGTGAGTATTATATCATAATTTAAATAAATATGGAAGGTCACCTTCCCGAACACCGCCAAACATCCGGAAACAGACGAATCAACAAGTGATGGCTTGCTATTAATACTAATAACAACAAGTATATTACTATTAATATTATTATTACTGTTATTATTGTTATTACTAGTAGACCCCGCGCAAATTGCGCGGAATATATTGCATGCGGCCACAACAGAATTCTTAATTTAACGACTATCTAGACTTAAGCGAAAACTGCTGTATAAATAATTCTCATGTCGATTCTGATTGCAGTGCATGGTATACTGAAGAGAGTGCCAGTTTCCGCTTACTCCATATCCCATCCATACCTTAATAATTTTCTATCATAAGATTTTCTTTAAACCGTTTTGATGCACTGAGCAATCAATTTTCCAACACCTGCACCCGAAAACTGAAAATAAACGTTAAAGCTTCGTATCTTCAGTTTACTGAATTTAGGGCATTTTGTTAAGAGACACTGATCGACAAAGGTAATGTCGCTAATTTCCGCTTCCTTTTTTCCGATGAAGTAAGTACTGAAATCATTTAAAAGTTTCAACTGTTTTGCGCCAAGTATTGATAGTAAATACCATTTTCGCCAGGTAAATCAGTATACGAAACGAATACATCCTGTTGGGCCAGTCGCTATGGCAGCCTACGAGTATGGCAGCTAGCGACAGTCCCGCTTCCGGTGCATGGCTCAGTGGTGCACAATATCGCACACACTCACGCCTGCACGCACTCGCTCAGTCGACGCCGAATCACTGGCCTCGACTCCGCCTTGCCACACCTACGGCATTATCGTCTCGGCCAATCAGCGTTCGCCATCGCTCGTGTTGGATCTGCCCAGTGCCGCATTAGGCTTTTCTATGTTATGGCTCGATCTGCCATTCACTTTCATTCATTAGCGTATCACTCACTGTTCTGACATGATACTGGCCACATCGAGCCTTCATGTGCTTTGTGTTTTGGTTCTTGCCTTATTGATTCCTCAATAAAGCCTTTGTTCTCACACTCGTGAGCCTTTGGTCGGCAGCTGTCACATGATAGCATATCGTTGTGTTTTCCTTCAACGGATCTTTTGAGAAGACGGTGTAGAACTACAGCCGTAACGGCCGACGAGAAGAAAGGGGAGAATCGAAATTCGGTTCCCATCCCCATCTGATCGCCGCCAGCCCGAACGGTCTGGTTTCTGTTCTCTTTCCCGCGGGCAGAAAGCTTCAGCGGACCCTTCTCTCGCGCGCGGACGGAACGATCTTGCGCTTACGGCCAGCGGAACGACTTGGCCCGGGTACATCTGCGGACGGAACGATCCTGCAGAACCCTCTCAACCCTCGGACGGAACCCTCCCAGCTCTCAACAACGGGGACGCCTTTGCTTTAAGTAGCACCCGCAACTTTACCAACGTTTGCGGAAGGATTTTACCCGGAGAATCCGGCGGATCGACCCTAACGGACTTGACGGACGGTACCACACCCGTACCCACCCTGTAAACAGGTCTTTAAGACCCTTGTAGAGCCTTAAGAACCCGAAAGAACCGGGCAATTTTCATTTTCCACCGACGAAAACTAGTTTTGTACGGCTAAAAACCTTTTTCACCCGGAGAAACGGGCTTAAAACATCTATTTTCGGGTAGATTTAGGGTTTAGCCGACCTTACTAGGTCGAACCCTCGAGCCTCGGTAAAGACCCTTAGAACTTGGATTCCTAACCTTTCTAAACTTTCGAAAAATTAAGGGAATAACTTTCCCCCGGCCAAATCAATTTTTGGTCGGCTAAATTAATTTTTCTGAATTTTTTTCTGATTTTTCCGGAATTTAATTTTCGTGGAAATTAATTAATTCAAATTCAAAAATAATTGTGACGTCACGTTGGCCAAAATCCTATGGTAAAGAGCAGCCAATCAGAATTGCGGGGAAATTCCCTGTGTTAAAGGCCCATAGTGAGTCACTGTTTTTTCGAAATTTGCACACGGCACGCAGAATCGTGACGTAGGCGTTAATCCGCAAGACCACTTAGCAGTGTGACGTCATAGCGGTCAGTACTGTAGTATAGGAAGTACGTAAGCTGTATCCTGTATTAACATCAGTACTGAGTTGCAAATAGTACAAGCACACAAACTACATCATCCCACCCTACCGGACCTTCGGACCCTCGGACCTTAAAGGCAAAGACCCTTCATCTCGGATGTCCCCAATAAGGGATAAGTCCGGACTTCATTGGCCGAAAGGATAACTCGAAGGCTAGTTCACGGCTCCAAAAGAGCCATACCTGGACATGTCTGTTCGGGAGGACATCTACGCTCGGAAGTTCGACCAGGGTTGCGCCCGACGCGACCAGGCTGGTAGGTAAACTTTCCGCCATGCCGGCCCGGGCAACCCGGAGCCCAAATCAACGGGCTCCAATCGGTCGACAAAATCCGACAAATCGGACAAGTCAACCAGCTCAGCCAAGGAGAAGCGTGATCAGCGGATCCTGGGAGCCGGTTTAACCCAATCACCGGAGGATAGCTTCGAGGACGCCCACGACCGGACGTTCTTGGAGCCATCACAGGCTGAACCGGAGGTTCTGCTTGGTCCAATAGGCCAAGATACGGTGAACCCGGAGCCTGCAGCGGGACATGGGCACCCAATAGGTGCCGTGTCAAGCCTTTCTCCGGCTAAGTTTTCGGACAGTGGAGCCTCGGACCCGGTACTGAGTATTGCCACGGAGTCACCGGACATGGGTGACCCGGTGTCACCCCAACAGGGTGGCATGGGACCCGGAACGGAACTGAGGCAGACCCAGAAGAGCCCTAACCAGACTGGAGGGAAGGTTCCACCGGCCCGGGAGGTGACCCACAAGGCGGGTTCACCGGACAAAACCCCGGTATCCCCGGATGGAAACCCTAAGTCTCCGGGCAATACCCGGAAACCAACATCCCCGGACCTGAAACGGACCTCGGGGACTCCAAAGATGACGTCACCGGACCCGAAACCCCGGACCGCCACCCCAACTCGGACCTTGGACTCACTAAAGCCGACTTCGGGAAGTCAAAAGTCGTCATCATGGACATTGCAGCCGGATAAGACCCCCAACACCGGGGCTCGGACCCCGACCCAACAGGTCGGAACTCCGAAAACCCGGTCTGCAACCCCTACTTCCCCGGCCAAAAAGGCCATTTCCCCGGCCAAGTTCCGGCTTTCACCGTCCAGAACCGAAGGAACCTCGGCACCGGGCTTCGGACCCCGGTCACCGGGCCTTCCCCGGGAAGTGAACCCATACTGACTAAAACCAGCCGGGTGGAATCGTCTCGGAAGTCGAAATCCGCGTCGCCTCAGAAGGAGAAGTCGACGACGGACTTCCCACCAACACCACCCATGTTCGAACCCTCGGAACCTTCGGAACCCCGGGCCAGCAAGACACCGTCACCGACTGATGACGTGTTCGACGAGACCGTGTTGCCCAATCAGGCGACCGGACGCCCAGACAGCTCGCAAGGGTTCTTCAAGACTCCGATACCGAAGCAGTACCCCGGTTCCCACATCGTAGCCTCGGACTACACCCCTCATCGATACTTAACGAAGACTCCACCGGAGAAGATCCAAGATCCAGAGGTCCTCCGGCAACGGATTTACGAGTTGCAGAATCAACTCTCAGCCGCATCCAACATCGTGGAGTCAACGGAGAATGTCTTATCACAGACGGTCGCCAGCCACCAGCGTGAGCGCAAGAAGCTCACGGCCGACCTGGATAGCGCAAATACTGCTATCGGTGACCTTACTAACCAGATCCAACGGTTTGAGGCCCAGTTACAAGCAACTGAAGCGCCCTGCCGGTACGATGACAACGAAGTTGTCCGACTCCAGGATATGCTGGAGCAGTCTCGCGCTGAAGTGGTCACCCTGCGTCATGACTTGGAGCAGCGGTTATTAACCCTTAGCGACTCGGAGGCTACCTCGGCCTACCTGCTGGACATGCTGGGCCGGGTAGATGAATACCGGGAGGAGAACAACCGGTTGAAGCAGGGCATCATCTGCCTGGAAGGAGAAATCGACGAGCTCCAATCAGAGCTCGAAGTCCTCCGGCAGCCCTATGAAAATCTCCGGCTAAATCAGAACGACCCGGAGGGTATAGCCGTGGACCTTCGGCTATGCCAAGCCCAACTTACCGACCAAATCTACGGCCTCAATGACCGTCTCCGGAGCGAAACCGCTCGGTTCGAGAATGGCCGAAGGGAGAACCTCAAGGTCATCGAGGCTCAAAGAGCCCGAATCACCCAATTGGAGGCCAAAGAGAAGGAGTTCATCGAGTACTCGAACGAAATGTACAACTGCGAAGCGGCAACCATCATCCGCGTATCCCTCCGAGAAAAAGAAGAACGGGAAATCGAGGTGGCCTGCCTTAACGCGGAAAAGTCCTACCTCGAAGAGTCGCTCAACGAGCAACCCCCGTCATACCAGACCACTCAGGTGCAGGACAAATGTCATCAGATTGATGACTACCTGCGCCCGGACAACCCCCTGCTTGGCCCAATAGGTCAACCAGGGATGTCCACCGACCAAACCTATATGTTCGGAATCATCCAGGGCGAGCCGCCGTCTACCGGGAACATACCGCGAAGGCCACCAATTCCTTTGGCCCCGGAGCCAGAACGGAACACTTCGACGGCCACGTCAAACGTACCGACCCAATCCACAGCAACAACAACCATGGCCTTCGGGGAACGTCCGCAAGTGTGACGTTCTCAGCCGGTACCAGGCCCGTGGCGTCGACCGCACCCAGACCGAACCCGGATAATTGACAACAGGGTCAAGCCCGAGGCTCGAACCCTCGAGCCCCGGCTGCCGGGTCGGACAACTTCGGCAATGGAACGGGATTCAGGCCACCGCTGCACTTCCCAATAGGAGGTCCGCAGCTTGACTCGGCAATTTCCGGCGACGACCAAGGAAGGGCCAACTCGCAGAACGCGTACCCGTCCCGAGTCCCGCCACAACAAGCCCAAGGAGGACAAAGAGACTGGGCCGACGCGGAGAACCCAGGCTACCCGGCTAACTAGCCTCATCAGCCTCGGCAGGGCCCAATAGGTCCAGCGCCGCAAGCTGACCGGTACGTGGTAGTGCCAACAGGGATGTGGCTTGACCAGAACGGAGTTCTCCAGATGATCCCCGGCTATGGAGCGCAGAATCCTCCGCCGAACCAAGGGTACGGAGCGCAGAATCCTCCGCCCGGGCCAGGACAGCCACAACAGCCGGCACCCCCGGGAAACCCGAACCCTCATCCTCAGCCGAATCCACCCCAGCCAGCCCCGGCCGCGCAACTGCAGCACGTACCATACATGCCGGCCTTGTATCCTCCGGTAGCCAAACAGGCACAACCGGCGATACAGGCCTATCAGCCCGCGCCACCCGACCAGGACATCGCGCAAGCCCGACAGGAGGGCTACGAAGAAGGCCGAAACCGCTACGAAGAGCGAATGGCTCGGATAGCGGCGAAGAAGCTTCGGGGCGACTTGCCGAAATTCGACGGCGATCGGTCCAAAGTAGAGGGTGGATTACAAAGATCCGGCGAATCTATCGCCAGGAGGCGGACGACATCGGAATGTCCAACACCGCCTTCATGAATGAAGTGGAGAGCGTCCTCACCGGGCAAGCCTTGGACTGGTATCAGAACCAGTCGGCCCTGGAACCCGAGGAGAACGGTTGGTCGGTAGAATACTGGCTCCAACAGTTCGCAGCTCGCTTCGCGGAGACGGATAAGCAGGTGACGGCGATAGCGGACATTACCAATCGGAAGTACAAGTTCGGGCAAGAGACCCCGGAGCAGTACTACGACGCTATCATCAACCTCCAACAGCGAGGCAACCTCAGCGACCAGCTGGCCGTTCACTACCTGCGGGCAAATGTCCTGGAGCCGAACCTACGGGCAGCCTTGGACATCCGAATGCCCAAAACCACACAGGAGTTCCGCGACTACCTTCGGGACTTCACCCGGAGAAGGCCTATGTACGAGGTACAGAAGGGTGGCAACACCACCAATTACATCACCGTCAGAACGGCGACGCCCATATCGGCGACTCAACAGGCCCCCGGGTACATCCAACCCAGCTCGCCAGGTTACCAGAATGCGCAACCAGGGCTTCACCGACCAAGCTCCCCGGCGACACCTCCTCAAGCCCGAGCTCGTCTCGACCAGACTTGGGCGGCGATGGCGGCGTTGAACCTCAACGGATCCCCAATAGGGACCGTGGTTCCGCCGCCCGCTTACGGAAATAGTGGCCAACCGAGTCAACCTCGAAGCCCCGGCTACGGCCAACCTCAAAGCCAGGGTTACTCCGGCTACGGCCAGCCCCAACAGGGCTACAGCCAGGCTCGGAGTCCCGGCTACGGTCAGCCTCAACAAGGCTTTGGCCAACCTCAACAGGGTTACGGCCAGAACTCCGGCTACGGCCAACCTCAGAACCAGGAGTATGGCTCCGGAGGCGGATATGGAAGCGGTGGAGCCCCACAATATGGAGGCTTCGGCAGAAGGCGTGGCGGCGGGAATCGCGGCCGCGGAAACTTCGGCAACCGCGGAGGCGGAGGTGGTCCGGCGCAGAATGCCCAATGGCAAACCCCGCACACCACAGCAAGAGGCTCGCCAATTAGCGACCTATGTCGATCGGATGGAAGCGAAGTTCTTCCAGTGGACACAGGACGGAACGTTCTCGTGTCCCCACTGCATGTGGGGCAACCACAACCAAGCGAGTTGTGGGCATGCCGGACTCCGGGAACAGGACAACCCCAACCGGAGATGGTACAACGACTGGAGGTACCGCTATGATAACGGATGGCCACTGGGTTCGGCAAACCCGAACCATGCCAACATAGTGCCACCACCGCGACCCCGTCAGCAGAATGCCGGCGGAGGGAACCAGCAGCCTGCCCAAGGAGGCGGGGCAAACCGTCAGAATGGCGGTCGGCCTCCGTTGGCAACCCCGCCACCAGGCCAGCGGCCGCAGTTGCCGCCTTCCCCGCTCCCAATAGGAGCCAGGGTGGGTTTTCACCGGTAGCTGGGTGGCCGGCCCCGGGAACATCCCAGGGAAACGGCTAAGGTCGATGAGCTCCGGTGACTCATTCGACCTCCGTCATCCAACGGAACCACCGGATAAGGATAACCCCACTAACCGGATTAACCCTTTAGACACAACTCGGAATGACGACTTGGATGTAGCCTCCGCAACGGTCAGCGAAGCTGCCACAACCTTGGCGGCGGGGACGGTAGACCGGCAACTAAGGCTTCCTTCGGACTTAGAATCAGCATCCGAGGCTGCCAATGGACTTAAACTTTTTAACCGGGGCTACCCTCGGGTTCACCCCTTGGACCGGATTCGACGTCAGAGCCCGACATCAACCCTCCCGATGTTGCCCAATAGGCGACAGAGGACCTTAACAGGGTTTCTGCCCGGACCGGGTACCCCAGCACACTGCGTAACCACGATCTACTAAAGCAGCAAAGGATCCCATCGGACTTTACCTCAATAACCGAGGCTGCGAAAGAACTTAGACTTTCTGACCGAGGCTAACCCTCGTGTACCGAGGCTACCCCGGATCAGACCCTTCAAGCCCGACATTAACCGGTCCAAGTTGCCCAATAGGCGACGGGACGTGGAATTACGGTTTTTGTCCGGACGAAATCCTGGGAAACCGGTACTTTACCGGATGATTCCCCCATCAAAAGACCCAATAGGTCTTGTTCCTAACCTAGAGAGGGAGCCTTAAGGCTTTCGCGTACCGCGACGGTGCCTCTCCATTCACCTTACCGTATGGACCCCGGTAACGGAGGTTCCACTTAACCCTAAACCGGAGGATCCCCGGTCGGAATGTAAGTTTCATGCCCGTTTCTCACCCGGTTTAAAGAGATCCATATCTAACCCGAAGTCATTCGGTCGGAAGTAAGTTTCGAGCCCGTTTCTTACCCGACCTTCGGTGAATTGAACCGGTACCATCAGGTATCCCAAGAACCGATGCCTTGGACCCGGATGACCGGACATCCAGTGGACTGGAGCCCCCGTGTGTGGATTAGCTCTAGTCGGAATGAGCACCCGGACTAAAGTCCCGGACCAAAGACTTTGAGTTTACTTTTTTTACTCGGAATGATGTTCTCATTTTTCTTTAGATCTGTAGCAGATCTCTTTTATTAACCTGCTCACCAGGAATTGTGATGTTTTTTTTTACTTTAACGAGAGAGAGAGAGAAGATTGATTAACACTATTTTTTTTTACTTTTCGCCGTTACGGACCATCATCAACAGAAGCCTACACCGGTCCAACTACCCGACCTTCAGATTTCTGCCGTGAGTTGTTCTGCCACCACGGGTCCGGAGGAGAGCGCGTTGCCGGAAAGACCCACACCGGACACCCCTCGAGGCGATGTCACCGACCCCAACAGGGTCGTGTGCGGAGCGGGCACTGGGACGGTAGGAGTCGGGTCCTTCGCAGGGGCTCGGACTCCCGCCCAGAGGCATGTTGGGTCAGTCGCTATGGCAGCCTACGAGTATGGCAGCTAGCGACAGTCCCGCTTCCGGTGCATGGCTCAGTGGTGCACAATATCGCACACACTCACGCCTGCACGCACTCGCTCAGTCGACGCCGAATCACTGGCCTCGACTCCGCCTTGCCACACCTACGGCATTATCGTCTCGGCCAATCAGCGTTCGCCATCGCTCGTGTTGGATCTGCCCAGTGCCGCATTAGGCTTTTCTATGTTATGGCTCGATCTGCCATTCACTTTCATTCATTAGCGTATCACTCACTGTTCTGACATGATACTGGCCACATCGAGCCTTCATGTGCTTTGTGTTTTGGTTCTTGCCTTATTGATTCCTCAATAACGCCTTTGTTCTCACACTCGTGAGCCTTTGTTCGCCAGCTGTCACAATCCGTTATATATTATAGCAGACCCAGCGGAAATTGCGCGGAATAAATAAGAATGAGCGATAAAAAATTCCGTGCAAAATGACCGCTACAATGTTACTTAAGTTTCCCGAAAAAAGGACCGGCTTTCACTTCAGCTTCAGAACTAATCCTCCGCAGTCCGCACCGTTACAGGAAATACAGGTGGAAAATAGTACAGTAGCTCCGTAAGTACAGTAATTTAAATACAACTCATGTTATCCTCATTTTTATCATCGCGCGCTAAGCCGCGATGTTTCTAATTCAGTGTACCGCTAAGTTGCTAACCGTGTAACCTAAAATTACACATTGGATCAGAAAATCCGGTTAAACACTCCCGTTTGACAATCAAATTGCAAAAAAATCTTCCGATTTTCAACTGGCTTTCTATTGCTTTGTACGTGTAGTCAAAGCGCCAAGGTAAAAAAATAAATAGCCCGTATTATAACCGTTTTAAAACATGTTAATTTCTTTCATTGCTTGTAAAATAGGAAGTGTAAAGAAAGATGCCTCGCTTGCTGCTCCGCGAGCTCCGCTCGCGCCGCAGCTCGGCGTCGCCTGCGGCTCCGCCTTCTTCGACAAACTGAAGAATTTACATCAGGTTTCGCAGAAACCTCTGGTTCTTCAATAACGGAGTATTCGTTCGCGCCTACCGGCCGCTAAGCTATCGTTAAAATAAAAAAATCTTAGCTATAGCTCTACAATCTAGTTAATACACATTAACTGCAGAGTTAACAAACCACGCTCATGTGGGATGTGCAGCTGCAAGCTTGCTGTTATTTAAACTAAAAATGTATTGCCGGCTTTCTCGGACATAGTTTTCCACTGAAAACAAATTAGAATACTCGTTAGTTGTGGACCTTGTGGTAAGTAAATTTTGCTTTCAAAGGCAAGTTTTGAAATCTGTAATAATGGCAGCCGCCCGTGGAAGATTGCAACTTCAATCTGGTCCAACCACTGCAAACGGCCATACTCGAATACTCTGTTAGGTCTTCCTTCCGAAATCTTACTTTTTTGCGAGGCAACTTTCGATAAAAAATTTATAAATTCATTGAAGACTACGGAATAATACGTGATCCTGATTCAAGAACAGCAGGGTTGCCCCAATCCCAGCAGAGAACGCGTTTTGGCTGTCGAGACAGTGTTGGAATGGTCAGGTTTTGCAGTGGTGGATCCTTGACTTTTCCTATAGGCTTTGTATGTTATCGTTTTTCAAAGTTTTCTTTCAAACGTTTGTTTTTCTCTAAAAACTGACTTGCGATGGCAAATCTGCACACTAAAGGCTATCGAATGGCATGTAGACAGGGGATTTTGGTTCAGTGAATCGGGCTGGCGAACTCGACAGAGTGGGAATATCGTTAAGGCTTACGCGATTATTATATAGTGATTATATAGTGATTACTATTATTATTTGCTATTGCTATTACTGTTATTATTAGTAAGCAGAGCAGTATGTACTGTACCGTACAGTACAATCTGTACGCACAGACATTTGCCTATATACTTGCCTGCGAACACCTACAGTACTGTAAAATAATAATTTCTTATTACATACAGGTAACGAAAAAGAAGCATAATTTTCTAACAGAACAGAATTTCGATGGTCAATACTGTCCCCAAGTAATAAGTTTTATAAAAAGCAATTGAATGAATACGTCGTACATTACAAACAACAACAACATAAACCAGCAATAGTAGCACAGTAACTATTATACTACACTACTATGTCAGCTGTCCGCAAAGTTTAAGCTATTGTAAAAATTTAATAACCGGGAATGTAAATAATTAGATAGTATTTTGTACATCACTGTGATGATGTGTGACGTATAAAACACAGTTATAAAAGCCAGTATTTAGCGTTCAGATCGACGACCTCTACACAACAAACTACTACAGTTTACATCAAATTTTGCTGCCAGTGAGTGTTATGTGCTGTCACTGGTACCTGCATTCCAGATCACCGTTTTCTACTTTTTCCCAGGAGCGTGGGTATTACACGGTTGTGCAGTACCCAAAATGGGCCGTTCGACAAGAAAATACCAATGAACTGCAATAAGGCGCACGGAGAGATGAGGAATAACAACATCAGTCAACAGTGCATTACACGGCACGTCCATAAATAAGCAATCGAGAATAATACTTACCTGACTGCACTGATCTGCACTGATCAGACACGGCGACGACATAATTATATACAAGCAAGACGCGCGGCGCTTACGCGCCGCGCTGACGCGGCCACAGTTTCAATCGGCTCAAAAGTGTGGTTACCACACGCGTGGCCTTCAATGACCAAAGGCTTAAAAGGCCTTCGGTAACCAACAACTTAAAAGGGCTTCGGTGGCCAAAGGCTTAAAAGGCCTTCGGTGACCAAAGGCTTAATAAGGCGGGTACCGCACGCGTGCCCTTCGGTGCGTAATGTTTGAAGGCTAAAAGGGTTCATCCGGCACATGTACCTTCTGGTTGCAAAAGACTAAAAAGGTTCATCCGGCACACGCACCTTCCAGTGCAGGAAGCTAAGGGGTTCAGCTGGCACACGCACCTTTCGGTTGAAAAATGCTAAAAGGGTTCATAAGGCACACGCACCTTCCGGTGCAAAAGGCTAAAAGGGTTCATCCGGCGCACGTACCTTTTGGTTGCAAAAGACGAAAAGGGTTCATCCGGCACACGCACCTTGAGTAGTTCTGGCTGATCTGGCAGTTCAGGCTGATCCGGCACATTTTGGTAGTTCTGGTTGGGCTAATAGTTCTGGTTGATGTGGTAATTCTGGCTGTTCCTTTAATTCTGGCAGATCTGATAGTTCTGGCTGATTTGGTAATTTTTGGCTAATTAAATGAAGGTTT
Organism: Paramacrobiotus metropolitanus; assembly: GCF_019649055.1. Taxonomy (NCBI): domain Eukaryota; kingdom Metazoa; phylum Tardigrada; class Eutardigrada; order Parachela; family Macrobiotidae; genus Paramacrobiotus; species Paramacrobiotus metropolitanus. Next base: position 370,264 of record NW_026570315.1, on the reverse strand, counting down.
GTTAGCGTACTAAGGTTTCGGAAGCATAGTAAAAAGACTTCAGTATGAAGGCAGGAGGTTTAAAGGCTGTACCAGCCTAAAAGCCGTAAAGCTGGTTCTGGCTTTGTTATTACAGTGGTAAGCGTCTAAGGGTGAGATCGAAAATGGATTAGTCCAGGATTTTATTAATACTGGACACTGGCTGGCTGGCGGAATAAATTAATCCGGCCAGCCAGAGAAGTGTTTTCGTTTTTTTTCGTTTTATGGTAGTTCTACTCTTTCGAAATCAGTTCTGAAATAATAACTAAGTTTTCCTCTATCGTCTGACACCAAAGATAGCGAAATCTGTTGCGTGGGAGACATGTCATCAGCAGTTAATCAAGCGGTGGAGTTTCTTCACTTAAACGTTCAGGGTTTCGGCTATGCTAAGCTCGACATAATTACAAAGTATCTGTGCTCCGACGATGGCTCTTCCAAGTTCTTTTCCTTAACTGAGACTCATCTTAGCTCCTGTGATCCTGATCAGTTGTATTTTATCCCTGGATATTGTATGTATCGAAGCGACAGGACTGCCATCCACCAAAGCTGGTGGCGGGGGTATTGTAAGCTATGTTCCTGATATATCCCAGCTGAGCGCATTGAAACAAAATTTCGTAGTAAAGGATTTGAATGTTTGTGGCTTAAACTTAAAATTTCGAAGAAAAAGATTATCGTTGGAACTATTTATCGCCAGCCGGATTGTAATGCAGCTGATACGAAGGTTTTGTTTGAACATATGCGTGAAGTACTTTTGAGGCACCCGGACAGCGATCATATCCTTATGGGCGATTTTAACATAGACAGTTCGCCGATGTCTAACAGCCCGCACCTCAAATTATTAATGGAATTTGTTAGTGAATTTTCTTTTGAAGACAAGGTAATCGGAAATACTCGAGTTGCTCAACGCTTGAGAAAATCTGATAATACCATTTTGACAAGTACCAGCAAAATTGATTATGTTTTATGCAGCCCTAAAAATCTGTATAAGTCCTGCCATGCAGAAGACGTCGATTTTTCAGATCATCGACTGTGCAAAAAACGGTTTCAGCATACTCCTGCAAAAGCCGAAGCACAAATTTGTTTTTTTTCGCGAATGGAAGCACACGAAAATCGAAACTTTTCGAAGTGAGGTTGCAGCGTTTACCAGCAAGTACGCTGATTTTGTTGAATACAGCGATGTCGATGAAGAAGTGGGCCGTTTTGTTAGTGGTTTGTTTGCAATAATCGAAAGATGTTTTCCGATTCGATCGAAAAGGATTTCTCCGAAAGAAGCTCCGTGGTTTAATGATAAAGTTAAAAACCTGGCCAGACAAAAAGATACCACGTATAAGCGTAAAAAAAGGTCGAAAAAAAATACTCCGGAATACCAGGGTAATAAACGACATTATAAAAGTTTGAAGCGCGAATTGTGTTTTGCTATCAAAGAAGCCAAACAGCAGTACTTTTTCGAAAATCGCAAAAATTCGGCATCAGTTTGGCGAGAACTGAACAAGCTGTGGAACCAAAGTAAGCCGAATAATGATTTACCGTTCGATCTGGATGATTTAAATGACCATTTTGCTACTACGCAATTAGACTTTTACGATATTTATACATCCACTGTTAAAATTTCAAAATTCTATTCTATTCCGTTAGTGACCAGTTAATTTTCAAAGTGACTAGTTAATATTAACCGGATTTTTAGCTGTAGGATTCGAAAGTTCATGCAGGGATAAAACTCATTTGAAGATGTTGGCAGTCTCAGTTCACCACACATACCACGTAGGAACAGCCCGAAAGACCAACTAGACAGGCGATTGTTCGCTGCTCAGCTACACTCATGTGTGATCAAAGTCTTTTGTCTTCAGAGTTTGCATCCATTTTGCTACGGTTTTATGACCCAGTAAAACAAAAGATACCAATCGCAAACAGGTGCTCCCCATTCATTTGACTGCATGTCCAATCTAATCGCTTGCATATACTGTACGCAGGCATGCAAAATGGTAAGCCGGGCCGGTCATTAATTACAGTACTGGCTGCTCTGGGTCGAATTCTTTAAAAATTCATATCTCGCCTCCCAGTTACTATATTCCTATACACTTTTCTCCACCAGATAGAGCACACTTCAGTTGGTGAGACTGCAAGTTTTGAGAAACTGGCCTTTTTGAGAAAAGCCAAAATAGGGGTACCCTTAAATGATAGAGCTAAAGTAAGTACACAAAAACAATGGTGCATGCAAAAGTGCATATGCATGCACCATGGGTACGGATCTTTACTGGTGCCATCACCACCGACCCAGGTGATAAATCACCGCCAAGCACATGGTCCTAGAGGTATTGTTCTAGGTGGTAAAAAGAACAAACATTGCTCCCAAAAGACACAAATTTGCCGACACGCAGTCTTCCTAACCCCTTCTACTCCGTGAACCGATGATCCTATAGAAGCCACCATAGAACTACTGTAAACCCCAAGTGAACCACGTCCACTGACTCTCGCTGACACGCTAACGCATTACCCTCTACTGCCAAGAACCACTGATCCTAAAGAACCACAATGAACCGCCTTAGAACAACTATAGAAAAACAAGTGAGCTGCATCCATTTGACTTCTTGACACGCTGTGGTGCTCGTCCGGCAAACACCTTAGTAATCACTACAGTAATCGAAAAGCGGAAGAACCAGTGCTTTAATTAAACAAACAAGAGCAGCAGAATCATAGTGATCAAACAGCGACAAGACGTAGCCGAAAAGCTGGCACCGCAACATTTCGCCGCCGACGACTCGTCGCAGGACTTTTGGTCGCAGACATTTCGCCGCAAGGTATCTCGCCTTGCGACGTTTCGTCGCGGGACATTTAATCGGCAGGACATTACGACGTGAGGCATTTCGTCGCCAGGCCGTTTCGACGCCGAGACATTTCGCCGCAGGGTTGTTTCCACGAAAAGTCCATTTAGCAGATAAATGTTTTATCGGGCTTATTGAAACTGACAGAAATTCCTAAGAAAAAAATTTATAACTCAAAAAAATTAATTAAGAAAATACGAAGGCCAAGAACCATAAGAAATCCCTAAGAATAACCTATGGAACCTAAATAACCTGAGCATTACCTAAAAATAACCTAAGAAATCTAAGAATAACTTAAGAATAACCTAAGACTAACCTAAGAATAATTTAGAACAACCTAAGAAGCCTAAAAGATCTAGGAAAACCTCCCAAGAAACTCGGAAACCTTGCGAAAATTAAGCGTTTCGAATGTTTTTGCGGCGAAGTGTCCGCGACCTGACGACGCGCGTCAAAATGTCGCAAAGTCAAAATGTCTCAATGCCAGTTGTCCCTAACCGAAGTGTCCCAGCGTCAAAATGTCCCGCGGCGAAACGTTTTCGCGGCGAAAAGTCTTGCGTCAAATTAAATTGCGGCGAAATGTCACACTCCCAAATGTCCGGGTGCGGAAAAGCTTCCGTATCTTAACACACAGGCTGCTGGTATACTCGCTCCATCGCAGTTTCCGGTCTACCAATAACCCCAAATATTTCAGAACGAGTATCAATTTCAACAGTATTAGCAATTAGCAAATAGTTATGTATGCCAGTTAAACTTCGTTTTTTTTGAAAAACGCATGTGAACAGATTTCTTTGGATTAAAGGTCAATCTTTTAGCAACTGCGGATTTGAAAACGGCATCGATATCTTTTTGTAATTTTATACAGTCATCGTTCTTCACTATAGGCGTGCATAGAAACACGTCATCTGCGAAAATGAAAATTCTACTACCATTAAGCAAAGCAAACACCAATCCGTGATTTCACAAATAAATAAAATCGGCCCTAATATTGAACCTTGTGGTACTCCACTCGTAACTGCTCCACTTTTCGAAACGAACTAGTAACGACCACTATCTGCTGCCGAACGGTTAGATAGTCGTCGAGCGAACTGGCAACGTCGGGATCAATACCGAGTGAGCCCAGCGTTGTAAGCAGGGAATCGTGATCTACACGATCAAACGCTTTAGAGCAGTCCTGCATAATCGCATCAACTTCCACATCGCTGTCAATAAAATCCGGAACAAATTTTGTAAAAACCAACCATTGAATCTCCGTGTTACGTTTAACACGTTATCCGAACTGGCAGTCACTTAACAAACCGTGCTTACTAAACCTTAAATAGTTAGCGAAACATCTGTCAGGTATTTTCGAAATTAAATGCAAAATAGGAAAAGGGCGGGAATTGCTGATCACCGTTTGGTCAAGAGAGGCTTTCGGAAGGGCGGTTACGTACTGTGAGCCATGGCTGCACTCACGTTCACCCTCACGCCTGTGGCGCTATGCGGATGACGTGTCTGTGTTGTGTCTCTTCTGATTGGTCGTATTTGCCTTGCGTGGGCGCGCCTATGTGCGCTGCGAAGAGCGTGGATTTGGCTCTTCGCTTGGCAGATTTGCCAGTTGTTCAGTCAGTTGAGTAGAGAGTTGATTTTCACTCAATAAAGTGTGCCTATGCTAGCGGATGCCGTGCGTTGTGCATTTATCCAGCTTTTATAGCATATCACACAACGCAGGATCTTGTCAGTGGAGATCACTGTCTTGGACTCTTCCAGAGTACCACGTTATATGGTAGCAGAGCCCGTAATCTGCGGTGCTCGAGTTTTATCTGTTTGGCGAACGGCCCTATTGATCTGTTTGGCGAACGGCCACGTTGATCTGGATCGATCGATATCTGATCGACTACACCAGTAAGGCACTGGTACTTCCTCATCCGAAGCAAGGCGCATCTAAACGGATTGCCAGCAGGAGCGGCAACACTGAGTCAAGTATCTCCTGTGGAGAACTTGTCTCGTGTTTCTCAAGTCAGACGGCAGCTGGCCGCGGTGCAGGTTTCTCCTGTGGAGAACTTGTACTGTTTCCACTGCTAAGCAGCGAGATCCTCTGTAGAGGACACGGCTGCTGGGCACAGGCGCCGAGAAGCCACGAAAGTTGGCAGCACCGAAGGAGGTGCCAAGAGATCAGTTACGCGCTCTACCAAATTGGCTGTAGAGCGACTTGCTGGTAGGCCTGACAAGCCCAGCAGAAGGCAGACTAGGTCGGATAAGGAAGGCGCCAAAACCGTGCGGAATAAGGCTGCGCGGGATCGGATCGTGGAAGAAGAAACGCGATCATCTGGATCATTTTGGCGGAAATCGAATCGGTAATCAGGTAAAATACCTTATTAATTATCGGATTGGTCGGCGCGCAAAAAGCGCAATTCTAATTGGTCTGTACTGAGCTGAGCTAGACGTAGGCGGAACTTTTGCACACGGTGAGCAAGTCTGGCCGTCGACCTGTGACGTCACGTAGGTCAGAAAACTCAGCAGGTTCACGTGATTGGTCAGTTAAATGAGCTGTGACTGGTCGAAATTTTAACCGATGAAACTGAGCTAAACGATCTCATAACGAGCTCATAAGCAACGTAAATGAACTTTTATTATCATAATTGATCTGATATGAGCTAGTAGAAGCTGTTTTTGACCATAATAAGTTGAGTAAAAAGTTGACCAATCGAACCTGAGATCGATCTCTGACCTTGAGCTGAGCTGATACTGACCTCCACAGATGAGCTGAGATGATCTAATTGGATCTGATATATGAACTTTTTCATCGAAATCGATCTATTCTGAGCCAAAAAGAACTGACTTTAATTGAAACGAGCTGAGTACGAGATGATATGAGCTGAGCTGAGATCGATCAGCTGACCTGAGAATGAACTCAAAACGAACTTTTAGCAGCTCCGTAGCTGATCATCAGCATCTCCGAAGTGAGCTTATTGAACTTTTCATTGAACAAAAGTGATCTTTTAAAACGAACTCGAGCTCATCTCCCGAGCTGAAAAGTGATCTATAGGGATCTCAACGATCGTACTATAACTTGTGTGTGAGATAAACCGACAGGTGCGTCCAGTTATCCGATCGACCATGGACAAAGACAATGTGGAACCGAAGTCTAATAGCAGTCAGGGAAGCCGAGGCTCCCGCGGATCACAGCAAGGCGCACCTGATCTGTATAAGAAGGACCTTAAACCTCTCACACGACCTGTTGAACAGGAGCGAAATACACGGGCACCTAAAGCCTTTGTGAGGAAGGACTCACGAGGCTCTGATAGCACTTATCAGAAGGCACTCGAAGCAGTATCAGCCCAAGAGAGCTCCAGTGGTGAGCGACAACGATCTCCCGCGCCTGCGGCGGGAAGTAGTGAGGTGAACCAACAGGTCACCAAAGAAGGAACGAGCTCACAACGAGCTAAGGAGATGGACGCAGCGGCACAAAAAGATGCTACAACTAACCCTGCCACATCGGAGCAGGAAAAGGAAGCGAATCTGGTCAAATCGGATATCATCGATCAGTCAAAAGCCACCGACGCAGACCTCAACGAGCTGAAACTAGATGATCTCTCGATGCATGATGAGATCACAGATGAGGATCCATTTGAAACCTCATTGTCATCCGACGAGATGATTAGAGTTCAGAAGTCAAATCGCTTGAATGAATCATACTTCACAGATGACGAAGAGACATTAAACATGTCGTTTCGAACTGCGATGAAAGAAGCTGATTGAGCTGAAGAGATGATGCCGTTCAAGGACATCCCCGAGAAGCTGATCGAAAGGAGTCAGACGGGAAAAGTCATCAACGTGCGTTCACCATCTCCGAACAGACCCAGCTCAAACCTGAAGAAACAGATCAGGGAACTGGAGGCCTCACTGGAGGAAAAGAATTGTCAGATTATCCAGAAGAAACAGGAATATCAGAACAGGATAAACTCACTTGAAACTCATGTATATGAGATGGAGCAACAACGGGGCGTGCTGGAGAACACAGCAGCTGAGTGGAAGATCAGATACGAGCGACAAAAGGAGATCGCTGAAGAGGCCCAAAAGGTGGCTGACGACAAGGAAGTTGAAAAGTTCATCGCTGTGGATGAGCTCAACGAGAGCATGTCAGAAGAGACAGCTGAGAGATCACGGCTACTAGGTGAACTGAAGGATCAGTGTGATGAGCTTTGCAAGAAGGCGAACGAAGCTGAAGCCAAGCGGAACGAATACGCGACCAAGTTAGCTGAAGCCACACAACGATTGGCAACGATGTCAACAGACATGTTCAAGCTCAGGAACGATCTTAAGCTGAAAGTTGAGAATATCGGCATCCTCCAAAAGGAGTCGCAAGCTCATCAGAAACGAGCTGATGAAGCACTCCAGGTGGCAAACGAAGCTCACGGAGCTCGGTGCAACTGAAGGGGAACGACTTAAAGCGGGAATTAAAGAGATCAAAGAAGAAAATGAAAAACTTATAAAGGAGAGTCAAAAGTGGCAGACTGAAGCGCTTCGGCTGGACACAATGGTCACAGCACTTGAAATAGCTGAGAAAGAACAACAACGAAAAATTCACGAGCAGCTGCAAGAGAACATTAGGCTCAGTACAGAGCTGACGGAGATGGCGACTACAGCGATGCTTCGGGAAGACGAAGCCCCGGAACTGAGAAACCAGCTGATATCGGCAGGGCGAGCATACACCGAGCTGGAGCAGCAGGTGAATCAGCTTGCCGAACGAATGATCACACTGAAGGACGAAACACATAAAGAGATGGATAACCGAAACAGAAAACTTCAGAACGATATGCTGAAGATCAAACAGGACAATGACCGACTCACAAAAGAGAGAGATGAGCTCACCTTGAGGAACAGACGTCTGGAAGATGAGAACAAGGGGCTCCAAATAACAAATAAACATAAGGATGAACAGTTATTGCAGTTTGGTGCGCAGAAGGCCACCACTGACTCGCCCCCGCCCAGTTATAGTAAGGCACAAGGAAAAGGAACTGGCGGGAGTGCTCACTTCGAAATGCCGCTACGAACGGGTGGCGGCAGAGGTGATTTCAAAACGGAAAAAGATGGGGAAACCTCCGATAAGCAGAATCCGTCGGGTAGTCACCAGCCATATATGAACTCAGGTGACCCGTGGCAATCCCAACCGCATATCGAAACAGTGGTTAAAGACGACGCCAACCGAGATGCCCGTTCCCCTCGACACGAAGATGACGGCAGATACTTCAGAGAAATCCCCAACGAACGAAACCAGCGGAACGAGCGAAACGAGGAACGAATCCAAAGGGAATTCAACAGGTCTATCAAAAACATGGGTCGCAAGACTGATCTCGCGACTTTTGAAGGTAACCGAGATGCGGTAAATGGGTGGATCCGCATTGTAAAAGAAACACAGCGCACATATGATCTGACTGACGAGCAGATCATGATCGACATAGCTAGCGCCGTAAGAGGACCAGCGAAGATCTGGTTCGACAGAGAACGGGACATCGAAGAAGTTGAAGAGGACGTCTACACGGTCACAGAATGGATGACCAAGTTCAAAGATGAGTTCGCGATCGAAACATAGAAGTCCTCGGCTTACGGGAGGCCATGACACGAAAATTCAAACCGGGAAAGGAAACACCTGAACAGTTCTATCAGGCGATGATGAAGTTTAAGGCGAAAAAGGCCATTACCGAGCTGCAAGCCGTCGCCTTCCTGATCGATGGATGTAGAACTGACCCCGATCTATACAAAGCTCTGAAGATAAGAGAATTTAAAACGCCAACGGAAATAAAGGACTTCTTCCGATCGTGGACAGCCGGTGAAGATAAATATAAGGTGGTGGATGGCCAACGCAATCAACCGGAGATCGTAACTATCCGCTCGGGCCAAGTTGAGATGGCACCGAGGCAGTACGCAGCCGCACCAGCTCAACAGGTGGAATATCGGCCGAGATCACCAACTCCGGTCCAGAAAGAGGTGACTTTCATCGACAGTCAAACCGGGCAGCCGATCTCGTATGCCATGGTCGCTGCGATACAAGCGCAGGCACAGGCACGACCAGTGGCTCCGGCTAATGTGATGCCGAACCCCCTGAACGTAGGGGCGCCACCTCAACAAGGAAGGCCCAATATCGGAAATCAATATGGAAACGGAAATGCCAACTGGAATAATGGCCAGGGAAACGGCAACTTCAACCAAAACCGGAATCAAGGGAACTACCAGCAGAACCGCGGCAACTATCAGCCTCAACAGGGTTCTCGGACGGAATGGAAGTTCGGTCTAATCGATAGCTGGGTAGCCCAAGGCGCGCAGCTGTGCCAGAATTGTGGATTGGGCAACCACAATGCATAGGGCTGCAAGTTCGCCAACATGCTGCTGAACCGGAACCCGAACCTGTTCGCCACCCAAGAGTGGGAACGACTCCGCACCCAGGGCGGCTAGAGACAGGCGGTAGCGAACGGCTACGACCTGGTGGCCACCTGGCAACAGTTCAAGCAGCAGAACGGCACCAACCAAGGAGGTGGCCAAGGTGGCGGATATAACGGCGGAGGCAGAGGCGGCTTCCGCGGGCGAGGTCGCGGCAACGGACGCGGCAATTACGCCAACCGGAACGGAGGTGGCTGGCGCGCCAACAATAACGGTGGTGGCGGCGACCATAATAATGTCGGCGGCGCGAACGGCGCTGGCCAGGGGCAGCAAAACGAGCAAGCCCCGCAGCAGAACATGAATCAGGGAAACGGCCAAGATTAGTAGGCGCCGGTGAGCCTACTGATCCTCCCGAACCGAAACCACCAGATAAAGGAGGAACGTAGAATCGGACTGCGAAAGAGATGGCTAATAAGATGCCATCATCAGTGGGCAAAGGACCACAGCCGCAGAATCAGACTGCAGGCGAAACGGCTCATAAGATGCCGTCATATCAGCTGAAGGAGATGGTTCAGAAGATACCATCACAAGTGGGCAAAGGACCACTGCCGCAGAACAGTACTGCGAGCAACCAGGTGAACAATAAGGAAAGATCACCTTATTGCAGCGAAGAAAAACTAAAAGAACGGCGAGCTCAACGTAACGAGATCATCCGAAAAGCGAACCTCAAAAAGAAGATGGAGGAAGAGAAGGAAACGGATGAGCAGCACGCCAGATTCCGGGAGTTCCTTCGTAACCGAGAAAAGGATATCCCAACACCTACCACACAAGCGAGAGATCAGGGAGCAAGTGCAGTTGCTAAAAGTAGCGACAAAAAGGTCGTCTCAACAGGTCAGGCAAAGGAACTGACGCTGCGAAAAGTGCAGCTAAATGAAAGCGAACAGGCACAACAGGTCTTCGATGACTCGCTGGATGATGCGAACACGCTGAATCAAAAGCAGATGTGGCAAAAGGTGGCATATCGACCTAACGGGAACCACGGGATGTGGATACCAGTTACGCCAAAAGCAAAACAGAAAGGGCAAATGTCGCAAGAAGATTTCTGGGACATGAAACGCTCCAAACAGACGCTGCGAGGAAACGTCTCGAAGAGCTGGTTACCGCGAAACCAGCTCAAGGGTCAAAGAACCCAGTCCCAGTGTTCAACGCAGCTGAGTATAAGAAGACACCTGCTGACTTCTGCGACCGGAGAAATGCTCTACCGGTTGCTAAGCCGCCGAATTACGGAGAAAAAGTTCCGTTACAAAAGTTGCCAAATGGTGGATACTTCATAAAAAGGGTGGAAAAGTCACCTGATCTGTCACAAGCGCTGCAAAAAGATGCCAATGACAGTCACCAGCCAGAACAGATGGGATGTCTTCGCAAATTGACCCAGCTCGGACAAATAAAAAGGTGTCGGAAAAAGTGACCTCATGGATGAACCAGAATGGGCACAAGATGGTCATATATGAGCGATCACCAGACGAGTTACGGGACAGCGAAGAAGATGAGTTGACACTGGCTGAGCAGATAACAAAGGAAGTCATTGACAAGCTCCGCGATAAACCGGAAGATGATCGAAAAGCGACAACACTGTATCAGACCATCACCGAGGTGACAAAAAGTCACAAGGAAGTTGCGAAGGAGCAACTAACCGAGATCGAAAAGATCACCAGTGATGTAGAAGCCGCAAAGAAAATGGGACGTGAGGAGTTAAAAAGCTCAAAAGAGATGAAGAAGAGACAATTTTACGACATCCGAACTGATGTGCCACATCGTATCGATCACCTGAGTTCGATACTGAAGAAGAAAAGCACTTATGCGAACGGGCAGGTGCTGTCTGACACGGATCCGGGACCAGTATCACTGATACCAGTCAAGTGCACAGTTCGGACTCTCAAAGTTCAAAACGGGAACTTTCCGAAAAGAATCGAGGCCTATACACATGAGGTCAAAGTTGGAGACAAGAAGGTCATAGCGATGTTGGATACTGGAGCTGAGACATCGCTGATCAGTAAGCCGTTTTGCGAGAAAAATGGTCTCCACATGTTACCGCTGCCACCAGATAAATTGGTGAAGATAAATAGAATCAGCGGCACATCGGGTTTTGTCGTCACACATTATTGTGTGGCACCAGTAACCTTGGGAAAACGAACTTCAACACTCCTTTTATGTACGACCGGAGACGGACGACGTCCAGGTCCTATTGGGACATGATTTCCTGGCGACAAAGTTCGTCCTAATCGATAATCATGGAGAGGAGGAGGTTGAAGATGAACCGAAGCCAACTGCCAAAGTTCAAGCTGGAAAAGTTGCGGAACTTGTAAACGGAGCAGTAAAAGCTAAAGTTGAGCAAAGGGCTATCCCAGTACCAGAGGCACTGGGATCAAAAGAGATGAACATAAGAAAGGGAGGTTCATCTGCCCAGCTGTCGGTAGTTGAACAGATGACAGCTATCCAGCGTGAGATCTCTACCAGGTTAAAGAATGGATGTCATGCGTCCGGAACTTCATCGTAACGAGATGTAAATTTGTACGTCACTGGGAAAACAATGCGGATCAGCTGGAAATCTCAGACCCACAGTTTAAACAGTACAAAGCGAAGTTCAATCGAGAGATGCATGAAATATTCGATGAAGGGATAATGTGGGAAGATGCGAGATGCGATCTCTTCTGGGACTTCCGCACTAACCGCTTGTACAAGGATAAAGGAAAAACGATCATATTCCCCACCGGACTTGGTGAACCGGTGTACGAGCTGTTTGAAAAGTTCTATAAAGCACTGGAGAAAGGAGATGAGAAGCCCTTTGACGATTACTGGAAAAAGCTGGAAGCGGAGTTCCCACCTCCACCAGATAACGACATACTTGAGCTGAAAGTGTATCGCAAACGAAGAGAAATCGGAACAACTGGTCTCCCACAAAAGAAGGTAACTTTTGCACCAACCCCAAATGAAGCAGATGTCCCCCAACGAGGTGATGATAAGTGGTGCATGTACGAGATGAACCCGCATAATGAACTCCTCACCGAAGATTTGAAGGCCAACTGTGTCTTCATTGGGACTAAGAGACCCATCGGATATAAGGAAGATGCTGACGTGGAAGTGATCGAAGCCGAAGAAGACAGATCACCGACAGCGTTTGAAATTGCACGAATGTTAACGGAAAGAGGAAAGATGTGGGAAAAGTTCAATGAAGAACTCCAAAAGATCTCCGACGGGCATCAAGACCCAGTAAAAAGGCAAAAGAGGATGAGGAGACACTAGACAACGGTGAGGAAGGTCCACCAATCGAGAAAAGCCGATTAATGAGCCTTGAGGAGATTGATGAGCTGGAAGGAGCAGCTCCGGACAATGAGAAGTCCGCCTCAGATGACCGAAGGTCATCAGCGAAAATACGCGTAATGCGTAGTCATCCGAGAATCGCAGCGAAATATGGAAGAAAAACAATGGAAACGGGCAAACCCCTGCCCAAAAATGTGAAAACGAAAAAACTTGGCAATTTACGAGATGATGAAGATGACGTTACATCTGAAGAAGGAACTGATGAACGACCACTTGAACAGAGAGCTGTAAACGATCATGAGAGCAGCAACTCAGACTCAGATTGGACGAGTTCAAGTGATAACTCAACGACTTCAGAAGATTCTGGAGTAAACGATCTCTCGGAACAAGAGGACCTGCTCGATCTCGATGAAGATGATGAGATCGATGAAGAAAAGGAGCAGGAGATCAAAGTACGAAGAACGAAGGTGCAACGGATGAGATTGAATAAAGAGACAATCAGAGTCTATAGCGATTAACGGATCTTCCTGAAACCATCTGTCTGCACACGTGTCAAAGTCAAGATGGCACGATATGTACCAGCTAATGAGAAGCTGATGTTCACACCCGTCTTTCAAGTGGAAACAGATGTCCAACCGCTAGCAGGAGTGACCGATCATAAAGGAAAGCACTTCGATCTGGTCATCGCTAATCATAGTATTAAGCGGCAAGTTGTCAAGAAGGGTCAGTTCCTTGGATACGTGGAACCATATAATCACATGGAGAATGTCCAGATCAATAGCGGCACAGTAAGGAACGTGCTCCCTGATCCAACAGTTGATGACGTAACGAAAGCGGAACTGACAAAGATCATCGGAAACCTGAAACTCGGACCTGATCTGACACAGGAACAGAAAAATGATGTGTATAACGCATCTTAGGAGTTCTGGAAGGTGCTCCCGACATCGAAAAAACCGTATGGAGATGTCAAGGGAATCACCCATGTGATCAATACGGGAGATGCGAAACCGGTAAAGTGCAATCCCGCCAGAACCAGCTGGACAGGTCGCGAGTTCATAACGAAACACATCGAAGAGATGCTGGCGCAGGACGTCATCGAGCCATCAGACGCCGACTGGAGTTTTCCAGTCGTGCTGGCAGCTAAAAAGAACGGTGACGGAACAATGGGAACCAGATTCTGCGTCAACTACATCATGCTGAATAAGCTAACAAAGAAAAATAACTACCCGCTACCGAACCCGGATGAGTTGCTGGATGCGTGTGCAGGCAACAAATACTATGGGAAAATGGATCTGCAAAGTGGATTCTGGCAGATTCCCATGGATCCGGAGTCGATTAACAAAACGACATTCGTGACCCAAGACGGCATGTATCGGTTTAAAAGAATGCCGTTCGGAGTCTGTAATGGACCCGCAACGTTCCAACTCTGTATGGACAGAGTTCTGTCCAAGGCAAAGCGAAAGGGCTGCGTCTTTCGATATATCGATGACGTCATTTTTGCTGGAAAGACTTGGGAGATTTTCATGCAAAATATGAGGAACGTACTTCAAAGCTTAGTCGAAGCAGGCTTCACGATTAAACCGACGAAATGTGAATTTGGAATGCGGGAGATGGGATTCTTGGATCATATACTCAGTGAAAATGGAGTTCGAATAGATCCCGAAAAGATCACCGCAGTATCGGAGTTCAAGCGACCTCAGACTGAACGACAGCTGAGATCATTCCTTGGACTGGCGAACTACTATCGGAAGTTCATAGCTGGGTACGCACAGCATACCTGTCATTTATATGAGCTGCTGCGCAACGACAAACATGTGCGAAAAGACTGGACTGAAGTTCATACGAAAGAATTTGAGAACTTGAAAAAGTTGCTATGTGAAGGTCCAGTGCTAGCAAAATTTGATCCGGCTAAACCGACAGTTATACAATGCGACGCGAGCAAAGAAGGAACTGGAGCAGTCCTGTCACAAGAGGGTCATCCAATTGCCTATGCGAGCCGCGTCTTACATGGAGCTGAACGAAACTACGGTGTGACTGAATGGGAGTGTCTGTCGGTCGTATTTGCCGTCAGGAAGTTCAAACCGTATATCGATTACTCCGAGTTCACCGTACGAACAGATCATCAGCCACTGACGAACTTGCTGAGATCAGAAACGAATAAAGTCGGCATGAATCCGCGATTAACGAGATGGGCTATGGCATTACAAGGCCACCAGTTCAAGATCGAGTACAAACCGGGAAAGCACTGTGATAACGCGGATGCTCTATCGAGAGCACCTATCGAAGGTCCGATATGCCATGATGAGGAGTTCGACGAAATTCCAAACTTCAAGGACATCAAAAAGGAGTATGACATAAAGGAACCAGCTATCGAAGTTTGGCAGCTGTTCGTTCAGATGGCCGAAGAGAAAGAAAAGCGTATAAAAGTTAACTCAGTTACGGCGAAAGAGTCGGCTGGGGTACCGATCAACGTTAATCGGTTTAAAAGTGGATTTGGATTTGATTCGGCAGGAATTGACAGACTCGAGCTGAGCCAGCGAGCGAAGTAAAGATCGAGATGATCTTGGGAACCAGATAAAGTTGCACAGGCATTAAACGAGTGCCCAATCAAGCTGCTGAAGTTCCCTAAACGGACAATAATCGGCATAAACCGCTGCCAAGATGCAAAGTCATCTCGGATTGGGAACGAGCTGAGCACCGCAACAGTTCGTATCTTCAACTTGCAAGGAGATGAGGAAGAGGTAGATGATTCTCGAATCTACGACTGCGAAATAAGCAGCTAAAAGATCCTCACCTTGCGATGATCATCGACGAACTGGAGCACCTACCAGATGCCGAAACGAGATCGAAGTTCAAAGTTCATTACCAGCTATGGAATGGGATCTTGTATCTAATAAAGGATAAAAAAGGGCAGACTTGAAAAGTCGTACGTCGTACCACTGTGAATGGGAAGAGCGATCATCCATGCGCTGCACGATGAGAAAGCAGCAGGTCACCTTGGATTCGAAAAAACGCTCGCAGCAATCAGACTGCGGTACTATTGGGACAGAATAAGTACGAACGTGAAAAATTATATACTCGCGTGCCAAGGATGCCAGTTCCACAAGACGCCAAGGAAGTGTCCACCTGGGAAGTTACAAGAGATTAAAGTGGGACATCCTTTCTTCCGAGTATGTGCAGATCGAAAAGGACCCTTACTGCCGACAAAGAAACGAGGATACAAGTACATAGCAGTGTTCATCGACCAGCTAACGAAATATGTGATAGCGGTACCAATGAAGACGGCGACAGCGAAGGAGTTCGCCAAAGTCTTCGTTAAACACGTGATATTGTACATGGAGTACCGCACATCCTACACACGGATCGTGGAAGGCACTTCACAGCGGAAGTCTTATCGAAAGTTACTAATGTGTTTAAAATTAAAAAAAACACACCTTTGGAACGGCATACCACCCGGAAGGCCAGGGCCAAGTTGAAAGGCAGATGCAGATCATAGGAGATGGTCTAGCACAGTATATGAAAGCGGGAAATGAGCGGAAATTTAACAAAATATCTCCCCTACGTGATTTCAGCGATGAATAGAGCGGTACATGCTACAACCGGATATTCGGCATATAACATGCTACATGGAAGGGAGATGACTATGCCGGAGGATGTGGTGACTAAAACGAACCTGCCAGATAACTATGGTACTCCAGACGAATGGGTGGAGACCATGAAAAAGAATTTGACTTTCGCTGAAGAAGTTGCTAAATGCAATATAAAAGACGCGTATGAGAAGAACGCAGAAATCTACAATAAGAAGAAGTCGGAACCGAATTTCAAAGTAGGCGACTTCGTACTCATACGACTTCCCAAGGACACGAAACAGGGGAAGAAGGAAAATCAATCGGACTTCAAAGCGAAATACGATAAGGTGTGGAAAATCCTCAGCTTCCCACGGGCTAATGAAGCTGAAGTAATCGAACAGAACCCGATAAAAGAGGCGGACTTGAAAGTCGTTTCTATTGATCGTTTGAAACCGTGGCGCCACCATTAACGGAAGAATCAGACCCGGAAGGAAAGGTAGCAGACCGCGTTTCTCTCAAACCGCCTCTGCTACCTGATACAGGAGACGCAATATCAAAGCAGGAACCATTTCCGCTACCTGAAACAGAGAATGAGGTAGCAGAACGCGCTTCTTTTAAACCACGCTCTGTTACCGCAGCATCAGAAGATGCAAACGAGGCTCCTAAGAAAAAAAAAAGAGGCAGACCTCGGAAGGAAAATAAAGGTTTCGAAACGGCAGTGACCATTAAGTTAAGCGAACAAGCTGGGAACTTAATAGAGAACGAAGCTGGATCAGCAGATCGTGATCTTCCAGAAGACTTAAATCAGTCTTCTTTCAAACCACGTTCTACTACCATTACTGCAGATCATCAGCAGATTATCGAGGAAGATCAGCCGAAGGTGGCTGAGAAAGCAGAGCATACTTCGAAAAAGTCTCTCAAACCACGCACTGATACCACAGAAAATCAGCCGAAGGTGGCTGCGGAAGCAGATCGTGTTCCTTCCAAATCACGCAACGCTACCGATCAGCGGATGCAGCAGCTCGAGGCAGCGAAGGCAACAGCCGCACAATTGGGGCGTGACATTGCCGCTGCCATCGAGCAAAGAAAGGTGAAAACGAAGAAGTCACGGACCACTCCCACGGAAATTCTCACAAGGAAAGGGGACGACGCCGCCGACAAAGAACTCTTTGATCGGATAACTAAGGGACGCAGGGATATTAACCCAAATATAAGGCTTATGGGCGTTTATGATATTATGAATAGGAGTTGGGAAGGTGTTAAAGTCGTTCGTCGGAAACCGGCTAACAGATAACGTTTTCATTGTTCTAACAGGTATTAAAAGTTGATGGAACGATTGGAACGACAGAATTCAGATAACTCTGATTCTGAGAGTATTGGAAACCCGTCAAAGGCACCAATAAGAATGGAAGGCAACCAAGGCTATAACCCGTACTTTGGAGAAGAATCGAATTCGTCTGCAGGAACGGCACAGAACGAACCTGGGACATCAAATCAGCCGGTCTACGCAAGAGGCCAGGTGTGTTATCCGTACCAACAGGACCCAACGACTTATCAGAATACGCAGAACTGGGTGTCGGATCACTACGGCTCGAATGTCGGACCACCCCAGTATCCAGGACAAAATGCTCGTTATTCGGGACAACAGTTCTCAGCGTATGGATCAGCACAGGTGGTAATGGGATCGCCGGCATTATTGATGCCACCGCCACAACAGATGACACCGAATTTTTCTGTTGGAATGGCACCGGCACCCGTACGATTACCTGGATTTGGCGGGATACCAATAGTACCTGGCGGACATGGAGGATTTAGCGGCATGTCCCCAGTCCGGACACCAGGTCTTGGCGGAACTTCACCCAGATCGGTGTATGGAGGACATGGCGGAACGTCGCCAGCCCCATCTAACTTACCGCCACCTTTCCCAGACTGGACAGCAACGACGCCCATAGGGGCATTCGGCAAATCCGCACCACCACGCCCACATCGACGATTTGACCAAGGAGGCAGATCCCCTCATAAAAGAGGAGGGAGATCACAATATGGACGAGGATATCGGTTCGAATCACCTCGATTAAGAGGAGTGTTGCCCTTGCTGGGACCCCAATTGGAAGGATTACCGAAAACTCCTCCAGGCGAACCTTCAGTGTCGCAATACTCTCCACGACTGACGGTCAATATAAGAGAAGATGATGACCGGCTGAACGTGATTGTGGATGAAACCGAAACGATTACAGAGGAACATAGGAGGGTCATACATGACTTTAACCGAATTTGCCACGATTTCTATCGGATCCACGAACGCGTCGATGATGAACATGCGTTCTACGGCAAATTGATGTCAGTGGCAGGGATGTCACATCCCACACACGAGGCACTTAAAGAGAAGACAGCGGTCCTCATCCAGAAACGGAAGGAAATTGGAATTCAGGTTGCCACAATGAAAAGGTGCCATCCAGCCTTAGCACATCGGAACTGGCCGGATATGGTGGAAAAGATCCTCCGTTTTATTAGAAAATATCCAGAAGAGAGGTCCCGATCGGTAGACGTTGCACCGACTACATCAAAGGAGAAACCGGGGACATCAGTTGTGAAAACTGTAGAAGAGATGACAGACGATGAGATACTGGCAGAAAAGAAGAAACTCGATGAAGCTTTAAAACAGCGGACGAGATCACGGACAAGCTCGACAGCAGAATCATCTAGCTATAGCACATCGAAACGAGCGAGATCAGTGACAAAGAGTCCGAAATCGGGAGACAAAGCTGGTCAAAAGGCTAAAAAACCTACGGTGAGTAAGGAACCACCGCAGGCGCACGAAATGCCTGTACCAGTTGTACCGGTGGGCAAGAAGGCTCGACAACCATCGGTACCACCCCTAACTCAGCCGATTCCTCCACTATCAGCGGCACCCAGCCAACCGATACCGGCAGCAGAGATTCCACCAGTCAAAGCATATTTGATAATCTTCCCTGGAACAAATGGAAAGGAGAAGAAGCTTTCTGCTCGACTCGTGGATAAAAAGACGAATCAGGAAATTCCGTCATGTACGGATAGGGGCAATAAAGAGCTGAAGAAAATGATCAATACGGCATCACGGGAACAAGCGGAAGCGGCTTTAGCAGCTATCCCGAATGAGGTGGACCGTAGAAACCCCCGGACCCTCATGCGAATGATGAGAGGATTGATTTTCAAGATGGCAGAAAAAGAAGACGCCTGGATTCACTTACGAGTGGGCACGAACGAGGACCACTTATTGTACACATATACAGCTGCAGGGAAGATGTTGGCAGTCCAAAGAATGACCTTAAAACCGGACGCAGAGGACACGGGCGGAAAAAAGAAACCAAAACCAGAAGGGAAAACGAAACCGGAATACGAAACAGTGAATCTGTACACTGAGCCAACTTGCAGACTGTTTACGCTGGGATATGAATATGGAGCTGATACACCGAGAATAACAATAGCGGAGATAGTGGATCCATTAACCGGAGACGCCATTCCCTTCGCACCGATGTGCATATCGAAAGAAGACATCGAACACGCCAACGAAGAATCGGAAAAACCCTCGCGGCTCTTTACAATATGTTACCACATGAGGTGAAGAAAGATGCAAAGTTGATAACGGCGGCGGTGCTTAGTGTCCTGCAACAGCGTGCAGAAGCAGATCAGGCCTTCATCCGAATAACGTTCCACGATGACAACGGGATACTCCGTACGGCCTGCTATGATCACCGTAAAACGCCGTTGTACTGGGATATCACACCTCCTGAACACATCAAGGCGGCGGCGGATCATCCTGCCAAAGTCCAACAGGCTCAAGCACAGCTCGCGGCACAGGAAGGTCCTGCCGGCGCAGCTGAGGCCGTTGAAGAAATGGAAGATGATGGAGCTCCCGAGGGAGGAGATGACGATCCGGATAACGAAGAAGATGAACCGGAGTCGGAGGATGAAACGGTCGATGAGGTTAACCCCAAACGATCGCTGGCCAGAGTTTTTGAGATCGTTCAAGGAGCTGAACACAAGCCGTGCAATGACGTGAATTGCCCTCATTGTTTCCCACCTCGAGACTCGGACGACTCTGAAGAAGACGACGAATCATCTGAAGAAGAATCGGAAGACGATAAACCGAAAACGAAATCATCTAAAACGGCCATAAAGCCCACGAACGTTGAAAAACCTAGGCAGAAATCGAGTACTACTCCGAAAGAAGAAACTAAAATCAAAAAAGAGAAGAAGGGAACCGATAGGAAGAAGAAAAGAGGACACAAAAAGGAGGCGTCCTCACCAGATGTTGATGTCGAAATTTATTATGACGAGGAGGTAGAAATAGAGGATAGCCCACCGGCTCCAACTCCGACACCGAGGAAAATCGTGATTGAATCAGCGACATCAACGACAACTAAACCAAAGGCAATTCCAATAAAAAAGGCCGTTCCACTGGGGCAGATTATGTCGGCATCGACTCAAAAAGAGCGGAAAGAGAAGGCTCAAGCTGACAAGAAGAAACGCGAATCATCCCGTGAGTCGACAGCAATATCCGAAGCAAGCAGTCGCCCAAGCACATCGACAATTACCTCAAAAACTCACCCGGTAACACGAGGTAAAACGGCGGAACCGAAGGCGGCGCCAAGCTTGGAATCGACATTGGATAAACAGAAACAGCTGGCTATCGAAAAACAAAAGAAGGGAGGAAAGAAAAGTGGTGAGAAGAAATCTAAACCTCCAGCAGTCCGAAGAATCGGTGCCCCCGGTATGGCAGGACACGTTCGAATGTTGGGCGACAGCGAACTCGAATATTCAGAACCAGAAAACTCCCAGCCATTCCCAGAGTTCGATGACCCAGATGGAGAGGATTTGACACCAGAACAACTAATCGATATCACCAATAAAATTGTGAATAAGATGCGTACGCGGGACACATCAATCACATTAAAGTTTCGGACCAAAGCTAAGAAAATATTTGAAGAACAGGACATTACCTTCACAGCGCGAAAGCTTGACACATTGGTGGAATACGCCATGAACATTGGGAAGGTGACGAAAAAACATCTCGACTGGAAACTGGGAGCGAAGTTGGTCAGAACGGGAGGAATCGATAAGCAGCTGTTTGATCAACATGCCGATAAGCGCAGACAAATCGAGTTAGCCATAGCAGGAATCCGCAGCCCCAACGGCTCGACCCGACACCGCATTACGCAGTACATCAACGGATTATGGCACGGCGGAAATGGTAATTTTGCAGAACTTGAAGCGGGAAATGCTGCGATGTTATCAACGATGATTAAGGAAGGAAAAGTCATCACCACCAATGCCCATATGGGATCTCCAATCAGGTATACCACGTTGGGATTGATACCGGTGGAGATCGAAAATCAGAACCACTACTCCGAAAGTGAAGATTCGATGCTGCTCAATGTGAAGAAGCGGAATGACCCGGATACACCTATACTTAACATCCTCCACCAAAAGGGAGATCAGAAACGAGCTGCCGAAGCGAAAATAGCAGCGGATAAGTTGAAGAAGAAACCGTTAGAGGATAGAGGTATCATGGATGCCGATTCCAATACAGATGACGATGAGGATGATGATGTAGCAGTAGCTCCCGCGAAGCCGGCAGAGAAAGCTGTGACAAGCCGAGTAGGGGATGAACGGAAGGTCGTTCCTCCCACAGATAAATTGGCACAACAGGCTGAGGCTGAGCTGGCAGCCATGCGTGAGAGACGAAAGACGTCTGGACTTGCGCTACCTAAGACCAGTGGAGCTGGCAGTAGCAAGCCAAAAGATGATAAGACGGACTCGGCACCCTCCCAGAGCATTGAACCGAAATCGACAAAATCATCGTCACGTTTGATGGCGAAACTTACAATCGACGAGAAAGTTAAAGGCGTGAATCCGACGGACTCGGCACCTACCCAGAACCGGTTGACCGAACCTCTGACAGGAATCAGCCGGATCAAACAACGTTCGCCGCGGAAACGAGATGGTGGCGATGGAGATGAGTCAAACGAGATGATGGATCAGTGATCGACTCAGTGCTCATCTTAAGTGAGAGAATCTACGGTAATTAGCCGGATCTCTTAACGGAGTAGCGACGGTAAAACTTGCCGGCTCTCTGATAATAACGATGAGATGTGCGACCAGATGAACTTTATGAACCAGATGAACTTTATGAACCAGATGAACTTTATGAACCAGATGAACTTTATGAACCAGATGAACTTTATGAACCAGAAGAACTTTATGAACCAGATGAACTTTATGAACCAGATGTACCATATGATGAGCCAGATGAACTATACCAGGGAGGCAAGCTGAAATGAGCTTGAAGGTCGATATCAAAACGACTGAAGTTCCTCCATGACCGTTAACGGAAGATGAATTATTACGATGTCGCACACCCGAATCATCTCATAAAAGATGATCTTACCAGGGAGGAAGCGAACTTCGCTTGTCTACATGACGTCCCTCCATGACCAATATGGATCTCATCTGACCTAAGTCGTACAATAGATACGCAAATATATCAAAGATGAAGCAGTATTCCCGAAGTCGTACGAACGATACGCACCAAATTTCTAAAGCGGATCTCATGTGATGAAGTCGCATTATATGCGCAAGATGCTCAAATGGAGCGGAATGGACCAAAAAGTTCCTAACGGTGGACAGGATACCTGTGACCAGATGAGTGGAGGATCCTAGTCTACGGATTTTGATTAAACTTCTGTTGATCTGTTTTTGACTGTTGATGTTATAGTATTTTTCATACAGATCTCTTTATTTTCACATCGTGTACTTGGAATAAAAATTTGATGTGATAAATGGACTAAAAGAGATGATGTTTTTATTAGCATTTTTATGAGCACACACAGGCCGTTCACCAAACGATTGGATTCAACGCGGAGATGGATTCAGCCTCGAACGGAGCTCGGCATCCCTCCCAGAGGCATGTGAGCCATGGCTGTACTCACGTCCACCCTCACGCCTGTGGCGTTAAGCGGATGACGAGTCAGTGTTGTGTCTCTTCTGATTGGTTGATTGTGCCTTGTGTGGGCGCGCCTATGTGCGCTGCGAAGAGCGTTGATTTAGCTCTTCGCTTGGCAGATTTGCCAGTTGTCGATTCAGTTGTTCAGACAGTCGATTTGCACACTCAATAAAGTGTACTTATGCTAGTGGATGCCGTGCGTTGAGCATTTATCCAGATTTCATAGCATATTACGCTACGCAGGATCCTGTCAGTGGGGATCACTGTCCTGGACTCATTCTGAGTACCACGTTATAGAACATAAGGGTATCGAGTCGAGGGGCATCTGGCAGCCTTGGCGGTAGAGTGCGACACCATGGCGGCGTCTTGGGGCCGCGGACTGATCAGGTTCAGGCAGAACGGCATGAAGCCCGGCACCACTGAAGACGCAACCCTTTCACCCGTTGGAAGCCAAGTGACTGACGGACTGATTGACCTCCGTTCATGCCGACCAGCCCGGTCTGCACCCCGCCGACGCTGCTGACCATGTCGCTGCGGTCGCCGTCCATGTGGTAGTACCAGCACAAGAAGCTCCGCAGGAGATCGGAAGCGAGACCAGTACATCTGCAAGAGCGTTAGACTGTGAAGACTGATTGAATTTACCGCGACGGTGGGTTTTTGAGACCTGGATGTGGACGCGGAGGTGGCGGCTGAGGGCCGCCAGCAGCAGGATGTTGAGTCTGTCCTGCTGCTGCTGTCGCCCGTCAAGACGCTGCTCACCATCAAACACGCGCTGGCCGTCCTAATCAGATTACGACTGTCTATTCAGCACGTACGTAATGCCAACTTGAAGTAATGTTAGTTGCACCAGGAGACACTCTGTATACAGAATTACTTAGAAAGTGTTACAGTGTTTTGAAAGCAGAACTGCTTCGCTTTCAAAGTACACTGTACTTTGAAAGTATACTGTGCTACTGTACTTAGTACAGTAGCACTTTCGGGTTGCAATACAATTCGCGCGAGTACTTAATTGAAAGGTATTGCAATCGTTTTGGATAGACCGTCTCAAACGATTTTTTCAAAGTGAAATGTACTGTAGTACTTTTCAAATGTTGTTGTACTTTTGAAGTGCTGCTGTGTTGCTTGGGCCGCAAGGCGGCCCGTCGCAGCCAGCGATATATGCAGGCCGTTAATGTTCTGCTCCAGGATAGACAGGTATATGTCAGCCCCGTCCAGATAAGCGTTGGGATGGCGTGCACCATGGCTGTGTGCTGCGGGACCTGGGAGAACAAGAACCGGCGGATAGACTTGCAGGAAATTTTTCCATAGACACCGAGAAGCCGACAGCGCCGAGAGCAGGCACAAAATTTTGCGTGATTTTAATTTATTTCAATTTAATTTATTCGGAATTAATGTATTTGTATTTCATTTTCTGAATTTCATATGACATAATTATTTACGAAGTGGCTATTTTGCCGCAGTATTTGCGTCAAAATAGCCTTTTGCTATTTTGCCGCAGTATGGTTGGCAAAGTAGCCTTTAACTATTTTGCCGCAGTTTCCGGTTAACATAAAATTCTCGTGGCTGTTGAATATTATTGGCCGCTGGAGAAATTGCTAGCGTAGTGCGAGCACGGCAATGTTCTGAATCTCGTTTATGGGTGCAACCATCCTTAGGATCTAGACGTCCGCTAGATGACTAACTCTTTGAATTGTCCAGTACGTTTCGACCCCCAAAACGTCTAGCGTAGATTTTGACAACGCAGCGTTAATCGCATATTCTGCAAAAATCACCGACTTTGTTTGAAAATCGTATCCGAACGTTTTGAGTTTTAGCGAACAGTTGCCAGCAAATTTGTTCTCAACTGATAAAAAAATTGTTATACGAACCTATCGACCGGTGGGACAAATTTCTTGATATTTCGGTCGATGGGAAAAATCTGGGCTTACTCCTAGTAAGGGAGGACAGAATACGAAATTTATTATTATAATGAAATACTGATATTCGAAAAGAAATTGTTGGAGTACGGAATGGATTAATATATTTCAGTCGGGGCGGAACGTTATTTGTTAAGCGGAGCTGAACCGTTTGCTAGCCAGCCAGCGGTTAATGGCAGAGCTACATGCAAAGCTCGGTCCACTTTCTGACGGCCGATTCGACAAAACCGTTACCGGTCGGCAGTGTTAGAGACGAGGCTGCTCCGGTGTCGCCATTTGACGGCTGCTCGGAATCTAGGGCAGATGAAAACAACTCGACCCCACTGATCTGATATTTTAAACCCGTATCGGACACATTCCCCATTGACCTGGCCGAAGTACACGTGGTCACTGCCCACCAACTGGACGCCACTGGCCAGATCACAGATAACACGGAATTACGGCATCGGCCAACGGAATTTACCACGAGTTAAAGGTGGCGGGCGACCTGGCCAAAGCCAACAAAAATTCGTAAGCGGTCAGGGCAGACGAGGTCGTCCGCCTTGAGAAGGGGCTCCTCATGACTCAACCGCGAACTGCGGAGAATTAACTGCGAGCAAAGCTGGACATGGCAGGTACCCAGTTTTAGCGACATCTCCAGGACCTGGTGGAGATAGGCAAAGAACTCGGCAAATGGAAAGCGAAGCTGAAGGCTGCGTGCGAGCGTAGTGTCGCTTGCTGATGCGGAAACATTAATCTAGCGGTCAGAGATCAAAGTGGCGGATTTACTTGGAGGTGCCAAACGGTTAATGGCAGAAAGGAATACCGTAGGCGGTCATTCGGTTTACTTAGAAGTACAGTTATCAACCACCTGGAATGCGGTCCACTGGGTGCGGGGCATCTCTGCCAACAAAGAGGCGACCATGAGATTTTGAAAATGAGAATGCGGGCCTGGTAGAAGCCACGATCCGGCTTAAGAAGCGGCTGGACATCGTAATGGCCAACAAAGTCAGCGGAGCCGAAGCAGTGGGAAAGCTGCTACGACTACTCCGAGCGGCCGCGGAAGACAACAACACGTACAAGAAGTAATGATAAGATGTTGGTAGATTCGGCCGAATGTACTGCACAGGTCGTCACAACTACAGAGGTGCCGGTCTATATTTGGTTTATTTAATTACGACAAGGTGTGGGAGAACAATCACCGGGCTTACGAGTTGGGAAACGGGTGGCTGGCTTGGAGTCGGACCTATCGGCAACCTGGCAAACGATATCCGGTCTGGAAAACTGAGTCCGTTAAACCGGCGGCAGGCGACCGTGAAGCGGAAAACCGGTTAGAGATGGAGAAGAAGGCCACCACGGGGGGGGGGGGAACGTTCGGCCGTTTTCGCCGTGATCGAGAGTCGCTGTGACCGATGTCAACAATCTTGAAGACGACTCATCTAGTCTTAACACAATAACATGGAGCCGTACGAACGACCTGATATGGATAAGTTCTTTCCACACTTGGCCGCGAAGTTCGACGTCGGCATAATGCAGCAAGGCTAGACCGGCCCGGTGTTCAGGCCGAACCCTCGCAAATTCCGATCGACGCGTCGAGTGCAGCATCAAGTGCGCTAAGTACTTGATCGGAACAGTAGTAGTGGGACTGCTGACTTGGCGAGGACAACGCTCGAACAGCCGAGTATATTGGCTAGACCATAAATAGCACTAACCGGGCAGGTCGGAACCTGTAGTGCCTGGACTTGAGTGCCCGGATGGAAATCTCGACCTTTAACTTTGCGGCGGGACGAATCCACCCGAGGCGGTGGTCAGACCATCGAAGCACGACTGGTTGACACGAGGAATCCAGCCGACGCAGCAGAAGTGGGCGACGCCTTCGATCAGTCCAATATCGCAAGTCGGCCAGGTTTCGGATACCACCCCGTGACGGAGCCTCCCAGAGTTTTTGGTGGAGTACTGCCAAGCCCGGCCCAACCCGGATTTTTGACGGATGGCAGTTCCCATCCCTGCGGGCGCCCGGCATGATGCCGAAGCGATAAGAGATTTGCTCAAACAGCCGATCGGCTCGATGCCTCAGCCGACCGTCATGATGCAGCAGCTCGGCTTTGCGCTGTACCAAGTTACCAACCCAATGGGAAAGCTGTTTGCCTTGGCTGCAGGACAACTTGGTCCGTATGGCGCCAAACTTTCGGGGAACAGTGGTGGCCGCGGTCACTATACAAGCGGAAGATGTACCCCGCCGATCCGAACGGACGGTGCGACAACTAATCCCAGCGCAAACGCGGGATCGGGCACAGGACAACGGAATCGATCGGAAGGCTGTCACAGCCGGATGCCGACGGCCACAGCCACCACGACCGACACCAAAGAAGACGACCGTCGCCGCCGATATAGCTCGGCCCGACCTCTCCGAAGCGTAAGATGATAGGAGTCGAAAGAACTGGCCGAGACCAAAAAGCGATCGCGCCACCGGCACGACCTGATGAGCCGTCAACGCGATCCGAGAAGAGGAGTGTTAGAGAATTAGCCCTTCGGATACAGCAGAAAGCGTGTCTACGGGAGACAATGACCGACGGAACGCGAAACGAGCTAACCGTCGTAACATTTGACAAGGCGGCTGGGCCGACGCCGATAGAGGCCAGCGATTCGGTCGGAGATAAAAGCAAAGCGGCTGGGCCGAGGCTGACTGGAACTAGCATAAGGACAATGAATCACAGATGCTCGGGCGAGCATTGTTGCTGACCACCAGTCGGAAGACCGAATTGGCCTAAGTTTGATTGCGAGCAAGGCAGTAGCGAGGTCCGAACGGGGGGGCGCAACGGCCCAAAAATAGCTGCGCTCTTCCAATAACAATTGCGCCCGTAAACTCGTCCCGGTCACTTATGTCGCAAAAAAACCTCTCACCCGGGAGGGGGGTACGCGCGCACGTGTGCAACTCCTCGCTACGGCCTGCTTGCGACATGCAGAACAGACCAACAAGCTCCGTCGGTAGCTCCGACGGTAGCAATGGCACCGCCAATGTTCTATACGACCAGTTTGTGTATCAGCAGCTGCTGATATATCAGCCAAGACTGATGTGCAGAACGTACAGGCGAGCCACCGGAGGGCGCCCGTCTTGATCCCGGACAGATGTTCGGCGGCCAGCAGACCGTCGCAGGAAACGTAAGCGGTCACTAAGTCTGGGCGTCTTGCTCGAATAATTGTAATCGTGATTGTTGCGGACGTTGACCAAAGTAAACAATGACAATAATTGGATCAGAGTGAATTAACTCGGTGCCGGGTGGCCGAAGTGCCCATGAAAAGGGCGGCTCAGCTCCTGGCGGCACGAAGGCTTTCTTTCGACACGGATTTCGGTTTTGACTAACGGCTGCCGATTGCGCCCGGGAATGCAAATGCTCGTAAGATAAGTTTACCCGCTCGCTAGAATGGACGAATGTAACTTGCGACAAACCGCCGACAGGAACCGTAAATTGGATCAACGGCTCGAACCCATCGGAATCTCCCCCGGTAAGATTGGCATACTGGAGCAAGCCTTAAGACGCCAACGCGCTCCGAACGACCACTGTCGACTGTTACTGAGGTTATGTTGGACGTCATGAGAGAGCTGTATTTTTTCCCGACCAAAACGAGATTGGCGAAAGCTCGGTATCGAGCTAATTGGTATGTCGCTGCCCGGATGTAGGCCTATGTCCGACCTTATACGGCGACGTAAACGATAGCGGAATTCGTGAATCGCAACGCGACCGATATAAGATAGCCGCATCGGTCGAACGGCGCTGACGGCAGCCGGAACGATTTGGATGGACCAGCCGTCAGCTCATAATTCGGCACAATGTCTTTACCAGGCACCGGTGTCTGCACCAGGCCCGACCGTGCACCGATAACCGATCACGGTGCCGGCCTGGACGCATGAGGCGAGGATCGAAACGACACCGGCGATAAGGACGCTGGATGATCTCGCTCTTCTTTCAAAAGTTATGCGAAGAGGCCAAGCTGAAGATGGACCGCTAAGACACTGCAAAAATTGTTGGAGTCGGCGGAATAGCCGCTTTTGCAATTAGGTTAGGCTCGTCAATTAGGTTAGGCTCGGTTAGGCAATTAGGTTAGGCTCGTCACGATGAAAGGTTTGACCAACCCGCTCAAGTTCCGCGTGTAAACGATACGAGTTGCTGTTGCTATCGGGTGCGATTATCTCTGGTCGAAATGCATTGTGGATTTCGTTGAAGAGGCAGCGGCTTAGATGAACGTCGGGGAAACCCCGATCCCGATACCAGAAGCATCTGGCAGAACAGATGTCTGCGCTAACAGGACGGAATCGGGAAATACTGCTGTCTGGTCCTATGGAACTGACAAATCAAAGCCCAGATCCATAATACCATCGGCGACCGTCAAAATCGGGTGTTGAATGGCCGGGCCGGGAGATGATACATAATGAAGCGTATCCCGATACCAACGACTTTGGCACCAGTGGAGACGGATTTGGTGCGGTGTTGTCTCAAGAAGGACACCCGGTAGCGTTTGCCAGCCGAGTTCTCCACGCAGCCGGAAAGAACTACGGAGTGAGCGAACGGGAATGACAAGACCCGAATGTCCCGAGTGTCGGGAATGGCTTAGTCTGGGCCGTCCAGAAGTTCAAACACTTCATTGACCACGAACCCTTCACCGCACGAAA
Source organism: Paramacrobiotus metropolitanus (assembly GCF_019649055.1). Taxonomy (NCBI): domain Eukaryota; kingdom Metazoa; phylum Tardigrada; class Eutardigrada; order Parachela; family Macrobiotidae; genus Paramacrobiotus; species Paramacrobiotus metropolitanus. The sequence continues at coordinate 340,625 of NW_026570315.1, read as the reverse complement.
GGACCATCGAGCCTTGCAAAACTTGATGCGCTGTGAGTCCAATAGACCCGGCATCAACCCCCGGGCGGGCCCCGGCTAACCCGGAGGGCATTGGCTCTGCAAGGCAAGGACATTACCATTGAGTATAAACCCGGAGTTTTCTGCGATAATGCGGAGGCTCTGTCTCGATGGCCGTTTGCAAGACCCGACGATAACGACCCTCATGAAGAACTCGAGCAGGTACTCAACTTTGAAAACTTCAAGGATGAAATCCTAATATGGTCTCTCCATGTACAACGGAAGGAACAGAAGAAAAGAAACCGAAAGTATCCGGACCAAGCTCTCGATCCCGGAGGTTTCACGGATGAGGCTCAAGTAAGGTCTCTTCGAGCGGTCGGATGAAAGACCAACAGAATGCCCATCCCAAAAAACACCCCCATTTACCAAATGCAAAGTTATAACTGACAGGAATGACCTTGCATCCGCAGAGGTACGGATAATTAACGTTATCGTACCGGACGATCCGGGCTCACAAGGCGAGCCGAGGGTCCCAACCGCAAAGGTACGAGGTACTAATGTCACCGGACCGGAGGCTTCGGTTTTACAAGACAAACCCGAGGCTATCGCGGAGAAACCTAAGGACTTAGCCGAATCAGTCGAGGATACCCCGGATAAGCCGGTGGACTTAGCCAAGAAGCCCGAAGTTACTACGAAGAAGGCGAAGGAGTTCAAACCACCGAAGGAAAAGCCGGCTAAAGAGAAGAAACCGGTTAAGAAGCGGGAAATAAGCGATCCGACACACCGGTCCCGAATCCATCAACCAGTAACCTGGCTGAACCCCCGGCTCAGAAGCGAAAGGAAAGCGGTGAAAAGCTGAGGCTTGAGGCTCAAGAAGTTCCAGAAGAGGCCCAAGTAGCCGAGGATGAAGCCACAAGGACATCCTAGAAAGAATCACCGAAGGATAGGCCGAACCAGCTAAAACAGCTAAGAAGCCCTGGGCTCGGAAGACTACCACTTCGGTGGTGGAGCCCCGGCCAAAGGCTACTGATAAAAGAATGAAAGGGCAGCCGGACCCCATAAGGTACACGGCGCGGCATAAAACCGGTTTATAGAAATCGCGACGTCCCCAATAGGGACGTGGACGATCCTCTCTGGGACCGGAGCATCCGGAACCCCGGAAAGCATTTTACCCGGTACCGACTTGTCCTTTGATGACCACCATACCTACCGGACCCGGACTACCTCGGACACCGAGACTACCCCAGCATTTAACGTCGGAAGCCCGGCGATAACCCTATCTTTGTTGCCCAATAGGCGACAGGACCTAAAATAAGGGTTTTGCCCACCGCGAAATTACGGTTATTGCCCGGAAGAAACCTCGGTATACGAGTATTTCATTAGACGATTTCCTCATCCGAAGACCTAATAGATCTTATTTCATACCCAGAGAGAATGCCTTACGGGTTCCGCGACCGCGACGTTGCCTCTCCACTAACCTTACCTACGCACCCCGGATACGGAGGTTCCATTCAGCTTTTCCCGGAGGATTCCCGGTCGGAAAGTGAATTTCATGCCGGTCCCTTCGCGAATCGAACCGGTACCATCGGGTATACCGAGAGCCGATGCCTCGGACCCGAATGGCTGGACATCAAGTGGAACGGAGGCCCGTTCATGGATCATCCTCTAGTCGGAATAAGCTCCAGACCAAAGACCCGGACCAAAGAATTTGATTGTTTTTTGATTCTAACTCGGTTTTTCTAACCCTGAAATATTGTTTATTTAGAATTTAATTAGAGAGAGACTGATGTTTTATTTTTACTTTCATGTTTGCCGTTACGGCTGTTCGCCAACAAAGGCCACACCGGTCCAACAAGAAACCCGACCGAACTTCGGATTTCTGTCGTGAGTTGTATCGCCGCCACGGGTCCGGAGGAGAACGCAGGACAGAAGAGACCCACACCGGACACCCCCGAGGCGTAGCCACCGACACCAATAGTGTCGTGTGCGGAGCAGGCACTGGGACGGTATGAGGCCGATGTCCTTCGCAGGGACTTGGACTCCCGCCCAGAGCCATGTTGGGCCCGTCGCTATGGCAGCCTACGAGATGGCAGCCAGCGACAGTCTTGCTTCCGATGTGGTGACTCGCACATGTAATCGCACTCGTTGTTGTACGCCGTATCGGCCTCGACTCCGGCTCGGCTACGCCTTGCCGCGCCTACGACTTTACGTCTCGGCCAATCAGCGTTCGTTTGCTCGTGTTGGATCTGCCCTGTACCTCAGATAGGCTTTCTCCATGTTACGGTTCATTCAGCCGCTAATTCCTGTTTAGTCATGATTTTGCGCGCACGCTGGCCACTTGCCATGCGCTTTGCCGTATGCTTAATTGCTGTACACAACACAGTCTCATTCACTCACAGCCCTCTGTGCTGTGCTGCTGATAGTGTTCTGTATGTTTAGGTGCGGGCGAAATCTCAATGCACAATATTCTATCCCAGTTGTAAATCAACCTCCCTAAGAATGTGAGCTAGCGAATTTCAGCGAGATAAGCTAATCTCGATTTACGGCAGTAGCTCACATCCAGTACAAACTTTACTAAATGGCCGTTCACTTTACTGTTGCAAATCAGTTACGACAATAGTGCGGCAAAATAGCAAAAGACTGTTTAAACGCAGTGTGCGATAAAATAGCAAATGGCTAGTTTGCCTACCATACCGCTGCAAAATAGCTAAAGGCTATTTGAACGCAGTGTGCGGCAACATAGCAAAAGGCTATTTTGACGCACAGGAGAATACTGCGGCAAAATAGCCATAGCCAATTATTTACGTAATAAATTAATTAGGTAAATTAAATTTGGTAACTTAAATTATGAACAAATTATTTTAATAAACAAATCGCTACATATTTGACTTACAATCATTTTTTAAAATTATTTTTTAAATTATTCGGGCTGCTTTACTACTGTACCTATTCGGAGTGCTTTACCTGATGGTTATAGACGTTAAGCTGACCAAACAAACAAACAAACCAGGTGCTTTGAGAAGTCCGCAGCGTCGTGACCCACATGGCAAATCCAGTTAAATGATTCTCACAGTTAAATAATAAAATTCAGTGAGTAAATTTACTAAATTTAATTTAAATTTTTAGTCGAAGGTAATTGAAGGTCAGTAAAAGATGATCAAGATCAAGCAGCCTATCAGGCATACGAGCCTGTGCGTCGTTCCCGCCCACACAGGGCGTATTTGCACTCACATGCCGTGTTCGCTTCTCTCACTTACGTACATGTGCTGCTGCACTGCACTCATCCGCTGAAGCGGATATACCGCGTGCGCACACACTGAGCTGTACTTTCTCTCTCGTCCCTCTTTCGCAGCACCACTCAACTTTCATACGCTCGCGTTGGGTTGAGTCCAGTCTGTGCAGCATCACAGCTGATACGTATGGCCAGCATCACGCACGTGCTTGCCGCCAGCATTCTTTCACGTCTGGTCAGACGCTCAAGAACTCTCTAGCGACACGTTTCTAGAATAGGCTTCATTGTTCTTTTCTCTGCTATTACGCAGGATTGTTCAGCTTTTATGTCAATAAAGACATTTGTGAGCTCCCTGCGTTCTCCTGTTACATGGTAGCAGGAATCGTTTGGTTTTCGATTGCACGAACCGTCTGAGGAGACGGTAAAGGCTTCGTTTTCGGAGAACTTTTGGAGGAACCTAAACAGTACCAGTAACTGTCAGATTGACTGCCGAAGCAGCCTCTGCCTTGACTGTAGATCACACAGATCTTACCGTCTTAGAGCTGGGATAAACGGGTTGATCGCTGAAGCGATCCCTGCAACAGCTGGTGAGCACAGTTTTTGTCTCTTCTACCCAAGAGCGGACAGCATTCCCAAATGCACGGAATTCCCGACCAGCTGACGGCCAGCGGGCTCGCTACGAGAGCCCGATTTCCGACCTCGGACGAAGGACAACCGACCATAACCGACACCGACACCGGAAAAGTCGTGGTTCTAGGTCGATTTTAGCGCGAAAATTCGCAAATTTCCTTGTGACGTCAGAACGACCGCTTTTCAGGACTTAAAGGGCAGCCTACCAGCGTGCATGGAAAACTTCCATAGCTTAACATAGGCATGATTAATCGTTTTTTGTAACTTTTGTACGCGGCTCGCATTCTGTGACGTAGGCAGCAAAGTGCAAGGCCACTTAACACTGTGATGTCATACTGGTCAGCGCAGTAGTATAGGACGTACTACATTGTACTACCATTTTACACTATACTGTACCGTAGCATACTGTATAATAATACCTGTGAACTGAGTCACCCACAGACACAACAACAACATATGCTTCCGATATGTGCTTCCTTGGGCACATATCGGAAACCTACTCGATGACGACACTTTAAAGATTTCAGTCGGGCTTAGGTTGGGCGCAGTAATCTGTGAAGCACACTCTTGTGCGAAATGTCGCAAACCAGTTGACGTGTATGGCCACCACGGTTTGTCATGCTCCTTCTCCGCCGGTAGACATCCTCGCCATGGCGGGCTGAACAGTATTGTGTGCCGATCATTAGTATCGGCGGGTATCCCGGCGAAGCTCGAGCCCCGCGGCACATCCCACACGTCCGAGCGACGTCCGGACGGATGCACGACGTTTGCCTGGAGACGTGGCATGTGCTTAGCTTGGGACGTCACCTGCGTCGACACCGTCGCTTTATCGCACATCAAGTCTAATTCAACAGCGGCGGGAACTGCCACTGCCCAGGCCGAAGACAGGAAGACCAGACAATATGCGTACCTCGTCGGCAGATACATTTTCGCGGCGTTAGCTTTCGAAACATTCGGAAGAATAATGCTCTTGGTGACCACTGTTATTAGTTTTATGATTACCACTAAAAATACAATTTTAATAATTATTATTATTAATACGAAGTATTACAGGGATCCTGCTGGAGAATTATTGCAGCATCTGCAAGGAGTTGGTCTGGAAGCAGTTTGCAACGCGCTTGATATTGCCCGGAATATTGCTGCTCTGAAAAAATGGTGGCATCTCATCCCATCCCACGCGAGAAAACACATTTTTCGTTGCTGAATCCACGTCGAACAAGTCTTATGTTCAGGTCGACGCAGTCACGACTAACGGACGTATTGGGTGTGGCAAAACTTGCCAGATGTTTCGTATGCAAGGATTCTGTGAGCATTCGTTTTGCGTCGCCATGCATTTGAATGTTATGCCAAAGTTCGTTGAGTGGTTCAACAAACGCAGCGATACCGAGAAGGGCCGGCATGGGCTGCAGTCTTATATGAAATCTGGTGTACCCAAGGGAGCTGGGTCGAAACCGCGTAAAGGTCCACAGAAACGAAAGCCACCCGTTACCACCCTTTCTTCAAAGTCTGCAGTGAGTGGTAACAAACCTAACGATCTCCGTCAAGCTTCAACTTCGCGCACCGAAAGGTATTGACTAATGAGATACACTCTAAAAACCCTTAATTAAACCAATTTTTGTGCGAAATTTGTCCGTGTAGCAGGCAACGCAGCGACGTACACGTAAATTAATATCTTGGCGCACTGAGTAATTACTAAAATAAAATTCAAAAATTGAAAATTATGGTATACATCTTTTAAGTATACATGGAGTATAGAAGGTTGCCACAGAGCTCGTGACGTCTCGAGCCGAAAAAAAGCCCAACCGTGGCAAAACCGACAGCGAATTTACCCGAAGCGCCAACAGAAATAATCAACTGCAGCAAATATAAGCATTTTCAACCGAAATCCGCGGCAGTATGGGTAACTAGGAAATTTGTTTGTAGCTGTAACTTTGGTGCCGCAGAAATCCTTCTTCTACGTTCCCAAGTTAAGTTATCCCTGTATGTTAATTATTTCGGCACAATCTGCTTGTTAAAACTCCACTTGGTTGGTGAGCAAGGGAGGTACGAACATGGGCCGAATAGCGTTGTAGCTTACGAGCAAAATCGCTTCCGCTCCACCAGCTCTTGTCACGTGATCAAACGTCACCTGTGGCAACACTTCTATACATCTTTAAGTTATACAGGAACATATTGCACATAATACCGCATTATACGAGTACCTAATTACATTATATGTACATAATCCAGTCCAGCATAACATAATATAACAATGCAGTAAATCGCAGGTAAACAGGTAAATACAAAATATTGCAGCTAATACCACATGATCCATCAATGCCACACAGCTTTAATAGCAGCCGTTTACATGAGTCATTGTCAAGGCACAACGTAAACCACCAGCTGGTTGACTTCAACAGTAGCCGAAAATGGTGGAACGCGTTTGGTCACGCCCAGTATACACGGCATTATTGCAAATAATACTGTATTACACTGAACTGGATTATACAGTATGGATATCAGTTTATTTTACTCTTTCTCTTACATTATAACGTTTTCTTGTAATCTAGCCCTGCTACACTTCGGTCATACAGTGCCCGCTACAAGCGAGTGCACTTTCCTAGTAACGTAGTGTTTTACTAATTTTTACAGTGTAATATTTATGATAACCTGTACTTCAGAAAGATGGTGGCACCTAAGGCTAAGGGCGCCATGCATACGGCAGGTTTCCCTACCACCTTTATGAAGTACAGTACATTACTGTATATACCATAGAAAACTTTATTATGCTTGAGAAACGGTATTATTGCTTCCTTCTTTATTCTAAAACAGAAACCACTGGAGTTTGGATGCAAATTCGTACGTTAAATCATGCATCCAAACCGTCTCCCATTCCAAGCCAGTATGAAATCTGAAACTAGTTGATTGCCACAAACAAGTGAGTTCTTGCTGTGGATGCGGCGGAAAGTTTGCTCGCGACAGAGATGCTCCGGATGATCTGGTATTTGTTACGCGTGGACCACGTTCGTTCAAAAACCCAGAAACCCACCAGTTTGAAGAGCAACAGAGAAATGTATACCTTCACGTTAACAAGGCTTGCGTTAACCTATATGCCTCAAAACATCCAGGGTCAGAGCCAAAAGAATATTTGGTCAGCCCTAGCACAAAGGCTAAGCTAGGATCGGTATATGCAAAAGTTTTGGAAAGTGCCATCACTTTTTAGCTGCACTATGGTAGCCATTGGTAGGGAAATATTTGTCATCTTTTCAATAATTTTTTGCTCGAGTTGTGCTTCATTTTGTAATAATTCGGCATTGCGGTTAGCGCACTATTATTATTTGATACTGGTTGTGGGGAAGCTTCTATAAACTGAAATCATAACCAGCAAATTTTTTCATATCATCCTCTTGTGGTTTTGATCGCGCGATTACATATTTTTGTATTAATAATGCAACTTATGGCATGAATGTTTAGTTAAAAGTGCGGCTTCATGGCTTTGTTTTCTTTAGGCAATCGTTGTTTGCTGGCATTTTGCATCATACGGGATTCTGTTTTCGTTGTCAAGGGTGTCATGTCATATTGTTCTTTGTCAATAAAAGTGCTAAATAAGTAAGCATTTTTTTAATCCCAAGTATAACATCGTAGCTAGCGTATGAAATATGCACCTACTGTTCATTTAATGGTCAACTAAAGCGATGACGGGTAAAAATTTTAACAATGCGCGTATACAGATGAATACCAAAAAACGAGTACTGAAGTACAATTTTTGTTAAAGTCAAAAAAAGCCGCAGAATATCGCGGTGCCATAGCTCCACCACTATATGACTCCAGTTTAAGATCCGTAAAATTCGTTAGCTGACATTTGCAAACCCTTCTTCCGCTGTAATTTTAATGTAAATACTTCCGCTGTAAATACATTTTGTTAGCATAATTATTAATATATATTCACCTATTTAGCCGTACAATGCGCGTAAGGCCACAATAAAAATCTGCCGAAATATTAAATAGTGAACATTGAATCGGAAGTTTTTGACCACCACTGACCACAACCACATATGACCACTCTAAACCACACTCAACCACTGACGACCACGCCCACAACCGACCACGCCCACAGCGACCACGCCCACAACCGTGGTCACCACCTTTTAGAAACACCCATGCGGTACAGCTGCAAGCTGAGTCAACATTGTCTCATGCCTGTCCGGAGCGCCCACAAGGCGCACCGACCATTCTAACTCCAACGGAAGGAACTCAGTCGAGCTTACGTAAAGCTCAAGTCTCGACAACGTCTACGACAGCCGCCCAGGTTGGACGTAAATCACCAAACAAAACGGATGAACCTCAGAAGGTCGGTCAACAACAACCGACCACAGAGGTCAGTCGGAAATGGCCGACCAAGGAGTCAAGTCAACAGAAGCCGACCTCGGAAGTCGGTCAACATCAACCGATAAGGGAAGTCGACCAACAGATGGTCGACGAACCACATACAATGGAAGTCGGCCAACAACAGCCGACTAAGGAGGTCGGTCAACAGCAACCGACCACAGAGGTCGTTCAGAAGGAACCAACCACGAAGGTCGGTCAACCTCAAACGACTAGTTCGGAACAGAAACCAACCGTCAACAAGTCGGAATCGGAGTCCAGCCGACCAAACCAACGTTCAGAGCGGAAGATACCGATGCACCGCCACGAAGCGGCCCTCGTCCAGCTGGATCACCGACCAACCTGCCTGCAACCAGCGAACGGGCCGTTTCACCGTTAGGTCAACCTTCACTAACTGAAGGCAGGTCGACTCGAGCAAAAGAAGCTCAACCAACGGTAAAGTCGACCAAGTCGTCAACAAGTCAACCTGTCGACCAACGAAACCAACGAAACCGTCAACACCCATGTTTGAATTGGGCAGATCGGGTAGTGAGAGAACTCCGTCACCAACTGACGAAGTTTTCAGCCCGACGGAATCACCCCCCAGCAGCGCGGGCGGTTGCTTCCGAACGCCGACAAAGTCCCACGAGGATAGGTACCAAGCCAGCGCGCTTGAGTGCACGGCACGGAAGTGGATCTCGGCAGCACCCTCGGAGAAAATCGAAGACGTTAACAAACTTTGGAAACGATGTCACCAACTGATCACACAGATCGTGTTGGCTGACAAAATCGTAAACTCAACGGAAGGCACTTGCGCACAGTCGGCGGAAACTCACCGCCTCGAACGGAAGAGGTGGGAGGCTGAGACGGCCGCCTTTAACAAGGCGATTGCCGACCAACAACGAGAAATCGACGGACTGCGAGCGATACTAAAACGCGTCGACGGACCATGTCGATATGACATCGACGAAGTAGCCTTATTCAACGGCAAGCTTATTCAACTTGTACGCGGCCGAACATCTGCCCGGGCATTCGGACGGGAGCCCTCCGGCCGCACAGCAGTTCGTTCTTCACCAAGTCATACTACTGTCACGAATGATAGGGTGATATACCAGCGGCTGCATGTGAACCGCCTGCTGCTGGTGCACCGCCTGGCCGTAATGAAACATCAGCGCTGCCATCACTACCGTCGGGTAGACGGAGCCAGTGTTACTACATTTTGGAAACTATTCTGAATATTTTGGAAACATGACTGATTGTGACTTTTCTTTTGACTTTTCTGGCTCTAAGAAAGTTAATTGGGAAAAATTTATACCCGAATTTAAGAAATTTGTTAACCATGTAAAGTGCTTGGAATCAAAGATCGAAGAGCTGACTGTCGAAAATGTGGCCATCATGAACCAGCTGAAAGTTGCGACGTTTACAACCTTGCCAAGTCCGGTAGAGGAACTTCCTAAGGACAACCTTTTGTCGCCTACGGATATCGCTGAACTGAATATTGGAGTGGAAAAACTGTGTGATAGAGTTTATGCGATAGAATGTGGACTCGCCACTGGTGGTGAGACCCCTGCCCGGGGATAATACAGTACTGTGATGATGAGATGGATCCTGTTGTTGCGCGTGTTATTGATGAAAACTTTGGATATCCTCCGGGAGATTGGGATCTTCTCCAAGAGAAGAGGAATACTATGGATAAAAATGGCACACTGTGGAAACCTCGAAAAGTTGAAGTGTCGCGGCATGGTGCAAGGAAATGTCTTGAGTTTATCCCAGCGGGCAATGGACCCCGATCGAACCCTCCGCCTGCACCACATCCAGCTACCCACGCTTCATATGCGCATGTTGTTGCTGCTAAGCGGCTGCCAAAATCAATTCGTGGAAGTCAGACCTTCAACGGTACTGACATGGAACCTCGCAACGAACTGAGTAAGACCCTCCAATGTAAGCGAAAGCCTCACGCCGACTTTTGTGTCAGAGGAGTACAACGACTTCATCGCCAGTCAGCTAAACAGCGAAGGGATTGCTACCAGATTTGTAAGTGTGTTTCTTCCCCCTCGCGGAGACGTTTGCTCGGATTGGAATATTTAAGGATGACGCGGAAAAAATCCTACGACCTGAAATTTGGCCCTCCAATGTTTTTGTTAGAGAATGGGTCTATTGACCCATATGACGAACGAAGTGCGATCTCTTTTGTTTTCTTACTTAAATGCTGTAAATGAGTATTATTATTACATGTTAAGTTATTGCGATATCTCAAAGAACTGTTAAAAGTGGCTGCCCATTATTGTGGCAGCTGATCTTCTGCGTTTGTCTACAACCTCGTGCAGGTTTCACCTGATTGTTGTAGACGTTAAGCTGATTAAACAAACAAACAAACAAACAATATACCGAGGCGTGTGCGTTTCTAGGCTGCATCATCGGATGCTGCTGTTGATAAGCCGTTGCGCCCGTTCATCCGGGCTGCACCATTAGCTACAGCTGTCTCTGTGACTGGCCGGTGCCGAATGACGGGTTACATCGGTTTGCCTGCCGATGACGACGTCAACGCTGGCGCATCGGCGACATGCTTTGGCCGGCCCCGCCGCGTCCTTCAAATTCACCACCGAGGTTGTTCCCCTTGCCGGCCCGGGCCTTCCCTGGTTGCCGCCTGCTTTGAAACGTAAACCCCGTTGCCGGCTGTTCGGTCGGACGTGCTTTAAGCGGGAGCGCTAGAGCGGCCCTGCTAGGACTCGCCGCGCCGACCGGCAGTCTGTCTAGGTACTGACAGGGACAAAACTCATGCCAACGTCGATACGGTTTCTGGTTCCAGTCGCCGGCCGCAAATCCGCACACTGCCGTTGCATGGTTGGTCGCCATGCAACGTTGGCAGGTGACCGTTTCAGTTTAGTCCAGCGCTTAAATTTCCGCTCCAACCGCTTGATGTAGATATCCGTCGTCTCTGGTCCCGAACATCGTGGCGGGCCAGTTTGATTCGGGATACCCGAGCCCTCCCGGTTCCCGAGTCCGGGCTATAACTACAGTGTAATTCTCGAGCCTGCCTGGGCCATAGACGCTGCCTTACGTCCCTGACCCATGCAGGCTCGACTGTCTCTGTCCGTGCTGCATCGGTGGCGGGGTCGCCTGCAGGTGCCGAGTTAATAGCAAATGCGTATTCGTGAAAATTAATACTTCTGCTGTGACTACACCGGAACGAACAACATTTCGGGTACCGTATGTGGAAGTCGCTAACCGTGTTGGTGGTGACTTGACCTAATAAGCGGCTGCTAGGATGGTCCACGTACAGTCCGCCTCCGTCGCTGGCGATTAGGGGACAGCGCGAGTCGTCCAAGCGGCTGCGCCCTGTAAGGCACGACCCGTGCGGTTAAACGATTCGTATTGTGGCTTCCCGACCATGCCCGCAGACGTCTGTAAAGACGTCTGCGGTCGATTTTGGTCTGTAGAGCGATTTCGGTCTGTAAATGTCCAAAGCCTGCTTCAGGTCGTGGTTGTCCACGTTGTTACGCAATTTGTTTAACACACCTTCTCCTGAAGGCTGACTCGGTACCTGAAGACTGTCATCGCCTCGCAAAACTGTTCCGGTGTTTTGTATTCCTGCCGGTACCGCCGGCCGGTGGCCTCCGCTAAGGCGTCGATGTCCTTCTTCCGATCGGCGAATCTTGCTATAAACTTGGCCATCCAAGCAAAACGGCTAGCTTTTCTCCGGTGCGGCCGCCGTTTGCACCTGGTCATAGTCCGCCGCATTAACAGTGAGAGCCCCGCTCACCTCAACCGTGAATTCAGCATCCCCGTTACAACCGATTTTCCATCCGTCCACTTTCAGCATGTCACTATCGAACATATTCAGATCCGTGTCCCGACTGGTAGCCAGCAGCAGCGCTCGCCCGAGCATGTGCGATTTAATGGCATTTTGTCGGTTCCGGTTAGTGCCAGCCGGGTTGCTGTGCTCGGTTAGTGCCGACCGAGTCGCTGGTCTCCATCGAAGTCGGCGCGGCCGTCCCGCCGATTGTTACGACGAACAGCATGTCTGGCGTTCCGGTGGTCATGGTTCCCCGACACGCTTACTGCTGAACCTGTGTGCTACAGTAATTCTAGCATTTCTCTCTCTCTTCATCTCGCGTTTACGGCTAGTCAGGTCGTTTTTGCGGCGCGATCGCTCTTTGATCAATTCCTCTGACTACGATTTCCCTACGTCTCGCTGAGGTCGGACCAACCTATATCGGCGGCTGCGGTCTTCCTCGTATCGGTCGTCATGGCTGTGACTGTTTTTATCCGGTTGTCAAAGCCTTCCGATCCATCCTGCTGATCCTGTCTCTGATCCCGCATTTGCACCGGGGATGATTGCCGCCCCACACGTGTAGGTCGCCTTGGTACGATTTCCGGTTCTCGCAATGTCCGTTCAGGTAGGCGGTATACATCTTCGGGTTGTTGCGCAACCGCGGCCGACCACTGTTCCCCGACAGCTGGCCGCTGTGCCGGGTCGAGTTATAATCCGGACAGAGCAAACTGTTTTCCGTGGTGACGGGGTGTCGCAAAGCTTTGTCGGGCTGCAGCATCATGACGGCCAGCTGATACAGAGAGCCGATCGGGCCGGATCGGCTGTCCAAGCAAATCCCGTTCAGCTGAAGCATCATGCCGGGCGTCTGCCTGGATGCCAGCAAATACCGGTTGGACCGGGTTTAGCAGAACTCCATCAGAAAAGCCGGGAGTTGCCGTCCCGAGCTGGTATCCGAAACCGGGTGGATCGGCCCACCGCTTTGGACTTCGCGGGGGCCCATCCACCGTCCGGATGGATTGGCCCTCGCAAAGTCCAAGGTCTAGCAATACTATTCGGCCACGAATTTATTTTTCATCCTGCCCGGGTCGTCTCGTTAAAGGTTTTGCCGGTGTCTTCGGCGGTCCAAGCGGTGACGTCGCTGAGTCAGTAGTCCGCCTGCAATCCGCCGATTCACCAGACAGAGCTCGACGGGGAGCTCTGTCAACTTTCTGATGGACAATCCGACAAAACCGTTACCGCTTGTCACTGTTCGAGCCGGGGTTGCTCCCGTGTCGCCAGTTGACGGAAGTGCGGAACCGATTTTTAATGCAGATGAACAACGACTCGACCCGACTGATCCCATACTTCAGACACCGGTCGGACAGTATTTTCCAGTGACCAGGCCGGAGTACACGTAAAGTGTATCCCGGAGACCAAAATTAATGTGTGGCAACTGTACGCACAGACCAGAACGTTCGGATACGATTTAAAGTGTGTTTTGCCACCCATACTACGGCAAAATAGCTAACGACTATTGTAACGCAGTATTGTGACAGCTGGCGACAAAGGCTCACGATCGTGAGAACAAAGGCTTTATTGAGGAATCAATAATGCAAGAACCAAAACACAAAGCACGTGAAGGCTCGATATCGCCGGTATGCTTGTGTACAGCACAGCGTGAGAGTGATTACTGAATCATGAACAAGAGGCATATCGAGCCGTAACATAGAAAAGCCTAATGCGGCACTGGGCAGATCCAACACGAGCGATGGCGAACGCTGATTGGCCGAGACGTCAAGCCGTAGGTGTGGCAAGGCGGAGTCGAGGCCAGTGATTCGGCGTCGACTAAGCGAGTGCGTGCAGGCGTGAGTGTGTGCGATATTGTGCACCACTGAGCCATGCACCGGAAGCGGGACTGTCGCTAGCTGCCATACTCGTAGGCTGCCATAGCGACTGGCCCAACAGTATGCGTTAAAATAGCAAAAGGCTATTTTTCCGACCATAGTGCGGTAAAATTGCCACTTCGAATCGTTTAGTGGATTTCAAGGCTGTGAATTCAAAAATCTCATCCGTTTCACTCTCCGACGATTCACTCGAACTCTCAGATGAGTCGTCGCTACTGCTGCTCGAAGGCTCATCAAGCGCTTTTTCAACAATCTCCAGCTCACAAAGGGTTTGCAAGTCGCGGTGAAGTTTTTTACGAGAACTCGTATTCGAACACTTTTGTCAAAATCTTACTAATGGAGAATGGAAACCGTACGTGCCAAAAATGAAGTGTCAAAAAGCAAGACAGAGTGTGACTATCTGAAATCACCGACACATGGTGAAAAATAAATTAAAATTAATTCGAATTAACTGTACGGGCACACATTTTGAGTTAGTGGTCTCGCTGCTCTCTAACGCTCTGTAAGATTCAGCGGTGCACGATTGGTAAACATTCAATTTTACAGAACTTCCGGCTCTGTATCATACAGAACGCGTTAAAAGTGCTGTTCAACTACAGCTAATGTTGTAATGCCATCGTGAAGATCTATGGTCATAGATTACATAGATCTATGGAAGTAGTTGAAACAATTGTTTTTTGCCTTGAACTATTCCATTTTCCCCCGCAACTTGCCCGGGTCTGCTGGTTAACGTTTAGTACAGAATACAAAAATCTAGCGCTTTCGAAGTGAACTTGCTTAGTTGCTTAAGATTCCACAACTTTCCCATCAGAAAGTTTTAGAAAATCTGTTTCTGAAACAACGGATCATCGATCATTTCTCGATTGATTTTGGCCTTTAAAATTTTCCAGTTGTTGTTGTAGCTGTACTGTACATGCACTGTTGTTGCTTTGTTTTAAATTCTTGTTTTGGTTTTATAATATGTTTGTCTATAGGTCTTGATAAGGAGTGATTCCTTGTATCTGTAGACATTAAGCAATAAACCCTAAACCCTAAACCCTAAACGATATACGTATCCACGGGGTGACTGTGTACACATAGCTGCTTATGCGGTGCAGGTAGAAAGTGTACGTATACGCAAGGCTGAAGTGTGCGTCACGCAGCCCCCTGTTCTTTACGTTTCGCTGCTACGTTAGACGCAAGAATACTTGGTACGCAGAATAACCATTAGAGTCGGAAGTCCGTTTCATGGTCAGTATTCTGCCGTTGGGAATTATTGCAGCCTTTAGATGACGTGGACTTACAGATTCGGGTGCACCGAAGTATTTCCACTAACAAATGAGCCAAAAATCGCATGGGTAGTGGGTTCTGGGAATACCACAACCAAAACAACGCGGCACACCTTTTGAAAGTCAAAGACGAATGCTCTATGTTCAAAACGCGAAAGAGAAGGCTGCTCTAACCCAGCTCAAGGGACGAAAATTCCGCGGCACAACGTGTCAGAGAATTGTGTATAGCCATTAGACGTGGTCAGAGCGAAATTTCGATGGGCGGGCTTGCAGTGGTTTTGACTTTAAAATCGGAATCGGCTACTAGACAGTGGCGATGAGGGCTTTTTATACGTCTCCCAGGAGTGTAGATGGTTTATAGATACCACATCTTCGGTTCTCCGCTTCCTAGATGCAATTTTGCCCTATCAGCGAACTATTTCCATCGGCTCTGTTCAATCAAGGTGGCACCAGGCCATGTTTTTTGCCCATCCTAACGGCCGCGTTGCATAGTCGTCTAATACCACGTCGGCTGTAACAAGCACCAAACTGCATGAAGCCACAAGGATGTAAGCATGTTTTAATTAAGTCGGTCATTATGTTTCTATTAACATTGTAAGGCGCACACGTAATTTCTTGCATGAAATTTTATGGTAGTACTAATCAGAAGATTTGTAACTGCCGATAAACTTTCAAGACTCTCTGGACGGTAGATTGGAACAGTCTGCTTGGGGCAGTCAAGGTCATCAAGTATTTTTGCTTTAATTGCCTTCCCTTAACGCATGGGTTAATGGACTAGATACGTTGCGCCGGGAGGTGATGAGCAGCAACACTGCCTGCACGTACCGCTGGAATCTGGTTTGGTTATTGCCTCGATGGTATAAAACCCCAGTTTTGCCATAACTTACCTTTACCCTAGGCTCTGAAGTTACTTCAAATACATTGTAGCATGCTACTCAGCTAATGGTAAACGCAAAGCGATTTACATTCACTGGAATTATTCCAAGAGACATCGCCCTACAAAGTGTTCATAAACTGTCACTTTCTATAACCTCTTGCTAAAAATGATATATCGATGGCTAACGCTGTTGCTTTATATGCGCACTTACATTGCAGAGCCATCGCCTATTGCGCGCATTAAGCTGACTAGAAACAACGGCTTAGAGCGACAGGACACGGGAGCACTAATATCCGATTTAGACAATCGGCAGAACTCCGGATCTAATTACTATACTTGCTTCATGAACTGCGTTAACGGCCCTGAGGGCTGCACCTTTACCACCACCACAGGCCCTACCACTACAACCACCGGCCCGAGCACTGCCACCACTACCGGCCCTACTACTACCACCACTACCGGCCCTACTACTACCACCACTACCGGCCCTACCACTACTACAACCACTGGCCCTACAACTACCACCACCACCGACACTACCACTACTACCACCACCACCGGCCCTGCCACGTTTACTACGACCACAACTACAACCACAGCTCCGTCTGGTCGCAAAAAGCGAGCTTATGACGGTTGCCCAGATTACGTAGTTAATAACTGTGCTTGGAACTGCCAGTATTCAATTACGACCACTTGGTGGCCCGTTATTCAAGGTTGGGGCCAGTATCCTACCACAACAACGCCATATCAGTACGGTCACGGCTGGGGAACTAGCCCAGAAAGTGAATCATCAATGTCACTAGACATCGTCAAGTTCATTCAAAGTCTGGGCCAGAAAGGCTCGAAGTTATACAATTTCTTTCGCTAGAAAAAAGCTGCGCGCCGTCTCAAATGCTGCGATACTGCAGTGTACATCTACAGCACTTCTGTAACAGTAAATCAGGCAGTTTTATAGCGCATAATACAGCCAGACGTTAGTGGCCTCTAAGCCTGTCTCAGGGACCGATGAACAATGCAAGCGAGCGGTATATGTATAACGCAGCCTACCCATAGTAACGCGCCGTCGTAGTATCGCAAAAGGCTCAGGCTACAACTTTTCAGAGGCGAAGTTATACTGTTCATCGGTGCCTGAGACTCATGTGTCAGTAACAATTATTGTAACTAATCTGTCCTACCGACCTTACTCAGGGACCGAGTATGAGCTGATAATCGCAATATCGCATAACTAAATAATTTGCAAAAGCTATGATCTACCCGAAGCGAAATCTGACTCTAGTGAGCCTGCGCAGTCCGCCTTGACAGGGGACCGGGCGCCGTTAAACGCATTTAATCAAGGGAGCAGACAGAAATTTGTTAGACACACGCTCTGTCTAACTCTGTACTCTTGATTAAAAGCGGTGCCCGTTTTACGGTTTACGGCGGACTGCGCAGGCTCACTACTGCATTACATTTACGACGATACAATTATATAAAACCCCGACTCTGTAAGAATGAGAAGCTAAAAGTCTGCAAACAGAAATTGCAACCGTGAGACTCGTGTACGCCCGAGGCGCATCGGGTTAGCAAAACCAAACAAAACGAACATTCAAGAAAATACCAAAGTACAAATACAATTCAAAAGCACACGGACAACCGCAGTCTCGACCGGTTAGCCATCAGAACCACATTTGATTTAGAACACACTATATACACCAGCTTCGTACGGCTGCTATATACCGTCAGCTCCGCAAACGGCGTCTAATGCTGGACCAGGAAGAGATCCACAGGCAGAGACTGAAACGGGATCAGTCCTGCTGAGCGAGCAGTGTGTACGCTGCGAACTATGCGGAAAAGCCAAACACCTGCACACTTTATCGACTGACTGACAACGCGCTGGCGAGCTGCTCTGCTGAATGTACTTTATTTCCATGGCTCGATAACAATATCAAGGTCTATTTACGATTAAACGAAACAAAGTTCTCAACAGTACTGTACTAGTTACAGAAGCAGCGTTACCCCGTTGAACAACCAAAGAAATATTCTGTTTTAAATACTCGAGGCTACGGATATCGCCGGTTTGTAGCGAAATTTTCTTCCAAATCTCATTAACAAATCACTTAGCAGATGTACCAAAACTACCGAATGTCTCGAAGCCGACAGGCTTAATTCATAACGTGCCGACAGGAAGCTGTATTTTACTGCTTTCTCGGCTTTAGCCTGATCCGCTGCCGCTCCGGTCTTTACACTTGAGTGATCCAAATAAGAACAGGCGACTGTATCAACAACGGTTACATTCCATGTCAGGCAGAGTCCCCTTTTCCATGGGACACGCACTGAGGGGCGTGTTCCGTTTTCAGGGTGCATGCCTCTTGGTTCCGTTCGAGCAGGGACATCTACCGAAACCAGTGCCCGGCGAAGGATGTCGTCGATGCAGTCGTGTCTTGGCCGTCTACCCGCTGAAAATCTGCAACTCAAACCAAGGTGACCATCCGTGGCGACATCGCTTCCGCACCTGCACTGGTGATCGGATGACGCCGGTACGCCAAGTCTATTTGCGACGGCGATCCGATACGACTCGTCATCCATGAGGTTGCCGATTACGGATGAGGGAAGTGCGTGCGTCCAATAGCCTGACTCTGGAGTTGCAGTAGCCAGTAGCCGGCCTTTGGTGGTGGAATCTGAAGCCTCGTGCAGCCAAATTGCCTGCTCGGCTAGACAGTATGGTGTGTTCCATGCGCGTTGCAAATTTCGGCTTTCTGGCAAAGGAGGCGATGCGTCGTCGGAGAGGAACCTCCAAAGGGCAACGTGATCTGTCACATTAATACCTGCTTGGTACGGCAGTAGTCGGGAAACCAGACTTTGGGTAGCGTGAATCGAGGCTAGATAAGCCGGCAGGGATAATTCTTGTACCCGTCGGATTTCGAGATCACCACAGCGCACTGGCAGTGAAGCTTGATGCCACGCAATTGTGTCTAAGCGAACATTGCAGAAGGATTTCAACGACACTCTTAATACTTCGTCGAACTCGCAGAGGCTGTTTCGAGCCTTGAAAGATGGGCAACAACGCAAAAGGTGAACGACCTTTGGGGCGCTGAGGCTGCACTTCAGTAGGATAAACGCTTGGTGTTTGGGCATCAATTCCAGACGATCAGCGATTAGGCGCACGACTTCCGTTTCCTGCTGCATTGCTGCATTGACTGTCCAGAAGGAAGCCGGGTGCTTCAAGATTTTAAAGCGTCTGACTAACCGGATGCCTGATATCATACGGGATCATGACTTTGATTCTGTGCTTCCTCGTAGCGCTAATGTTGACCGAAAGGATCGGCGTGGCTAAAGAAACAAAATTTTTACCATATGAATCGGCACATGCAATGTTGGCTAATGCAAAGCCGGAAGTGTGTATACTTCACCTTCAGCGTGCCGAGGAATTGTCGCGAGATTTACGAGAACCAGATAGCCCGCCGCGATTGTATCCGGCACAGGCAGTAGTCCTAGAATTGGTAGCTAGTCAAATTCATGCCCATCAGATCAATTCGTTGGGTACAACGGTGGTACTACAAGCGGAAGTACATCCGGTGCCAGCATCAACACAGGCGGGCAGCAGTTTAGTTCGGGGGGGTGGTGGTGAAGCGCTAACCACCTCACAAGGTAATGTGCCGGTGCAAACTGTAACAGGCACATCAAACATAGGAAGCAGTCAAGTTCGTGGGGGTGAGGTGAAAAAACTAACCTACTAATCCAAAACTGGCTGAAGTGATACAGCAGCACCCGGAGACATCCTACATGTTTGCAGGAGTGAATCACGCTAATAATAAGACTGTTCAATGTATGAGCATGGGCGATAAAACGCTTAACATTGTCCCTGTAAACACTGACCGGAGAAGCGTAGATGAAGTCCTTGAAAGCCCATTCCCGGCTCGTATGTCGCGGGGTCCAGACTCGCGTCGGTGGATGATGCCGCCAGAGAAACCGCATGATAAAGATCGTTTTCCGTCAAAACGCGATTGCCCTTCACCAGAATTCTGGGCAGCAGAACAGCAGCGGTGTGCTGACAGTAAAATGAGGCATAAGATACAAAAGAGACCAGATTTAGCCGATACGACTTTCCTCCGCTTCGAGGTAAATCGGTTGTTTACATTTGAAGGCTTGATGTGCCGCGTACTAGATCGTAGCGGTCAGTGTCCAAAAATTTATGTTCCACACCAATGGCGAAACAAGGTCATTGCTTGCTTCCACTAAATACTGATTCATCAACAGGTTTGCGGGCCAAATGTAAAATTATACCCGTACCTTATGAACGTATTTTACTAACCGGATATTATTATCCAAGTTGATAAGTTCGAGAAAAATTACGATAAATGTCGCAATACGGTAAATTTACCTCGTCAGTTCATGATCGCTGAGCACAAGGAAGGCATTGCCGATGCAAAAAAGCCGATTATCTAGAGATTCTCTTTAGATAATCCGGCGCCGGCAGGAGAATTCGAAAATGGCACATTTGTCCCAGCAGTGGGCATGCCAGCAATTTATCGGTCCGTGTCCGGTATCCTACGATGGCAGACAGGCGGAAAACCAAAATGTAACGTGTACCCAATTGTTGGTACACGTAGCGCGATTACGCTCTCCAGACACGGCCGAATTAATACAGACGTATGCAGACTTTGATGTTTTTGAAATTTTGGAGCACATTCAGGAGCTCCGTGCTAGGAAACAAGCACATGTAGCGGCCAATAATGAAGCATTACGCGAGGTAAACATGACCCAGCAGACAGAAATTATGCAAAAAATTGAAGAGGGAAGGAATAATAGTACCTCGCCGGTGGCGCTAGTGGTAAATGAAGACTGGGAAGATTGTGAAGCCCGACGCCGCGCAAGAAACGTAAGCCAGGTTCGACGAAGAATTGGCTACAAAAAGCCTGCATAAAAACGGTGTAAAAGCGCAGTAGGAAGCGCAGTCAGTAATCGCTACGATTACGTCGGCACAGCAGCCGGAAGTAAAGGTTCCTGTGCAGCCGCCACAACTTAGAATATAGCGCAGAATTTTCCAGGACATCAGGGATGATCCTGCAATGTTGAGGGTGGTACACTCGGAGCAGGGAAGTGAGTTTGCATATAGTGATAATGATGAGCGAGTTGCATCGGATGCAACTTAGCGGATGTATCCCAGCCAATCCCGGAATTTCCTGCGCTGGAATTTTGCAAAATGTAATTATTTCCAGCCTCGCCGATGACCATTCAGCCGCGCTCACGTGGAGTGATTAAAGCCACGACAAACTTGCTAGATGAAAAGCTGCATGAATTTCAGCTTAATAATCTATAAAGTCAACCGTTCTATTATGAAGGGAAAATCCTTGAAAATATTAGTAACGAGTTGCTATTTGAGGGCGTTGTATCAGTAAAGGAACACGGTAATTGCCGTGTGTGCGTCATGAACTTGTCGCATAAACCGCCAGTGTTAAATACAGATACAAACCTCGGTGAGATTGCTTTGGCAGATGAGGTATACGGCATGGATACTCCGGCATACAAGGAAAACTATCATGCGGAATTCTGTGATGTCCGCAAGGACCGAAATCGTGTTCCGGTGCAGTCAGCACTCTGTGAATGCCTTCGCCAGCAAATTGCAGTGAACGACCGATCAGTAAACCGGTTGGTGAATCCGGTACCGACGAAGAAACGAAAGAAACTTTTCTAAAATAAAAGTGGGGAAAATCTGTCCCGACAAGGATATAAGAGAAACTTTTTCAAAGCAAAGGCGGTCTTACCTACAAAAGCGAGGCCAGTCGGATGCTGTACAATTTATGAACATTCTGTGCCTGCTGGTACATGCGCTCCGGTGCGTACGCCTCGTTATCGTGCATTTTTCGAGAACAGGAAGTGGCTCCAAGCTAAGGCGGCGGAAATGATACGCGACGGCATCATTGAACTAACAAATTCGGCATGGGGAAATCCCATCTGTATCGCAAAAAGAAGAAAGACGGCTCGCGCCGGTTTACTGTTGATTTCCGTAAATCTAACGAGCGGTTATTTGATAGCTCGTATCCGTTGCCCAGAGTTGAAGACGTTCTTAACGCCTTGGATAAGGCGACGGTATTTAGCAAAATTAACTTGAAAAGCGGGTTCTGGCAAATTAAAATTAAACCAGATGACTGGTCTAAAACGACGATGGTTTGAGAAGAGTTTGGATTTCAATACCGCGCGCTCACGTTTGGGATGAAGAACGCGCCGTCCGCGTTTCAACGCGCGATGGATTTATCACTAGCAGGGATGAAATGGCGCAATGTGTTAGTGTTTATAGACGATATTATCGTCTGTAGCAAAATTGAGCAGACCACATGCGCGATCTAGAAGATCTTTTCCTACGATTACGGGAATGTGGTTGAACAATCAGCCCAGAGAAAACTGAAGTATTCGTAAAGTGGATTACCTTTTTAGGTCACACAGTTGACCAGAATGGTATATCCACGGATCCAGAGGAAGTCCAGGCCGTAAGAGAGTTCGGTCCTATAAAAGAAAAGAAACATATATGCGCTTTCTTGGTATGGTGGGATTTTACCGCCAGTTTAGCTTTCTGAATGAGATCTTTTTATTCTTTTGCTTCTTTTGTTTGCAGATTCTTCCCTTCGTTTAAACGACGGCACTGCAGCTTGTCACCGTCAGCATACGCCATCCCCACCACCGATGCTCTGGCCATGCAGATCTTGTCCGAGTTGGTAATCAGGATAACGAATTGGTTCCTTTGAAGTCTTTTCTTCAGTAGAACTGGTACTTCGCAGATGCAACTGCCATGAGGTGTTTCCGTATGCTGTACAAAAACTTCAAAATGTTTATCAATCGCAAATTCCTCGTCCGAATTGGCACACGTTCAACTTCCGACATCCACCGGTTGACTGTGAGTTGAGATCTTTGCATGGGCGGCGTCCAGATGGGATAGTTCAGGCTTTTGGAGTCCAATCGAATGCGCACTTTTGGATTAATGCTGTCCAGCACGCGATCAATTCTTTCCAAATCAGTCACCTCCAAAATAAACTGCATTCTTTAGTCAGATTGCGAAGTGACCTTCAATTGCTTACCTTCACAGAAAAACGTTTTGGATGCACCCAAAACCGATGGTCAAACAGTGACCTGCGTACGTACATCTAGGTTGGCAACCATACCGCTGACTTCTAGGTTGGCAACCATACCGCTGCCAACCGCAAGGTTACAGTACATCACAGGATTTATCCGGCCTAGCCGAATTCCTGGAGCGCCCCGCTGATCCTCGCACCTAAGGAGGGAGAAAAGTCCAGGCGGCTGTGCTCGGACCTCCGAGGGGTCAACCCTGATACGTGCCCGAACAGGAACCAAATTCCGCGGGTAGTTGACTGCATGCAGGTCCTGGCCGGTGCGCGGTACATAACGACCATGGACCTGCAGAGTGGGTTCTGGCAGGTCCCCTTGGCCGAAGAAAGCAGGGCCATTACGGCGTTATAGGGCGGCCAGGGCTTCTACTAATATGAAGTCATGTGGTTCTGCCTCCGCCCCATAAGCGCTTCCGGCGAGCGATGTCCTCCTCTCTGGCCGGCCTCCTCTGGATCCATAGTTTCGTCTACCTCGACGACGTGGTCATCGGGATGGAGACCCTGAAGGAGCACCTAGATGAACTCGAGGCGGTCCAGGATCGGTTCCGGGAAGCCAACCTCGTCTTCAAGCCCTCGAAGGGACTCCTTGAAGTTCCATGTCAAGGTACAGGGATTCACCGCGACCCAGGAATGGATCCGGCCGAACCAAGACAAAGTCGAGGCGATCCTTGGTTCCAGGTACCCGAAAATCTAAAAGCGGTTCAGGCGTTCCTAGGGTTGTGCGCCTTCTATCGCCGGTTTATCCCGGGCTTCTTGGACATTGCCGCACCTCCAACCCATCTCAAGAAGGGCGTCCCTTTCAGTCGGCAGGCCGAGCAGCGGAATGCCTCTGCCGAACTCCAGCGTGCCATTACATCGGCACCAGTGTTGGTGCACTTCAATCCTGAACTTCCGGCGGAGATCCATCCGGATGCTAGCAGGTACGCGATTGGGGTCGTCGTGGCGCAGCGTGACTCGGAATCCCGTGAGCGCGTTATTGCTTACGGAAGCCGCCGGCTAATTCCGGCGGAAAGAAATTACTCCACAACGGAGCGGGAAATGTTGTCCATTTTGTGGTCGGTACTATCTTTTGGGTAAGGAGGTTGCTTTGAGGATTGACCATCACAGTCTTTACTGGCTGTTCAACATCCAGAGTCCGAACAGTCGCCTGTTCCGATGATCCCTGCATTTACAAGAGTACATCCTCGTCCTTTTCCACAGGACTGGTAAAATCCATGCCTACTGGGACTGTCTGTCCAGATACCCCGCACTTCCGGTGCCAGTGGACCACCCGAGCCCGTGCATGGCAGTAGACGCCACCCCAGCTGACCACCTGGACCCTTGGGATGTCAAGGGCGAGCAACAGAAGGAGTCCTTCTGCAATGATATTCGGGCCCGACTCAGGACTGCCTAAGTCACAAGAAAACGTATCTAGTCCAACCCCGAAGCCGACGGATGGCAAAACTGCAGTTCCACCATGATGACCCGATGGGCGGTCACCTTGGCTTCGACCGCACGTTTGAAGATGCGCGTCTACTTGCCGGACATGGTAAACTTTGTCCGTAGGTATGCCGAGTCCTGTGTCCTGTGTCAAACCCGGAACAGAACCACGCAGCAATTTGTTGGGCCAGTCCAGAGCTTCTGCCCAGCAAGCCCATTTAAAGTTATCGCGGTGAACGTCATGTGTCCACTGCCGCAATCCAAAGCCGGCAACGAGAACAAGTACATCATAGTCGCAACGGACCTCTTCACAAAGTGGGTAGCCGCCAAGTCCCTGCCGGAGCAGACCGCAGTACGCGTCACCAAGTTTTCGGTCTTTTACGACATCTTCCTCCACTTTTTCATGCCCTACCGGGTCTTGAGTGGCCAGGGCACGCCCTTAGTGAACGAGTTGGTCGCTGAACTCTATCGTATCCTGCACATCCGCCGGACGACAACCACAAGCATTTTCCGGCCACAGTGCATCGGTCAGGTCGAGCGTTATAACCAAACGTTCGGCCACATGATGAGCAAATTTGTCGATGATGACCACTAGAATTCGGATGACTCCCTGCCGTTCGTCATGTCGGCGACCAATACGTCCTCGCATGACGTCACCGGGTTTTTGCCGTTTGAGATAGTCTACGGTCATCAACCCGTCCTGCCCATTCACGACGCTTTGCCAACGGCAAAGGGGCTATTCAACGCAGACCTCCAGCAACGCATGCAAGATATGCGCGCTGCCGCCGCCGCCCGGATCGAGATCCAACACAACTACACGTATGGGCGGGATGACGCCCGTGACGTGTCCTACAACCCTGAGGACGCTGTCCTCATCTTCAGCCCCAGTGGGAAGAAGGGACGTACCACAAAAGCTGCTGAGCCGCTGATACGGTCCATACCGGGTAGGTCGCCAGACATCGCCAGTCAACCACGAATTCGAAAATCAAAGACGCCGAAGACCGACCCGGTCCATCCTTCACGTCTCCCGGATGAAACCGTTCTGCGACCGGAATGAACTGTACGAAGATAGCTCCGACGAAGAAGGAGACGGTTAGATTACACTTGCGCGACGCAAGCGTGCCCTAACAGTGACCACTGACCCACCGAAGGACATGACGCCGGATACATCCGATTTCGATGACCCTGACATGCCAGCACTCGTGGTGCCGGAGCATCGTCGTGACGTGTTAGCCGAAGACGCGTACGACCAGTACATGCCGGAGCCAGACGATGCGGAGTCCGAGACTGAACACTTCTCGACTCCGTGTGGCGTGATGGACGAACCGGAGAGCGAACAGAGCCAGTCGAAACCGGCCAGTCATCTGCCGACAAACCGCAAGGGCCCCCGCCTCCGAAAAGAGCCGGTTTGCAAACGCGAGCCAACCCGCCAGGGTAATCGCGCTCACAAGAAGCCGAAGCGGTTCCACAAGGAGTTTGCCATTTCCGTCGTGGCCGTAAACCCACCGATCAGACCCGGTCACCCAAACTTTACCAGCTTTCCAGCGGTACCGTTGCGTTACTGTGCCCTCTTTTTATTGTGGCTGTTTTGTTTAACGCCGGTTTCTGCCATTGACATTCAGGCCTGTGACTGCTCCCGACCACAGTTCATGGGAATGGTGGACTTCGATCAGCTGTCGGCCAGCCCTCCAAACACTGACCTGGATCCGTGGGACACCAGTAAACTTCAAACTGTATATCAAAAAAGAGCCTGGGAATACGTTCCGCGGGTATGTCTGCCGCGCATGGGAACAGGTCCCGACGATCTGGGAGACCGTCATCTGGACCCCGGACACGACCAGGTAGACCCGTCTGCTGACTACGAGTCCCCACGACAGCTGGGTCATGAAAAACACCCGGCGGTGTGGTTCCGAACAGAAGCAGAAGGTTGGTAACGTCTGGAGCCCTCACACCGAGCTGACCAGTCAAGGATCGTAGAACTCCAAACGCAACTTCACCCTCTCAACTGTTAGCTAGAACAAGTGACCTTGGAGCAGAAGTGCGACAGCTGCCCAATTTTCACGATCACCGGGAGGTCACTACGTCACGGAAGCAAGGAATCCCCATCCGGGGCCTCGGACGTACGTCTGGAGCGACGTGGCCCTGGGAAATCAGCCCTGCATGGTAAGCCAGATTCGCTGGTTTAATGGCACTGTATATCACCAGGATGAACCGTTCCGCGTCCGCGATCACGCCAACCAACTGAATTTCATCCTTGGAAAACTGTAGACCCTTTGTAATGCGTCGCTCGCAGAAATATACACCAATGTGGGCGAAGCGAGCATGCACATCAAGGTGGTGGACGACTATGGTAAACCGGTGACTTACCTTCGACCAACACCATCCCCGGCCAGCACTACCGGATCGCCAAGTGCGACAAGGCGACGGGCCAAACGAGCGGCAACCGCGCCTACGCCACGGACCACCAAACGCCTCGTTACCGTCCGTGTTGCGCCGTCGGTAGTGCTGTGCCTGACCCAAGCGTTGCCGCCCCACCTCCAGGACATCTCCGACACCATGCTGGCCAACGAAAACAAGTTAGCTGACCTGGTCAACAACCTCCACTGCCGGCTGAACAAGAACCGGATCGCCGACCTGTTTGCCTTATCGACAATTTCCGGAATCCTCGCCGATCGCTCGAAGGAAATGGTCCACAGCCGAAGTCTTCAAATTTTCCGCTCTTCGGGCATGTTCGACAGTGCGCCGCTGTGACCGTTGATTTTCACGTCGACCGAAGCGGCCTATGTGGACCTCAACCGCGCGCCGGCAACTGCAACATCGCTTCGGACGGATTTCTCTTTATATTCCCTACCAGAACTGCCTTTGAAAGTCCAGCATCGTAAACTTCCGGGGAAATCCCTTCGAATCACGCGACGGAGAATGGATCCGATTTCTGCCGACCAAGTTTATGGAGCGTCAACTAATCGCGCACCACTCCCGTCAGCCCATTGACATGTCCGGCGTGCTGCTGCAGTCCGCCATGGACAAAGAGCATTCGATGACCAGTTGGCCGGTGCCATGGAGCAGCAAGACGTCGGCGACGTTGGCTCGCTTTTCCAATCCAATTTGAACTCCGGCCAAGTGCTGGATATCCTCAGTCGATTAGACTGGCTAAAAGACATTTTAGCCCGCGTTGTCACCATCCTAGTCATAGCTGCTTTTGCGTTGGTGTGTTTTGAGTGTTCTTGTCATTTATTGATATTGGGCTGTTTTAGCCGCATAGGCAACCGGACACGGCGCCGGACACCAATAATGCGACCGCGTAAATGGAGCCGCTCCAATCCGCCAGCACCCTGGGCAAGTTACCGGCACCGGGACCGACCGCACCTCCCACGGGCTTGGCTATCCGCCTGCATCCGGGCACGGACACCGTGGCCTATACCGCCTCCACGGATTTCCGTGTCCTTGGTCAGTCTTGACACTTCCGGTCGCAAGGACGCAACCGCCAAGGAATGAGGAATGTTACCAGGCACCGGCAAGCGGCCAGTGACCGTATATCCAACATACCGTGCCAGCGGTCGTCCGTTGACGCAATAATCATATAATTTTATTACTTTAGCCAAAATTATATCTTTGTGTTTGTGCCTAAACGCTGTTTGAACGCGTAGTAAGAATGTGTTTTATGATAGCATTTGGCGGGTGCGTTTAACGTGTGCGGATGAGTGTTTGTTGAAAGTTGACTGTTTGCACGGTAGACTGCACTTTCGAATATTTTATGCAGTCGCTTTCCGTCGCATATAAGCGTTTGTTTTCCTGTTTCATTTTATCGAACTTTTACGTTTCTTTTTCAACTGGTGCTTTTGGTTGAGTTGATTAAAGTTAGGAAAACGATAACGTATCGTTTATTCCGGTAACAGCGTTACAGTAAATACACACGGTTTTACCTCCACCTGCGGCACTGCGGTTACAACTTCGTTTTCCTTCGGCGAGAGAATCACCCTTTCCGGCAAATCGAATACGAAATTCACATCCGATCTCAGACGGAGACAGCATAGATAAACATCCAAAACATGACGAACGAACTGAAGATACTCCGGAAGGCGTGAGGATCGGCGACATGTACTGCACTGACGTGTATGCACCGGATATCACCAACGACTACCTCGTTTGGGTAATCTCAGTGGGAGTAGCCCGGACGTGGTCGGCCGAACGGAAGCCAAAACAACTCGCGTAATCTAAAATTTTTAATCAACCGAAGTACAAGCTTCGCAAAAAGTTAAGCTTCTAGCAATGACAGACTATGGAAGTTTACGTTCCACGTACCGTAAGCACCCACGCAAGAGCTGATGTACATTGGCAGGTCCACACCGCAACTCGGCCGAGTAAACATGGTAGATGGTGCGGCTAAGCACGGCGGAAAGAAATTTTCCGTCATGGTGGCTAATCACACCAATCCGGCAATCACTCTCCGGAAAGGAACACCGAAGGGCCCAGTCAAACCGTCCAACAAGGTGACGGGAATAGTATCCCAGTCCAACCTGTCCGTTTTTATTATCCGGGGGGGGTCTAAATTTTTGGACCTAGGGCATTATTTACGGGACTAAATATCGGGACCTAGGTTATAATTTACTAGAGCGTGTCGGCGCGGGCGTGCATGTACCGTCGTGGCGGAGCCACGACGGTGCATGTACGGGGCGCATACGAGAAATAATACATGCGGACACCGGGAAAAAATTTGTTTGTATCGTTACTATGTGGAAACTTAAGTTGTTTTACTAAGGTATGCGAAACCCTTGTCCCGCTTACTAAATGTGCATAGCTTAGTTCACGCCATGTGGAAACCTTAGTTGTACTACTAAAGTATGCGAAACTTTAGTTGACTTACTAAGGTACTACCGCAGGAGCCACGACGGTGCATGTACGGGGCGCATACGGGAAATACTGCATGCGGACACCGGGATTTGTTTGTATCGTAACTAAGTGTGCATAGCTTAGTTCACGCCATGTGGAAACCTTAGTTGTTTTACTAAGGTATACGACAAAGGATAAATTTATTTTTTCTTTTCTTAGGCGAGATTTATTTGTTATTGGTTATTTTACAGTACCTCTGTGCTGAACTAAACTATCTGTCGTACACGAAGAAGCATGAAGTATACCTTTGCATAACTTTCAATTATTACCGCAGTAACTAAACCAGGCAAAGGGTTAGTATTCGAATGCCACTTTGCGGTTATTGCAGCGGTAACTAAGTAATGTTACCTGATCATGTTTCATGGTTACCGTACTTGGACAGGCAGCCAAAGACTGGTGTCATGTACCACGGAAGAAACATGGACAACTGAAAACTTGAGTTCTGCTCCTAAAGCTTAGTTCTACGACTGAGTTTTGCAGTTGCATAACTCGGTTTTTTTTTACTAAGCCTAGCGTTAACAGTACTTTTGGATAAATGTTATTAGAATACCGACTATCTGAAGCGTGACGGTCAAACGTAAACTTCAGTGGCTTCAGATCGAGTGTTTGGAGTTTGGAAACGGATGACAAAAAAAACGTCATCTGCCCAAGCATTTTTAAAGACATAATACTGGCTATACAGGTATTTAAGGGGCACAGTTTCTTTCGAATAGCGGCGGTCACTATCCTTTATTGAATTGTAACGGCATCGCCGCAAAGTTTAGCGAACATCGACCATGCCGATGTACAAATTCTTTATGGAGGAACTGCTGGCCGGTATCATCCGACACCATGGGTTTATTAAACTGGAATTCACAGGAGGGTTTCAAATGGCGCGCCTGGTTTCCAATCGCATGGGGGTGCTTTTGGAACCGATGTGGAATCCTACTGTAGATCGTCAGGTCAACGAGTTGGTGACGGCTTTGGCTCGACGATGCCCATGTATTATGAACAGTCCGGGACCGATTGCTTGTTTTGTTGAAATCGTCATCCTTATCCTCAACGTTGCTCGACGATGCCGATGTACAATGAACAGTCCGGGACCGATTGCTACGACTTCGAGTGCTTGTTTTGTTGAAATCATCATCCTTATCCTCAACGTTGTTCGACGATGCCGATGTACAATGATCTTCCGATGGGAGATTTGGCTTTCTTCGGTGGCGATTCTTTCAATCACAACTGGCAACTAAAATCATTGTTCCAAGTCATCATCTTTATCCTTGACTTAGTGGATCGGAGATTAAACCACAACCAAAGAAAACAGATCTTTGGGGAATGCCATTCTTACCTAATTTGGGTGAGTGATGTTCCTTAAAGTGCTGTTCCAGTAGTTGGTTTGCAACACTTTTCCCACCGCTTCCGTCACGACGAATATCGCAAAAACAATAAAGAATATGACGTAAAGAAGCGTTAATAAAATTGTTTCACATCTGCGACCCATTGGGGTCGCATTCGGAAACAAACGCCTTGGGTCGGCCATAGCGCGAAAATTTGAAACGTTCATGCTTAAATACTTGCTGTTTGCAGGTCATCGCCTTAAATAACTGCAAACAGGAACATTTAAGGCGCGAAATAAATCCAGCTAGCAAAAGTAACAAAATGTATGGAACGTTGTCTTCATTTCCGCGCTTTTGCGCACCCTTTGGAATGTGCATTTGTGGACCGACAATGTCTGGAAAAACCCATTTTGTGTTTTCTTTGATCAACAATAGTGACATATTGATTGATAAGCCGCCATCTAAAATAATTTACTGCTACGGAGAATGGCAGAATGCTTTTCATAATTTGAAAAACGTAGAGTTTGTCAAAGGTTTGGATAATTTGTTTCCGCTGCTAGACGATACCGTCTCCGGCGAGCAAACGTTGATAATCATTGACGACCTGGCTTCTGATTTATGTAAAGACGACCGTTGCTCCAATTTGTTCAAGCGTGGAATACATCACAACAACGTTTCAGTCGTTGTTCTGCTGCAAAATTTATACAAGCAAGGAAAAGCGATGCGAGACATCACCCTCAATTCCCAGTACTTGATACTATTTAAGAGCGTGAGGGATGTCCAACAAATCAACTTACTAGCCCGTCAAACAGGATTGAGACACTTAGTGGAAGCGTACAAAAAAGTGACTGCTAAACCTTACCAGCCTCTGATTATTGATATGCGACCCTAATGTCCGGATTATTTAAGGATCCGCTCTCATGTGTTGCCACATGAGCAGATGAGAATTTATACCAATCGTTGCCAAAATGTCGGAACGCGTTAAAGCCTTAGCCCCTTTCCTGATCACTTTGCAGAATTTGAAACCCAAACAGCGCAAAGTTCTATTGGGTTATTTGAACAAATCGCAGATGAAAGCTTTGGAAGAAATTGCTGTTAATATTGTTAAGAACACTGTGGCTCTCAGCCCTACCGAACTGGACAAGTGCAAACGCCATCGGAAAGCATTAAAGTTGATTGCTCTCCGGCGGTACCCGAATAAAGAAAAACGGAAAATTCTACAGCAAGGAGGATTCATTGGAGCCATATTACCCGTTATAGCCGGAGTGTTGACGTCACTGATTGGAAATGGATGAATACTACATTGTACCGCGCCGTGACATGGAAGCACGCCTACATGAGCAGATCCAGATAAACAAGGAACCTCCCGAAGCCAGAGCGGTGCTATCATTGGATGCCTTGTTGGCCAAAACCTTGCATCGCACCGATATAAATGAGTATGAAAAAGCCAGCCAGTTATCAAGCATACTGGAGCGTTTCTTAGCTTTAAAACAAAAAGCCTTGCCCGACGAAAATTTACTGAAGATACCGAATGTTCCCACCATTCAGCCATCAACGTTGACCTTTGAATCATCGAAACCTCCTCCAACTGGTTTCAAAAGGAAACGGACCGATTACGATACTGAAAGATCTTCAAAACAACCACGTGATCCGTTATTCCCTGATACCTTACCGACAAGAGGGCGCAAGCGCGAACGGGAGGGTGAAGAGGATTTCCACGGTACTAAGAGTTCTTCAAAGCAACCACGTGTTCCATTATTTCCGGACATCCTACCAACCAAGGGGCGCAAACGTGATCGGGAAGCCGAAGAGGATTTTCTACCGGTGAAAATTCCACGACGCCCGTTATTTCCGCCTACTCTACCCACCAAAGGCTCCAAAAGAAGAGTGGAAGTAGAAACTCCTATCAAAAGGAAAAGACAAATTGGTAGCGGCCGCAAACGTTTACCCTGGACTACTTTACCATAATGGCGAGTTGGATACCCAGTGTTTTGCGGCTATGTCGCATATTTAAGATCAACTGTGTGTCGACTTGCTGCAACAATGGAGAAGCTGATGAAAAAGTACTTAAACCCAAGAAATCCCGGAGGCCTTGGCGGCATCGCAAGATTCCAAAGGAGTTTAAAGACCAGAGCCAACAAACGGAAAGCTTTGGAGATTCTGCAAGGGATCGATGCGTACACGGTGACGAAGGAGAATCGCAAACGGTTCCCACGCAACCGAGTGGTCGTGACGACACTGCAGCAGCAATATCAGGCCGACCTGGCTGATCTGTCCAAATATGCCAAAGAAAACGACAGATACAAATACTTGCTGTTTGTCATTGACTGTTTTTCCAAAAAGCTTAGCGTAATTCCTTTGAGAGGAAAGACTGGTAAAGAAACCAAAGCAGCTTTAGAGCAAGCCTTCCAGGAACTGGGAGAACCGGAAAAGCTCCAGTATGACAAAGGTACAGAGATGCTGAACAAGACGGTTAAAGACTACCTCAACGGCAAACATATTGCCATATTCACCTCCGAAAACGAAGATATCAAATGTGCAATGGCCGAGCGGGTCATTCGGACCCTCAAGTCGCGAATATTCCGACTTTTCCGCGCACGTGTTGCAACACGTTATGTGGACAAGCTGCAAGACTTGGTGTTTTCGTACAACCATTCAAAGCATCGGTCGCATGGAATGCGCCCCGTGGATGTCAAACACAACAATTCCTTATCGGTCTACAACCGTTTGTATCCACAAAAGGTTGCGTACCAACCGCGGTACAGTGTGGGGGACGCGGTGCGGATTGCTATTAACAAAGGCAAGATGGAAAAAGGCTATGCGTATCGATTTAAGGAGGAGATCTTTTACGTTGTGCAAGTCATTCCGCATTACGTTCCCGTCTATCGGTTGAAAGACTATCAAGACAATCTCATCAAAGGAACATTCTACGAACACGAACTGTCCAAAGTTTCAGAGCCGGACCAGTATACTATCGACCACATTGTGAAACGTCAAGGCAACAAGGTACTGGTACGTTGGTTAGGATACGGACCGGAACACGATTCGTGGATCAAAGCATCATGTATGAAGGGGCTCCTTTCTACGTGACGTTGCCTAGCGACGTGGCAACAGAGGCAACCAACACAGCCTCCAACTGGACAACCAAATTGAAGCACCCCATCACTCTCAAAGGAAAGTGGGAAATGGCTCTTGTCGAGCTGCAGTACTTGAACTTGTTTTATACTTTGCCCGTGGAACAGAAAATACAAGTGAATATTGTAAAAGAGTTCCGTTTGAAAAAGGACGACACAGGTTTCATTGAATCTGTTGATTACGTCATCCATCAAGATGAAATTACCATTCCACCGGGCAACTTTAAGAATGCTGAACTGTTACTGCAAACCACCAATTCGCTTGTGCCGAAAGTTGGATTATACATGGTGGATGATACTGTACATTCCGATAAAAGCGCCTTGTCCCACGATCGAGCCTTTACTGTTCAGTTCCTTACCCCAACCAATCATCGCGTTCGACTCAATATCGGAAACGACAGTGTATCTGTTGTATTTCCACCGGGATCATCAATTTTGCAAAAAATTCTAGGATTTGAAAGCGCTGAATTCGAACCGGATGTGCCAGAGGAGAGTCACGGCAATGCGCGGGGCCCCTTTCCCATGGAAACCAAGACTAGTCAAATCAAATACCTCTCGTTCCTGACCAACCCGCCTAATCCCAAGCTGAGCACTTTTATTTCGGAGCGCCCTGTGAACACTTTGTTAGGAAATCAGGGTCAATTTGCCCGTTTCGGCTGAAGAGGCCCGCGTCGCTTCATCCATGTCCGTTGTGCCAGTTAGCATAAGAGCGGCCAAACGTAAAAATCCAGGTTTGTTGAGAGTGATGCTTTTGCCCCAAATGGGTTTCCAAGAATGGTCCGGCTGCTCCTTCCACACACCAAAAACCAAACGGACAACATGGTGGTCGGCGGTGTCGCGTGCAACGTGAACGAATTTGTCGTTGCCCAGGCGGTAGACGGGACGGCCTTGTTGGGTAAAGGCGAATCGTTGGTGGGGTTTTGCATCCTCCAGCTTTGGCTTCTTGACGTCATCCACTTTAGGCTTCCGGGGTCGCTTGTTCGATGGTGGGGGCAAATCCAAAAACTCCATTTTAGAAAAAAGAACTGAGCTCTCTGAAGAAATTTGTCAGCTTTTTATAGTTGGGATACCGGACGTAGTAACAATGGAAAGTGATAATGGTAACTATTGATTGTTACTGACCTGTAACAACCGAACGGGATACTGGTAACATTGAAAAGTTACCAGAGTAATAACTTAACGTGATATCTTCCACAGCTATAAAAAGCCGTGTGACGCATCAGTGGTCATTCAATCTGATGCAAAATGGCCACTCCTTGTGTTCTAGATGCTGACTGGTTTGTTATTGCCGGGAAGAAATACATTAAGCAGCTGGCCTTTTACTGTCCGGAAAAAGAACAGCAGGAGTTGCACACTTTTACACTCCCGCGCGTTGCTGCCAAATACGGTGCATTATTACGCACCCAAGCCCGCCACTCCCACGGATTGTTGTGGAATACCGAAGGAGAATATCGTCATAACCAAGTGACCTGCGCCCTGGAGGATATGTTCAAGAAGATTGGGCGACCGAGTCAAATCCGCTTCTTCGCCAAGGGAGTGGAGAAGTGTCGCCTCTTGGAGCAGTACTTACCGGAAGTCGCCAACTTAGAAAATTTTGGTTGCCCGCCATATCATAAGCTGACCACCCTGCCCGTGTCCACCTTGCGTAAAGCCGTGCGTTTCACGCTGTGGTACTATTGCGATGCCGAGAATCACCAATGTCGTTGCCGTTGCGGATTTAAACACTACCCTGGACCTGAAGAAAATTGAAAAGGCGCTGCCAATGGCTCAGTATATACCCCATCGATTTTCGGGATTACTACTGCGCATCTTGGAACCATACAAAGCGCACTGTCAACTGTACAGCAATGGCAAAATCACCGTCAACGGAGCCCGCTCAGAAGAAGGAGCCCGCGAATTGTTGCAGCATTTTACTAACATGTTAACTGCTATTGGCTACCAATGTACCATTTCTAAATTTCGTATTGTAATTATTGTGGCTAATCATACATTTTCTCAACGTTTGCATATTGAAAAATTCAGCAAGTTTTTCCATTTGGAATATACACCTGAATTGTTTAGTGGTCTAGCTATCAAGTGTTGTGTTGGTCGTGCTGTTCTGTTTCCTTCTGGCAAATGTAATTTTCTTGGTCTGAAATCGGCTATTGATTTACCGCAAGCGGTGCAACGCGTCGAAACCATGCTTGATCAATTCAATAAATTTATTTCAACTTGAAGCCATAAGGTAAAGTGTTATATTCCGCATCAACAATGCGACGTTTGTCATACGTCACTTGCAAGCGTTTTTCCATGCTAGTAGTACATATAGTCAAATCTTTTTTAACACGTTTAAGAATATCCGGATATTGAATATTAACAGAAGTCCGGTTTTCCAACATTTCTAACATGGTGTTAAAGTTAATCTGCTCGCTTGTTTGCCCATTCAACGTAAAGCCTTTCACTTTGACGACAGCATCTCCATCGTTGGTGACGTAGGCATACGTCTTAGCGCCCAAGCTAACAAACTGAGTGATATACTGTCCTGGCTTCAGTTCGTTGGTCAGGTCGCCCAGAAAAATTCCGGTAGGTGGATCAGTTAGCCCCGGTTTGGTCACAAAAAAGATTGAATCTGCAAAAATGCATGTACGGTAAATTTCCCAGAAAAAAAAGTTTCGGAACAATTGTGTTTACCAGTATCAAAGTACAGCAACCGGTCTTTCACCATGTCCATAAAATTGTACAAGTGCAGTCGTGCCCAACATGTAGTAAATCTGCAAAGCAAACCCGGCTCATTGACAGCCCCAGAAGAAAATTGTTTTTTGTACTTACGCCGCCAAAATGACGTTGGTATTGGGGTTGCGCTCCACAAATCCGCTTTCTTTGGTGTACGACAGTTGCACGACATCTTCCGTAAACATATCCCAGGACTGCACGTGGTATTTTCCGGACAGCAACATATCGTGGAACTTCTCGGGCTCGGTAATATACATTGTATTGGGTTTGTTGTCTTGCATTCCCAAACGTCCCCAGAAGCTGTAAAGCAACACATGGCGCAAATTGCTGGCGCAAATTCCAATGCTCATTTACCTGTTTAGGCACAGCTTGGATAAAGATCGCAGTCCCAGATTCGTGTCAATTTTGTCATAATCCAAATCAATCTTTTCATGCTGCTTGAAATCCGCTATATATTGCTGCTTCGCCTGTTTGGTTTGGACATGCGGTGGCCATCCACTGGCTTCTGTCTTAATTTTTAAAAACTTGTTGATATATTCTTCGAAAAGGTGATCATCATGTTGGTCGAAATGCCACACTTCATAGATCTTGACAACAACGTAGCACGGTCCAGAGCAGCAATAATTTCCGGTGTGCACCATGTGCCCGTTAAAGCGCGTTCTTCGTCCGCGTGCTTACATGGAACATTTTGATACTTTTCCACACAGGTGCGACACAAAGGAAACGTTAACTTTCCACCGGAGCGGTAGGGAAGCACAGGAAGTTGCAGATCTCCAGGTGGTAGGATTCGGCATTGCACTACTCCAAAGTAGTTGCGAATATCATCAAAGTCTTTGGTTATGATGGTAGGATGGCCGATTGGGTACCGTTTGTTTTTGTTGACGTAAGGATACTCGCTGTTGACGTCAAAATAATTAATCTTTTCGTCTCCGCTCACTTCATGGAAAAGCTTGACGGCGTTGGTCCGACCACCGTAAAAAGCATCACGAGGGTTTAAAGGTGCAATAAATGACAGTCCCTGGACAAATGCTCTCATTTCGGGATCCGCCTTGACTTGGTCGTGATACTCATGCTCCCAAATAACGGTTAATCCATGCCCTTGGCTGCGGATGTACTTTTCCCGTTCCAATGTTTCGTTATAAATTTCCGACATTGATAAGTTACGCAGCGGATGTATTGTATCCCCAGCATGACATCGAGGGCATCCATGGTACCAGCAGCCGTAAAATTCGTAGACGTGATTAATATCCGGGCGATATCCGTCAACAAAGTATGGTCCAATCTTATGTTCTGCTCCGGTTAATACTGATTCGATGTCACAGTTTTCTTGGTTTTCCATCCACGTCAGCCATTTTTTGGCAATTTCTGACTGATTGCGGTTCTTGGCATGAACGCGTTGAGGAAGTAATCCGATTTGTTCAGGTTTCAAGATGAAGGATTTCCAGAATCGGTTGCACACTCCTGCAATCGTCATTGCCGATACAAAAGGGCACAATCCGTTGCTCATTTCTTGGAATAGCCGACGGAATTGTTGGCAGCATAGTCGCAAGACCGTCACATCCATCCGGCAGTAATCCACAATCTCTTTCCGAAAGTCGAAAACGTGATTCTTTTCTTTGGATTCAACGTTGTACCACTGCATAAATGATGCTTTGGATTTCCTGTTCATTGCGGAGAATCCATATTCTTCAGGATCAGGAAAAGGCGTGACCATATCCCAGTTTTCTTTGCGGTTGAACTTATGTGGAAAAGTCCCTTTTCCAATATTGGGGATGCCGAATGTCGCCGGCCATTTGGCTAGGCTTTGCGGATTATAGTTGATGCTATCACGGAACCGTATGTTATACTCCGTCACATCCAACTGCATCAGCTTTCCGCCATTCATAATAACGTTTGGAGTAATCCCGTTCTTCAGCAGCCAATGGAGAATGAAGTAACCGTCAAAAGCCTGCGAAAACTGAAATCTCAAATCTTATATTGGAAGAGTTGTCAATATACCTTGAAATTGTGGGCGATAATGTAGAAGTCTCGGTGTCTTTCCTGGAACAAAAACGCGCATAACGAGTCCGTTATATCATTTCCCAATGGCACGCCATCCTCAGGAAAAACCCATTCCTCTCCGTCATCATCCTGTACCACCTGCAAATTAACGCTAATCAACATTCGTGATGCATTAACGAAGCAGTACATACCGCAAGGTTAGGCACCAGCTCTTTATTTTCGTCTACGTAGGTCTCCAAATCAAAGTATAAAAACTTGGCATTCATGTGTTCACCCAACTCTTCTTCCGTTACTTTTCGGGGCTTCATAAAGCATTCATGAGATTCAGGAAGGTCGTGATGTTTGCAGTTTTGACAGTAGACTTCTCCGCATTGATGTTGAGCAGATCCCTTGCGGTTTTTCAATGAGACTAACCGGAAACAATCTTGGCATATAAACAGTGACTGGCAAATGCTTTTTCGTTGCTTTTGTTTAGCTGTTGCTCCAATCTTGTGCTCGGTAAAACATCCGTGACCAAAAAACTTCCGGTGGCAATCCTGGCATTCGATGATATTGTTTTTATCAGCCTCACAGTTGGAACGCAGGCATAAATGGCAGGTAGAGGCGCAGCGGTGATCGGTCTTTTCGTCATAGCCTTTCTTGCAGTCGTGACACCAATAGCTTCTGTGGAAGAATGCTGGCAGTGATTTCAGCAGATCAAAATAATGGTCGTGATGCAGCAGAATAATGCGCCGGTCCTGCTTTGGTCCACTAAACACCACATTGTTGACGTGGTCGACACTGACGATGATGATTTGGTAATCTGGGAGTGCC
This sequence comes from Paramacrobiotus metropolitanus, assembly GCF_019649055.1. Taxonomy (NCBI): domain Eukaryota; kingdom Metazoa; phylum Tardigrada; class Eutardigrada; order Parachela; family Macrobiotidae; genus Paramacrobiotus; species Paramacrobiotus metropolitanus. The sequence continues at coordinate 301,234 of NW_026570315.1, read as the reverse complement.
GCTTGGAAAGACTGAGCGTCCAGGATTGTGTATTCTCTTTCATCAAGTCCAGCCTTTTGAATAAGAGCTTTGGCTTCTTTGGTTTGTAGTTTTTCTCCACGTTTCATCCGACGGCACTGCAGCTTATCACCGTCAGCATATGCTTTTCCCACCACCAGTGCTCTGGCCATGCATATCTTGTCCGGGTTGGCAATAACGATAACTGACTGCATCCTTTGTAACCTTTTCTTCAGAAGAATAGGTACTTCACGGACGCAACTGCCTTGAGGAATTTCCGTGTGCTGTACAAAAACTTCAAAATGTTTATCAATCACGAATTCTTCGTACGAATTGAGCACACGTTCGACTTCCGACATCCACCGGTTGACCGTGAGCTGAGATTTTTGAATGGGTGGCGTCCAGATGGGATAATTTAGGCTTTTGGAGTCCAATCGGATGCGCACCATTTCTTAAGCGTTGATACTGTCCAGCACATGGTCCAGGACAAACTGAAGAATTTCCATGATTGCCATAGGCACGCCAGAAAAAGGGATTCTTTCCATATCAGTGACCTGTAGAGTATCTTTATTCCATTATTCAGGTTTAGAAGTGACTTTAAAGCGCTTACCTTTACTGAATAACACTTCGAATGCAGCCGAAACTTTTTCCACATTCTCGAACCGGCTTCGTTGATGTGAATGTGCTCAGTAATATCGCCGGGAAAGTCTGAATCTACAAGATTATTACTAAAAATTCACAAAAATTGTTTCATTGCAGTGGCTTACCCGTCTCTTCATTCCTTGACCTTTTGGACGAACTTGGACAGGTTTCCTCACTACGACGCTTAATCCCTGTTCTTTTAGAATTGTCCATATTGAAAAATTATAAATTACTTGAAAAACAAAACACCAAAAAAAGCTTATTGCATAAATTTAGAAGAACCTAAAAACTTGAATGAGGCAAACCTCATACGAAGTCGTTGCTTTTATACTTGCGCGTGTAGTATGGCAAGAATGGAATACCTCTGGTAACTTTCTTTAGTTACCACGGTAATCAATGATAGTTATCCTTGTTCTTTTGTGTCAGTCACCCATGTAATTATTGATAGTGACCCTTTTCATAAACTTCCACGTTTCGATGTGCACAGAATAACACCTTTAGTTTGGTGCACGGTTTATCCGGAAACCACTAAAATCTTGATGACAAACAAAGTTAAAAACAAAATTTGAAAATATCTCGTTTGTGGTATGCTTTAGTCAACTAAGGTTCGCATACCTTGGTAGTACAACTAAGGTTTCTGTTGGTGTGACCTGGACTTTAAACCTTAGTAAGTGGGACACGGGTTTCCCATACCTTAGTAAAACAACTTAAGTTTCCACATTCCGCGAACTAAGCTATGCACACATAGTAACGATACAAACAAATCCCGGTGTCCGCATGCAGTATTTCCCGTATGCGCCAAGCACACATTTTGACCTTCCCGTCTGTGACCGCTCATACGGCATGCCTTGTAACTGGTAGAAATCAGTCTGTGCGAAGCTCAGAATATAACGGATACATGTATTTGAAGTGACTTAGAAGTCCTGTCTTCTTTTTTAAATACTAAAATTTGTTGTTTTGTAAATGTTCTGACGCAGGTATATATAACAGGCTTCGCAGAACTTTAGTGACTTTGATGTGCTAAATTCCCTAATTTCTCAACAACTGGTCGTTTGTAAAACACTTTGAAGAATTGACCATCGGTATAGTAACGATGGTGAACTTTCTCCACATTAAGGTCGGTGACCAGTTGTCTAAAACATAAGCAGAAGTGACCAACTGTTGTGAAATATCCAATTAGCACTGATGTAATGATGCATTTTAGTAATTTTTAGTTTTTTAATTTTTCTTGACCACTGATCATTTCGATGACCATTAAATTGCACTTGTAGTGAAGTACTCGTTGAGATCTATCGTTTGAGCTATTGACGTATTCTTTGCGATTTTTTTATCAGTTGTTATAAACAGCAATGGATAACATGTCGGCGCAACATGGTTACCATGCGTGTTAGGCCGACATGGTCATCTCCTGCTTGACCTGTGGTCGCTAAAATTTCGAAAAAATATTTTTCTCTTAATTGAATTTTTGTGTCCCAGACTGCCAATTTTTAAAACCGTAGTCCCATCCCTTCTAGTACCCGGTTTTCCTGGGTTAATGGATTGGGACATAACACGTCGGTCCGGTCGCATAAAAATTAGTCTTTCATAAATGGGTGTTTCTAAAAGGTGGTGACCACGGTTGTGGGTGTGGTCGCTGTGGGCGTGGTCGTGGTGGGATGTGGGCGTGGTCATCGGTGGTTGAGAGTGGTTGAGAGTGGTCAAATGTGGTTGTGGTCAGTGGTGGTCAAAAACTTCCGGTTCAACGTTCAGTTTTCTTCTTTAACTTAACATGCTGCACTGGCGCATTAAAATGACCGTTTATTCATACCGGATATTCATACCGGAGAATTGCGATCGTTTTCCTTTGTTTAGCGTTTTAAATTGGATGATGCTTAACCCGTTTTGGTAATTGTACTTGCGATATTATGATCGCTTGTCATTAGAATTGAATTTGTATTTTACGACGATGTCAGTGCGCTCATAAAGATAAACTAATACAGTTCTATCAGTACTACATTCGTGCAGATGCAGACCATATACTGTACATTTCCATTGGTTCTTTACGGATATCTAAATCTTCCAAATTTCCGCAGTGAGAGTTACTGCCTTGCATGTTTTATCTTGTAGCGGTTTATTGCCAGCGTCAGGATGCAAATATGCGAAAGTTGCATAGGAATTTAGAAAATAAGTACAAGTTACACATCATGTACATCAGTGCCGCTCTACAGTAGTATAGGCTTCTGGCGAAGCTATACAGGCTTGCTACTGATCGTAAAACTTTTGAGCTGATCCGGAGACGGAGGAAGAGAACAGAGAGAACGCCTATGTTAAGCTACCGTAGAGAAATTTTCTCGCTCGGATAAACGCTTATGGTTCTAAACTTTCCAGACTTTTGGAACTTTAAACATCATCATCACCTGTAGAATTTCGTCTTCTTTCTGATGATGCCAAACGCGACCGAATTTGATAATTAGAACGTTCACTGTTTTCGTTTAACTGGCATGCTATCGAAAGCCCATGGCATGTGCGCGCTTTCTCTCTTGCCCATACGACTGGCTTCTTTGTGTGTGCCATTGTGTTCTTGGCGCCAAAATGTCTGGTTGCACACATCGGACGCCCGTTTCCGCTGGGCTTGCTTAATACCTGTTTTTTTCAGCGACGAGTCAGATTTATCAAGCCAAACCTATATAGTTTTGACCGCCCAGACTTTTTCTATCTACCAGAACCAACCAAATGTTCAAACGACCAAATTAAAACCAAAAGGTTCGGCTTTAACTGAATTTTTCCGCAGACACCTATGCTATTTTCCGGAACAGCTAGGCTCCGCCCATCAGGGTTTTATGGTGAGTAGCAAGCCTGTATAGCTTCGCCAGAAGCCTATACTACTGTAGAGCGGCACTGTGTACATACACTGCTGCTGCCCAGTGACACTTACTGCAGTAAGAATATAACCAATGGGGCAAAGACAATAACGTTTACTGGAAGAGTAGTTTTAATTAAACAGAGTATCATACTGCCAACTCCCCGTTCCGCTCACTCGTTTGGAAAGCTACGTGCAGACACAAGAGATCGTAGACAACATTCACCTGTCTGTCTGTCCCTCGGACAACTAGTGAGGAAACTGCATGTTTTGTCGACGCACTAATTTGATCACGCAACTTTTAATCGTATGCCGCAGTTTCTTATCTTGTCTAGGAGCCGCTCTTTTGGAACCGATGTGAGAAACGCCGGCTACAAAGAAACTTCAGAGAGGAGCAGTCCTTTAGAAAGAGAACTAACACTTTTGTGAGAACGCTCAGCTGCGCTGTGTGTGGTGGAATGCAAGTCGAATAACATTTCTCATATAATCCGCAGGTGTTGCTGCAGATATTATTTAGGAGTTAGTGAACTTTGGCCAGTTGCACCAACAAAATTTTTCGCGAAAGGACTGCACTGTTGAATGATACTTGCTTTCTACGACAAGTCAATTCTTCCATTACGTTTACTTGATTCAGTGATAATAGTGGATTTGCGCTGACAACTTGTATATATACACCAAATCTATGCATACAAACAAGTGACGTAGAGACCGCTGAGAATTGGGCTTTGTATATATGGCTCACAACGTCACCGTGACGTCACTTGTTTGTATGAATCGATTTCGTGTATAGATGCAGTTTGTCACCGCAAATCCACTAATTAGTGCGGAAGTCGTTTTTAACATTCTTCTTATGCACATTTTCCTCTTATGGAGGCCCGCAGTTCATCTAATATGGACATGAGGTCAGAAAACAACATATTATAGTATTCAGTATATGCTGCACTTTTATATATATATATATATATATACTAGGCACATACTTTATATGATGCACAAACGATTCACTTTACTATACTACAGTATATAAAATTACGATTACAGCGGAGAGCCAGATTTGTTAGTCGATCGTACCATAACAATGTCAGAATGCGAGCGGCTTGAAGACATAAACGAAGATGACGCCATGGGTATCACAGATTCCAGCTCCATTCAGGATACGCATGACTGTTCCAATACCGATACATGCCGGTAAGCCATACGTAGTACACTAGTACTGATTATTCATTTTTGGGTCTCGTTAATTTTGCAATGCGGCAGCACGTAACTGTAATTTCAAGCTCTACCTGTGATTTCTGTAATTAAAGCAGGATGCTTAATAGAAATAATTATGATAAGACGTCCACATATTGATTCTACCTACATTTGATTATACATTTAAAAAACGTTTTACTGAGAGAGAGAGAGAGAGCACTTCAACGCCTGTCGGTGTACAAAGCTGTACTCGCTTAAATACAAGCTGAACGACAACGGAAACATGGGTATACATCAACGGTCTTCTTATAAAAACTTTGCGTATACCGCACTGGCTCAACATTTTACCTACAGTTTGTGCATGCAATTCAGAAGAAGATGACGATATTATTGCGGATGAAATGCTAGTTAATGGGTATTCTGCTCATGGAATTGGACACCGAAAGCCGTACAACTTTGTCGAACTGGCAGACATCCTCTTTGCATTTCGGAACTCTGAAAAGCCAATGCCGTGCCTTTGGGTTGTGCCCTTAGGTGTGCAGAAAAACTGTGTCTTCATCATCGACACCAGTAAGCTAGTGGGCAACCGAGATTTTTGGCGGATCACAATGGTGTTTGGGACCAGTCTTACGGATGCCGACAAAAGAACAAGCTTTATTTGTTCGACGAAGTAACCGGATTAAGTGAAACAGTACGTACACAAAAATAATTATGTAATCTTCACGCATTTTAGTAATAATGTTGGCCAGGTACATAGTACCAAGTTCGGGTACATACACGAGAACTTTCCCTTTCGCGCACTCTTTTTAGTTTTTTTTAGAACACTTTTTAGCATTGCTTTATGATATTTTGTAGCCAAAAGATTTATATACGCAGGCGTGAAATCCGTTTGTGCGCGCAACATCCGGTTCGGGAGCTATTAGTGAAATAAAATTGCAAAAGTTTAAACGCGCGGAGGTGTACCAGGAGTCTCATTATGAACCGATGCTCTTCAAATTTTGCACAAAAACGATCTTCATAGTAATGTGTGTTTTTGTGCAAAATTTGAAGACTGACTTCCGCCCAGTGCCGGGCGGGTGGTGCGTGGCCGTCAATGACTTCTGCCTAGTGCCGGGCGGGTGGTGCGCGGCCGTCACTGACTTCCGCCCAGTGCCGGGCGGGTGGTGCGCGGCCGTTTATGACTTCCGCCTAGTGCCGGGCGCGTGGTGCGCGTCCGTCACTGACTTCCGCCCAGTTCCGGGCGGGTGGTGCGCGGCCGTTTATGACTTCCGCCTAGTGCCGGGCGGGTGGTGCGCGGCCGTCACTGACTTCCACCCAGTGCCGGGCGGGTGGTGCGCGGCCGTCACTGACTTCCGCCCAGTGCCGGGCGGGTGGTGCGCGGCCGTTTATGACTTCCGCCTAGTGCCGGGCGCGTGGTGCGCGTCCGTCACTGACTTCCGCCCAGTTCCGGGCGGGTGGTGCGCGGCCGTTTATGACTTCCGCCTAGTGCCGGGCGGGTGGTGCGCGGCCGTCACTGACTTCCACCCAGTGCCGGGCGGGTGGTGCGCGGCCGTCACTGACTTCCGCCCAGTGCCGGGCGGGTGATGCGCGGCCGTCACTGACTTCCGCCCAGTGCCGGTGAAGTGGTGCGCGGCCGTCCTTTTTCCGGCTGGGTTGGTAGTCCAGCATTGGTTTTTTTAATATTAGCATAAATTGTGCATTATTTAGGATGATGTTGGTAATGGATTTCCTCTCTACCGCCGTGCGTATGGTAACAAGTCGTGTCCTTCTTTCCACCGGGTAGTGCTTGAAGCTCCAGAGTTCGATCTCTTTGTGCTGCAGTATTACTTTGACGGGCCAGAAATTAAGTTTACCCCGGAGCCGCACGGCAACAAAACAAGGAGCGAATCGCCCTTTCGTAAAAAGTTCCCTTCCACAGCTTTCTGCATCAAACGCAAAATTGATGAAGGTACAGTAAAATCTGTGAGATTGAACATCTGCGAACATTGAACATGGCTTTACATTGAACGCCCGGTTAGGAACCGGCGCGTCTCGTAGACTATAATATAGGGGGGCCACCGCGAATATTGAACATCTGTGTAAAGTGAACATTGAACGCTTTACTTGGAACCGTACTAATAAAATGACTCTGTTCAATGTGAACAAAGGCATAAAATCCGGCTCCGGTATGTAAAAAAGACGGCAGAGAGAGAATAACTTTGAACAATACCGTTTTGAATGCGCGTGTTACTTGTTTTTACACCACATACAGTTTGTTATCTATAACCTGACTCTGTTTAGTTGATCTACAATGTTTTCGTATTAAAATGGCGTTAAAAGTTTCATTAGTTGGGCGCAATTGCTTTGAAATTAGTACTTTGCGGTATAGGCCTAATCTCTGAAAAGACTAGGCACAAAAGGGAGACCCCCGATAGCTGCCTTTGGGAGTCCGTCTTGCTGCCCCCGGGGGCCCCCCAAGGTGGTTCCCCCTGGGGCAGCTACTGCGAATATTGAACACTCGTCTACTTTGAACACTTTTTAAGGAACCGTAGGTGTTCAATTGTACTTAAATTACTGTAGTATTCTGAGTCTGTAGTAGCACATTTCACCTTCTTATTGCCATAGGTTGCCCGTCTAAATAAATCAAACATTCTATCATAGCTGACCTGGGTGGATTGGACAGTATCCCTTCTTCGGCACAAATTCCTGATTCCAAGAGCATTTCGAACTATAAACGAGCGGCTACAAAGCGAAAAGAAATCAACGATTACGAAATGCTCCAGGCAAAGTGCCAGAGAGATCATGAATCGGGAAGGCCATTCATTCGCTGTATTCAGACAACTCCGGATTTTTTGCTGGTGTGTGCTTCTGATCGGCAGCTTAACAATGCCCCACGATTCGCAGTTGTCAAGGGTGGAAGTATTTTGTCCGTGGACACTACCTTCAATATTGGGAAATTTTATGTGACCTTGTTCAGCGTGCGCCATATGCTGGTGACCAATAAACGAACAGGCAGTCCTCCTGTAGTAATTGCTGCGGCATGTTTGCATTGGAATAAAAACTTTGAAGCCTATGTAGCGGCAGCGGCACGGTTGATTCAAGACCGTCCGATACTGCGGGATGTGAAGTTTGTGGGAACAGACTCCGATGAGGTAATTCGAAGCGCAGTACACACAACTATCTCCACTTCTATCATTCCAAATTCTAGCATTTTTCTCACGGCCATAACTGTAATAACCGATTTTTTAGGCGCTCTTTAAAGCACTTTTAACGGTCTTTTCGGGTGCAAAGCACCTTGTCTGCCAAATTCACGGGTGGGACAACATTCAGCGTAAGCTGACGGATCTAGGAATGCAGGACCTGAAACAAATGATTTACTGCGACATATTTGGAGAAAGGTCAGGATCCGAGCGCACGTTTGCACTGGTCGACCATGCCACGCCCGGGAGTTCAATGATGCGTTAGTGCTAGAAAAATGGAACAGCGCTCATCAGAACGGGTCATCGTTCGCTTCATATTTTAAATCAGAAAGGGCTGCAGTTCTCCGCGATCAGTTTAACGTGAGTATTGTGCGTGATGAAATACTAACATAAGTAATGGAAGAAGCAATAAAGATAAACTTGATACAGATTTGCATAAGTACTGTAAGTAAAAATCTAAAAAATTATTCAAGCAGTTTTTCAGTTTTTTGCCATAACCGCTTACTTTTACTATTCATATTGAGCACCCGATAACTCTCTGTATTGTCTACTGTTCAATATCACATTTGGATGTGTCTATATTTACAGACAACCATCCGTAATACAGCTGGTGTTGGAGTGGCGTTTTACACTCAAAATGGCATCGAAAGTTTGAATTCCTCAATCAAACAAGAGTTAAAAAAACACCTGACGCCTTTCCAGGCCGTTGAACACCTGGAAAAGTTTGCTGCACAGGAAGCCACAAATTTAGAGCTTGCCGTGCGATCAGCTGGAGACTATCGCCTTGCGCCAGCTTACAGCTATCTTGCAGTCAATGAAACTAGCTATTCCAGCATGTCTAATTCATCGCGCCGTACCGCCTTGCATCGTATTCATAACGAGCGTTTTGATCCGGACAAAAAGAGCGATGGAATTAGCTCTGCGTGTCCTTTCGAGAAACTACTGCAAGGGTAAGATTAAAACTGAAAATTATTCCCGCAGTCACCTTTGCCAGAAAACCATAATAGATGTGTTAATTATTATTATTTGCCAAATTAACGTTGTATTGCGCTAAAAAAACAAGTAATAAGATTGAAAAGTCTTTGTAACACTATAAAATGAAAGGTATCGCCCTTCAACTATGTACTTTGTCGGTACTCGCATTCCGTACGAATTTCACACCGCACACAGGCTCAGAACCATTCTCCGCGTTCTACCACATTACAAAACAATTTTAATAACTGATTACGCATAAAACATAGTTTTGGTACTTGTATATGATATAAATTACAAATTCCCAAATGTGCTGCTGTATGACAGTGTAAAAAATACTGTTTGTTTAGTATCCGGCACGTTAGTTTATAATGCGGTTAAGTCGAACATACATATGTGCTGAATATAAAATAATGCTGAAGGCCGTGAATCAAATTTCAGGTTTTGAAGCCATATAAACGAAGTGATAACTTTTTTGTGGGGAAATCGGTGGTCATTATGGCTGAGTGTACTGAGTATACAAAATAATGCTCTTGGTGACCACTGTTATTAGTTTTATGATTACCACTAAAAATACAATTTTAATAATTATTATTATTAATACGAAGTATTACAGGGATCCTGCTGGAGAATTATTGCAGCATCTGCAAGGAGTTGGTCTGGAAGCAGTTTGCAACGCGCTTGATATTGCCCGGAATATTGCTGCTCTGAAAAAATGGTGGCATCTCATCCCATCCCACGCGAGAAAACACATTTTTCGTTGCTGAATCCACGTCGAACAAGTCTTATGTTCAGGTCGACGCAGTCACGACTAACGGACGTATTGGGTGTGGCAAAACTTGCCAGATGTTTCGTATGCAAGGATTCTGTGAGCATACGTTTTGCGTCGCCATGCCATGCATTTGAATGTTATGCCAAAGTTCGTTGAGTGGTTCAACAAACGCAGCGATACCGAGAAGGGCCGGCATGGGCTGCAGTCTTATATGAAATCTGGTGTACCCAAGGGAGCTGGGTCGAAACCGCGTAAAGGTCCACAGAAACGAAAGCCACCCGTTACCACCCTTTCTTCAAAGTCTGCAGTGAGTGGTAACAAACCTAACGATCTCCGTCAAGCTTCAACTTCGCGCACCGAAAAGGTATTGACTAATGAGATACACTCTAAAAAACCCTTAATTAAACCAATTTTTGTGCGAAATTTGTCCGTGTAGCAGGCAACGCAGCGACGTACACGTAAATTAATATCTTGGCGCACTGAGTAATTACTAAAATAAAATTCAAAAATTGAAAATTATGGTATACATCTTTTAAGTATACATGGAGTATAGAAGGTTGCCACAGAGCTCGTGACGTCTCGAGCCGAAAAAAAGCCCAACCGTGGCAAAACCGACAGCGAATTTAACGAAGCGCCAACAGAAATAATCAACTGCAGCAAATATAAGCATTTTCAACCGAAATCCGCGGCAGTATGGGTAACTAGGAAATTTGTTTGTAGCTGTAACTTTGGTGCCGCAGAAATCCTTCTTCTACGTTCCCAAGTTAAGTTATCCCTGTATGTTAATTATTTCGGCACAATCTGCTTGTTAAAACTCCACTTGGTTGGTGAGCAAGGGAGGTACGAACATGGGCCGAATAGCGTTGTAGCTTACGAGCAAAATCGCTTCCGCTCCACCAGCTCTTGTCACGTGATCAAACGTCACCTGTGGCAACACTTCTATACATCTTTAAGTTATACAGGAACATATTGCACATAATACCGCATTATTCGAGTACCTAATTACATTATATGTACATAATCCAGTCCAGCATAACATAATATAACAATGCAGTAAATCGCAGGTAAACAGGTAAATACAAAAATATTGCAGCTAATACCACATGATCCATCAATGCCACACAGCTTTAATAGCAGCCGTTTACATGAGTCATTGTCAAGGCACAACGTAAACCACCAGCTGGTTGACTTCAACAGTAGCCGAAAATGGTGGAACGCGTTTGGTCACGCCCAGTATACACGGCATTATTGCAAATAATACTGTATTACACTGAACTGGATTATACAGTATGGATATCAGTTTATTTTACTCTTTCTCTTACATTATAACGTTTTCTTGTAATCTAGCCCTGCTACACTTCGGTCATACAATGCCCGCTACAAGCGAGTGCACTTTCCTAGTTACGTAGTGTTTTACTAATTTTTACAGTGTAATATTTATGATAACCTGTACTTCAGAAAGATGGTGGCACCTAAGGCTAAGGGCGCCATGCATACGGCAGGTTTCCCTACCACCTTTATGAAGTACAGTACATTACTGTATATACCATAGAAAACTTTATTATGCTTGAGAAACGGTATTATTGCTTCCTTCTTTATTCTAAAACAGAAACCACTGGAGTTTGGATGCAAATTCGTACGTTAAATCATGCATCCAAACCGTCTCCCATTCCAAGCCAGTATGAAATCTGGAAACTAGTTGATTGCCACAAACAAGTGAGTTCTTGCTGTGGATGCGGCGGAAAGTTTGCTCGCGACAGAGATGCTCCGGATGATCTGGTATTTGTTACGCGTGGACCACGTTCGTTCAAAAACCCAGAAACCCACCAGTTTGAAGAGCAACAGAGAAATGTATACCTTCACGTTAACAAGGCTTGCGTTAACCTATATGCCTCAAAACATCCAGGGTCAGAGCCAAAAGAATATTTGGTCAGCCCTAGCACAAAGGCTAAGCTAGGATCGGTATATGCAAAAGTTTTGGAAAGTGCCATCACTTTTTAGCTGCACTATGGTAGCCATTAGTAGGGAAATATTTGTCATCTTTTCAATAATTTTTTGATCGAGTTGTGCTTCATTTTGTAATAATTCGGCATTGCGGTTAGCGCACTATTATTATTTGATACTGGTTGTGGGGAAGCTTCTATAAACTGAAATCATAACCAGCAAATTTTTTCATATCATCCTCTTGTGGTTTTGATCGCGCGATTACATATTTTTGTATTAATAATGCAACTTATGGCATGAATGTTTAGTTAAAAGTGCGGCTTCATGGCTTTGTTTTCTTTAGGTAATCGTTGTTTGCTGGCAATTTGCATCATACGGGATTCTGTTTTCGTTGTCAAGGGTGTCATGTCATATTGTTCTTTGTCAATAAAAGTGCTAAATAAGTAAGCATTTTTTTAATCCCAAGTATAACATCGTAGCTAGCGTATGAAATATGCACCTACTGTTCATTTAATGGTCAACTAAAGCGATGACGGGTAAAAATTTTAACAATGCGCGTATACAGATGAATACCAAAAAACGAGTACTGAAGTGCAATTTTTGTTAAAGTCAAAAAAAGCCGCAGAATATCGCGGTGCCATAGCTCCACCACTATATGACTCAAGTTTATGATCCGTAAAATTCGTTAGCTGACATTTGCAAACCCTTCTTCCGCTGTAATTTTTATGTAAATACTTCCGCTGTAAATACATTTTGTTAGCATAATTATTAATATATATTCACCTATTTAGCCGTACAATGCGCGTAAGGCCACAATAAAAATCTGCCGAAATATTAAATAGTGAACATTGAATCGGAAGTTTTTGACCACCACTGACCACAACCACATATGACCACTCTAAACCACACTCAACCACTGACGACCACGCCCACAACCGACCACGCCCACAGCGACCACGCCCACAGCGACCACGCCCACAACCGTGGTCACCACCTTTTAGAAACACCCTTCATAAATATCGGCGAATTTTATCATTAAGTTTCGAAGCAATAATTAGTGGACATTGGCTTGTTAGCACTGCAATAACGCATTTTATGTTTTATAGCTTTGGACTAACTGTTTTCGTGGACCGGTAATTTCGGGAAAGATAATAAATTATGTTATTGCTTTTCGAATCCAAATGCTCTTCGATCTGCCGTTTCGCTTTGTATATCGTTAAAATAAAAGCCTAAATGTCGAACCAAGCAAACGTGAGCGTCCCTGTCTGTGGTACGTTTGTTCACAAGCTACTACTATATAGTCACAGTGGTGAAGGTCTGTAATATGGATCATGAAGAGCTTACGCTTTTTTATTCTACAATATGGGCACTGGACAAAAACGAGCTTCGCTCGCTGAAAAAAAAATTAAATGAAGAAATTATCTCAGTTACAGATAACACGAGATTTGACTGTAAGTCATTACATACCACCACGAGAGCAACAACAGCGCCTATTATCTCACCAGGGCCCCGTCACCGGCTATAAATTCAGAAAAATCTGATCTTTTGCAGAAAGATAAAGAACACTGGAATAAGCAAAAAATTATTTTCAGCTACTGTGATGAATGGGCGTGGCCAGAACAAAATTTAAAAGTAAATTCAACACTGTGCTATAGCCTATGGGCAATATAGCGCATCATACGTTTAACGTTACTGAGCATCTGTGCGAGCCCAGTTTAACTTTAAATTTTTATGTATTTCTCAAAGACTTAAAAATACATAAATTTACAATCCGGGTTTGTGGAACGGGTGAACGATCGTGAACAAGGGTGCCGGGCGGGGATGTTCACGTTTGTGAGCTCGTGTGCCGGGCGGGAATGTTCACGTTGCATCACCGGCAGCGGCCTGTTTAATAACATTAGATATTTTAAAAGCGCATTTTGCGAAGTCGTTTCCCGTTACGTCATGGTTTTTACTCGTTGCAGCTTGCGCCTTGCTTAAGGGAAGTAAGTATTCCGGCACATCCCACAAATGCGTGCACATGCACGAAAACTTTCTTTCGCACAACTCTGTTGAGTTATTAACGTTGATGCTGCTCCTAAACCTAATTTTTACCCTCGGCCGTTAATCTTTGCAAGGATTTTTGGGATATTGGGCTTGTGGTGAAAAGTTATAAAAAACTTCTTAAATTTTAATGTGTAATTACATATACAGTAATAAAACGCTGACTATTCGCTCCGCAACCGCTTAGCAGCTGCTATTCCTATTTATGAATTATGAGTCATATTATGGTGCAGATGTTTTTTGGCTCATAAATGGTAACAAGCCGACTAGCATGAGCGGAATTCCTTGCAAAAGTGAACATCTTTGCCGGCACCCGTGTTCACAAATTCGTGGTGCAAAAAGTGGACAATGGTCATCCAGCAAAACAAGTCATAACAGCAAAAAACAACGGGATACAGAAGTCGTCAGTATGCGATGTCTACTGTCTAGTAATTAGAATACAAACAAAAGGCCTAAGCTCGAAATCATTAGACAGGCCATTAAGCGGTACGCGTGTCCACAAACGTGAGCTATCCAGCCCGGCACCCATGTTCACGATGGCAATACACGGCATCTCTTTCCAAAGAGCCACACATAGTACGAGCGCCTCTGATCTTGTTCCATCTGCACTGTTTGTGCATGTGCTGTGAAAGCGGCTTTAATTAATCAGCGGTATCCAATTACAGCACCGTCTCACAAACGTACACATTCTGCCTGGCACCCATTTTCACAAAATGTGCAAACCCATGTTCACAAAATGCAAGACAAAATGACCTCAATAATAAAACGATGCTATTAAAGCATCTCAACTGGAGTTGCTTATACAGCGCTTCCAAGGAGCAATTGACTGTTCAGGTTGGAAAAGGATGTAAGGTCACGAAACAGCTATGATTACGATTACCAGAATCGAGAAACACCAATTCACTGTGCGGCCAGATCGCAGGCCTAACTTTATTTGTACGTCCCGTACGAACGGACGAAAGTCCAAAACTAAAATCAAGTTTAGAAATAGAATGGGCAGCTTCCGATAAATGTGTCTAGTCATGCTATCCGTATGGTGAGCTGGTGAGAACAGGTATCCACACAAGGTGAACCGCTTAGACAACATTCATACGCTTTAATAATATCGAGGAAGTGTTTTCGACTTTTATTTTTGTTTTAATACTCGTACTAAGATTGTATACTTCGCTTTGACCATTATTTCGAACACTTGCACTGTGTGAATCAATATATCGAACACCCTCCACACACATTTGCCCGTGTTGGTCTACCCTTGTTGGACCGCAGGATTAATACGATTTGGTCTGTCCATAAATTAAATGAACAATTAATACTAAAAAGTAGATAATATATAACAATAATTTTCTATGCAACAGGCAAAATAAAAAAACTACTATGCATTCTGTTCACACTTTGAACTTCATTGTGCAGATTACAGTGCGAAATGTTTGGCATTTCAATCGGCCAGTTTAGCTGCTCAAGTAGTCGCCGCTAGAGTAGCTGCTAATTCGGCCCAGTGTTAGATTTATTGATCCATACAGTGCAAGTGTTCGAAATAATGGTCAAAGCGAAGTATGCGTTCTTTCGTGTGATACTTATTAAAAGTAACTAAACCAGAATGTTTCATATGGGCGGTGATAGTCCTATTCCCTCAAGGGAATTTCATAATCACAATTTTTCAATATTCAGAGGCATTAATGATTAATCGTCAATATTATCTTTACGTTTTACACCATAAGAACAGAAGCAATTTCGGTTAAGATATTGTGCCACTTGAGCCAAATGCGTACAGTACTATTATGTTGTCCAACGTGACATGCAAGAAGAAATCACAGGTAGAGGTCATCTGTTCTTAAGAGTTGTGCGAAAGAAAGTTTTCGTGCATGTGCACGCATTTTGGGTGATGTACCGGACCACTAACTTCCCTTAAGCAACGCGCAAACTGCAACGCGTAAAAACCATGACGTAACGGGTTTAGGTTTAGGTTTATTGTTTAACGTCCCTAGATGCAAGGAATCACTCCTTATCGTGATCTACAGACAATCAGTACAAAAAGAGAATTAAAAGAGCAACATAAAAACACTGAAATTAAGAGACACTTGTAAACATTAAGCGTTATCGCAAACCGATCTTTAAAACTGACCTTGAGGCAGCTGTTCTTTAATCCAAGCAAAATTTTCTCAAGATACTGTCAGATATGAGAGCAAAAATGGGAGCAAGATATCTCCTTTATTGTGATAACAATAAAGCCAACAAAAACCAATGCGGAAGAGCTGTGGAAAAAGTGGCTGCTAGCGAGCTCGGTGCAAATCCACGTAATGCCGCGGAATATGCAGCTGCATCACAGCTGGTACCCCAAAGCATGAGGATAGTATGCCGGCGGTGTTGACTGGCGAGGTACGACTTGGGCTGGTGGCGTTGGCATGGCCGCCCGAATTACCGGGTAGTCTTGGCCCGCCTTCTCGTCGTACTGGGATTTTCCCGACGTGAACTGCCGAATGTAGTCCCGGAATTCTGTCGGGGACCTCGGCAGTCTGATGTCCTGAGCGCGGCGCAGTTCGGACTCGTGCACGTTGTTTTTGAGAAAGTGCAGCGTCATGGTGTCGTCCAAGTTGGCGCGTGCCTGGAGAGTCAGGATTGCATCCTAATACTGTTCCGGAGTCTCAGGACCGTGTCGGTAGAAACGGTTCGTGATTTCTCCCAGAGCGTTGGCTTGCTGGTTGTTATTGCCATACCGCTC
This sequence comes from Paramacrobiotus metropolitanus, assembly GCF_019649055.1. Lineage (NCBI taxonomy): Eukaryota > Metazoa > Tardigrada > Eutardigrada > Parachela > Macrobiotidae > Paramacrobiotus > Paramacrobiotus metropolitanus. The sequence goes on along the minus strand of NW_026570315.1, from coordinate 284,936 downwards.
TTGGAACTTCTGGAGCCATTTTTCGACCGTATAGCCATCGTCTTCTTTGCGGTTCATTTGGCCCATATACCACTCTTCGACCGGTTTGGTCAAGACTCCATAGATTCGGCTCATGAAGTCCGGGTCTGGCTTGGTTAAGTCAGACGATTGCTACAAGATCCTTTTGACCCGGGCAATCCATCCCTTCACCATGGTTTTATCTCCATCGAAGGGTGGTAGAGTGGTGCGGTTATTGGCTTTCGCGCTGGCTTTTGCATATCGGTCAATGGTCTCCAGGTTGTTGAGTGGTGGGCTGGCCCTTGGCGAAGGTGCAAGCGTTATCTGCTGTATCACCACTTGAGGTGGCGGCTGCAGTGCCTGTGACGCTGGGCCGGGGATATATTGAATGGCTCCGTTGGATGCCATCTATCCGTATGTCCCATTAGGTAGCTGGACCAGCGTGGGCGAATTCTGGCCCTGGTTTGGCGGAGCAGCTGGTCCGGGTGGTGCCGCAGCTATTGGCGCGGCGCCGGCGGCGCCGGATGGTGGGGCACATTTTGGCCCTGGGGCTGGCCCGGGGGCACACTTTGGCCCTGTTTTGCCACAGAAGGTGCTATCGGCGGGTAGAATCGGAAATGGATGTTCTCCCATGTGGGTAGCGTCCCGTGTATTTCCTGCAACATTATCAACGGCAGCAACCGATTCATAGCTAACAAAAAAGGAATCGCAAAAGGGAATCATACCAAACACTAATTTGCAAGTTAAAACCAAAGAGTGCTCTATGCGGCGCAGCTGAACACTATCCCATCGGCACTGAACACTATCCCATCGGGTAACGATTTTGCAAGGTGCGCTTTTGAAAGTTATTAAACGGGTCGCTGCCGGTGATGAAACCAATGTTGCTTTATATAGTAAACAGTAAGTAAACTGGCAGTAAACAGTAAACAGCAGCCTAATATTAAACAGTAATTAAACAGTAAAGTTTTTTGAGAACAGTAACAGTAAAAGTACGTAAAGATTTCGGGCTGACAGTAAACATTAAGTAAACAGTAAAGGAAAAGCAGAAACGTGAACATTCCCGCCCGGCACCCTTGTCCACGAGTGTAATATATATGAACTGCCCGCATGTAGCCACGAAGAGTAAAAGCGCGTCTGATCTGCATACGAGAGCGGCAAATTCTAATTAGCGGTATCGGATTACCGCACTGATCTTACAGCGTGAGCATACCCGTAGTGCATATGGAACCGCGTATCACATAATACGCGGCTTCATATGCACTACGGCATACCCTGCCCGGAGTCCGTACTCACAAATATGATGCATATACAGTGAAACTTCTCTATAAAATATACCCTCCGTTCCAGGCTTTCTGGATGTTACAGAGAGGTGTATGTTATACAGGAGCACTGCACCCAGGGGCACTGCCCTCAAGGGCTCAGGGGCGTAGCCGCCGGAGGTTTTACTTTACCAAAAAATTAACAAAATACCAGAGTGTGGATATTATTCGGTCTGAATGTTGGTTTTGCTGCCCTTTTGTATGCCTGGAGTTGGAAGATCCGGTACTGAACGGTTTACAAATAGAAGCCGGAACTCTGTTTTAAAGTCACCGAAATGGTTTTTTTTACCAGCCTAGCCAACTGTATGTTATGCTGGGGCTGAATAATCTGGTAAAAACTGTTATCGGTTCCATAAAAGGTGTATGTTATAGCTGTAAAGGGGTGAATGTTATACAGAGAACTTCCCCTTTGTTATAGTCTACCGGACGGTTTGGTTCCCAGCCTACGTGTATGCAGTAAAAGGGTGAATGTTATAGGAAGGTGAATGTTAAGAGAAGTTTCACTGTAATACAAAAGTTAGCAGTGCTTATACAATATAAAAATATGTACTTTATTTGTCGGTTATTCAAAGTAAAAACAAGCAATGTCTGCTTTATGTGTTGCACAAAATTGCTCACCACAGAGATTAGAGCGCAGCGCGTTTTCTATAGGGACAGAATAAACTACTGGTTCATACAAAAGTGTCCAGGTGTGAATTCCCATGCTGTGTATGTAAAGAAATGGCCGGTGTACGGGTTACCTGAACTGTGACCAAACGATTTTTTTTGCAACAAGACGATGTGACGAAATTATTCTACAACCAAATCATATTTAAATACTGGTATCTTGAAACCCGACGATTTTGAATGAAAACCTGTTTCGTCGTTTTTCCCAACTTTTCACTGATTTTTTTTTTAAACGGAAAAATGTCGTGGACCTCGTTTTTGACCCAACAAAGGCATTGTTGGGTACAGCCTGACTGAAGGCAGTACGCCAGTACAAGACATATTGTTTCGTCGTGGGCGAAAGGATCAAGTGTCAGAAGATGTACACGCACTTAGTGCCAATGCCATGATATTTACCATAATTGTTTTTTTCAGCAAACCTGTATTTTCAGCAGTGGGAACTCATAATTACAACCTTTTCTGATATACGGTGTCTCATCGTTTTGCAGTAAAAATCTCCATAGAGAGTGCATGATATAGGGTTGGTCGACCCGCTTCAGTTGAACATTTAGCCGATCTATCTCACGCTGATAGTCGGCGATCGCCTTGTTAGCGACTGCTAAGTCGGCCTTCCATTTCTTTCGTTCGAGGTGGTGAGTTTCGTTAAGTTGTCCGATCAATTCCTCCGTAAAGTTAACGAGTTAGTCCGCCAGCACGACTTGTGTGTTCAGTTAGTGGCATCGTTCACGGAGGTGATCAATGTCGTCGATCCTTTCCGGCGGTGTTGCCGTAATCCACCGTTGCGGAGTGTGCTCTAGTGTACTTGCTTGGTATCCGCGGGCTCCCGCACGGGGTGCCACAGGTGTTTGAAAGAATCTGTCCATCATGTTGAGATGTACCACTTCCGTGGTGGTGGTGTCGAAGGCTTCATCTGTTGGGGACAGAGTCCTTTCACTATCCGATCCACCCAGCTCAAAAATGGGTGGTAACGGTTTCGTCAGTAGGTCGACAGGCCGACTTGTCGGTGACTCGGTCGACTTCACCGTGAGTAGAGCTTCTGTGGCCCAGGTCGACTTGCTTCCGGTTGGCGAAGGTCGACTTAACGGTGAAATGGCCCTTTCGTTAGGTGCCAGTATGTTGGTCGGTGATCCATCTGGGTGAGGACCGCTTCGTGGCGGTGCCTCGGTTTCTTCCATTCTGGCCGTTAGTTTGGTCGGCTGGATCCGTGTTTCTTGCTAGTTGACCAGTGAGGTTCCGACTTCCGTGGTCGGCCTCTGGTCTGGACTGGTCGAGTGGCTTTGACCGACGTCCTTGGTCGGTTGTTATTGACCGGACTCAGTTTTGGCTTGTGTGGTCGGTTGAGATCCGACCTCTTTGGTTGGTGGAAATCCAACCCGGTTGGTCGGTGGAAACCCGACCCGGTTGGTCAGTGATTTTCTTCCAACCTCAGTTCCGATTTGTGTGGTCTGATGTGGTCCGGCCTCTTTGGTTGATGGAAATCCGGCCTGGTTGGTCGGTGGACTTCTGACCTTTGTGGTTGGGGGCTGTCGCCCGACCCCTTTAGTCAGTTGATTCGACATGGTTTTGGAAGGTCGGCTCGGGTGGAGCCACAAAAGACTTGTTGCTTTGAGCGGTTAACTCAGACTACCCCTTATGGTGGGGTATCCGAAGATCCGGAAAGTCTTCGGTTGCAGGAACTTCCGAGGGTCAGGTCGATCCGACTTAATGTTGTTGTTGTTGTTGATGTGCCTGTGTATGACTCAATACAACAAGGATATAATACACTACTACGGTACAGTACAGTATGCTATAGTAGTACGGTGACGTACGTCCTATACTACTGTTCTGACCAGTATGACGTCACAGGGTATAGTGGTCTTGCACTTCACTGAATACACCACGAATACCGAGCCGCGTGCAAAATTCAAGAAGTGATGACTCACGCCTGTGTTAAGCGTATGGGAAGTTTCCCTTGCACGCTGATTGGCTGACGCTAAAGCACTGAAATCAAGCGTTCTGACATCACAAGTAAGTTCAACAATTTTTTTCCTTATTTTCCGCGGAAAAACAAATTATTTTAGGTCGGCCAAAAAGTTTGTTTAGTCAAATTTTTAGTTTTTTAGCCGTTAGAAGTAGTTCTTGAGATTAGAAATTTTTCTGACGGGGAAATGTCCGTCAAAAAGGAAAGGCAAGAAGATGAGCGACCTCTGGTCGGTTCACCAGAGTAGTCAGTTAGTCAAAAAGAGGTCGGTAAAAGTAAGTTTTAAGTCGGTTTCTCCGACGAAAATTTACTTTCATCCGCTAAAAAGTTATTTTAAGTCGTTCGAAATTAATTTTGGCCGTTAAAACGTAGGAATTCGACCTGGTTCAGTTCAGTTCGACGTAGGAATTTGCCTTTTCAGTATGGTCGACCTATGTCAACCTGTAACTACGATTTTACCGGTTCGTTACGGTTGCGTGGAGGTCGGTTGTGCGCTGTTGGGAGGTCGGTGGTCCGTCGTTTCTCGATAGAGATCTGCCGTTAAAGTTGCGGGTTGCCGTTCAAGGCGAAGATCCCGTATAAAGGAGTAATCCTATCGCACTGCAGACTCTCGTAGCGAGTCTGGTGTCCGTCAGTAGGGAAGGGGAAGTTCCGTGCGTGCGGGAAAAAGTGCTCTTCTAATGTGGAAGAGTCAAGAAACTGTAGCTCAACAGCTGTTCGCTTCAGCCGTCAACCCGTTTATCCCCAGCTGCAAGACGGTATGATTAGTCCGATCAACGGTCGAATTAGAGGCTGCTCTTGCAGTCAGTCTGCACGACTACCGTGGGTTCCTTCGGGTTCTCCAAAAGATGCCTTAACCGTCTCCTCAGAGATTCGTGGAAAGAAAATCTAACGTCTGCTTACCATGAAATAGGCAAGCGCAGGGAGCTCACAGAAGTCTTTATTGACTGAATAAAGGCAATGTAAACAGATCCTATAATAGTGAAGTTTTAAAACTACAAACTACCCCTGGTACACCCCCCCCCTCAGGGGGGGTGGTCAGGATAGGGGCACGGTTACTTGTATTTTATATAATTGTTTAGCACTTTCGTTGTATGCTTTTCCATTTTCTTTCTGTAATACGTACAGCCTTTACCTTTTGTAAGACATCTGAACTGACCAACTATTGTCTGAATATGTTATCGCAATGAAGATTATATTTGATATTTGGGTTTGTCAATTGCCCCTTGGATGATTAATTTCCCTCATCCAAGTATGAAGGGTGGCTACGGGACCTAGTCTGAAGAATTTCTTCGGAATTTCTTCAGAGGCTGTCGTGGCAGCTCGTCCCGTAGTTATCGGGTCCCCACCGTCCCGTGCTTTGTAAGTACTCCTCTTCTTGGCTCCGAACTTCCTTTTCTGCCGTTGAATTCTTACTCAGATCTGCAATGACGTGGACCTGCCCGGATTGCCAGTTTACCTGCATACGAGCTGGTAGCCACCGTGGCAGCGGGAATTGCCTCAAGCGCCAGGCGCAGGGACTGGGCACCATCGGAGAACCCACACAAAACCGTGATCAAACGCACGATGGCCCTCCACCAGCTACCGCCATGTCGCCTCCAGCTTTTGTCCCAGCAAGGAGAAAGATAATGCGCCGCATACCGAAAGCAGCCCGTGCGTCTGTCGCTATATCATTAACCAAGTTAATGCGGAGTGCAGTCTCGGCCAATGATTCCTCGTCATGGCTTAAGCTGCTATCAGCCCCCGCCGCGATCCTTTCTCTTCCAGGAAATAGCAAAAAGTCCCGCAAAACGTCGATCACCTCGCACATTCGCGACCGCATTGCCAAATTCGAGCGTGGGGATTTCGATGAAAACGAACCCAGTGCCCCTGGTAAGTCTCGGCGCGTTACCCCAGAAGATGAGATTCCCCGGCGCGTTGGGATACAGATTGATGACTTCAACGTTAGTGGAGCTGTACGCACTCTCCTTTCCTCTGACTCGGTTGCCGACACGACCCCGGAGGTGATCGAATCCATGAATCGCAAACACCCGCCATCCCCGCTACCTAAACTGCCCGCCGATCCCCCGACTTCGGCACTCAATCCCCTCACCCCCGCCGAAGTGTTGTCTGTTTTGGAGGCAATGCCTCGTGGTAGTGCAGGAGGCATAGATTTTCTACGCCCGCAACATCTTTTGGATTTGATTGGCGCACGGATGGATGACGCATCCTCCAATTTGTGCGACGACTTGACGGAGCTGCTAGACCTCGTATTAGCCGGAGACGTACCCGATGACATCATCCCCCTGCTGTGCGGCGCCCGGCTGATTGCACTGCGAAAAAAGGACGGGGGTCTGCGCCCAATAGCAGTAGGAAATGTGTACCGTCGCATAGTCGCCAAGGCAGTGGATATTCGCATCCGCCCGGTAACGTCAGAGATCCTGCAGCCTCATCAGCTTGGTGCCGGGATCAAGAAAGGTGTTGAAGGGATTATTCACGCCGCTCGAGACTTTCTCCTTCAGTATGACAGCGACGTGAAAGTTCTTTTGAAGATGGATTTCTCTAATGCGTTTAGTTGCGTTTCACGCGAAGAAGTGCTGAGGATTGCGGCAGAAGTCATACCAGAGTACTATCCTTTCATTAAGATGTGCTACGGTTTTTATTCCTCGCTGTTTCTGGGAGAAACCACGATTTCCTCCCAATCCGGTGTGCAACAGGGAGATCCTTTTGGCCCCGTATTGTTTTGTCTGGTACTCCATTACATTGTCGAAAGGCTGAATACTTACCTCAACGCCTGGTACATGGATGACGGGACATTAGGAGGCAGCCTACTGAGCGTGCTACAAAACTTTCAGCAGCTAATAACAGAAGCTCAGAAGATCGGCTTGGCAGTCAACATCGGAAAATGCGAACTGTTCCTGTGCGGCGGCACCGCAACGGAGCGAACAGCGGCCGCTAATCACTTTGCCGGTTTGTTTCCCGGCATTGCTATTGTTTCGGCGGAAAAACTGAGCCTACTCGGATCTCCTCTGTTGCCAGCCGCAGTAGTTCCGATGATCGACGAGAAGACCCGTCAGCTGGAAGTTATGTGCAGCCGACTTCAGCTGATACCCAAGCACCAAGCCCTGTTTCTACTGAAGAATTGCCTGGCAGTGCCGAAAATCGTCCATGTTTTGCGCACGTCACTGGCCTGGATGTTCCCAAAAGAGCTGTACAGACTCGATCAGGTGTTTCGCGAAGCAGTGGAGACCATTACGAATGTACGAATGGACCACCCGACCTGGCTGCAAGCCTCCCTTCTCGTTCGCTTTGGCGGTTTGGGGATCAGACGCACGGAGAAGCTAGCTCCCTCTGCCTATTTGGCATCGCCTTCTTCGTTGCACCCGCTGATTTCCAGACTGTGCCCGACGCTAACGGCTACGGATTTGACATCCGCCACGTGCGCCTGGAAAGCGTTAACCGAAACAGATGAACTCCCGCCCGTAGCGTTGCGCCACGTCCAAAAAGCCTGGGACACACCTGCGACCCTGAACGCCTTATCAAAGCTGGCCGCGTTAAGGGTCTCAAAAGAGGAAGTCGCTCACCTGAAGGTGGTGTCAGCGCCGGAATCCGGTGTGTGGATCCATGCGTTGCCCGCAGCCTGCCTTGGTAACCTGTTGGATAACAACGCCTTCCGTATAAGTGTGGCGTTGCGTCTGGGAGCTCCTATTGTCACTCCTCACGTGTGCGTCTGCGGCAGTCTGGTCGACGAGCTGGGCCGTCACGGGCTCCGTTGCAAACGGTCAGCTGGGAGGCTGCCACGACACGATGGAATCAGTGGAGAATTCACCCGCGCTTTGAAGACCGCAGGTTTTCCGGCCAGAATGGAGCCAAAAGGTCTGTCCGTGAAAGATAAAAAACGGCCAGATGTGATTACCCTCGTCCCGTGGGAGCGGGGAAAACCACTGGCTATTGACGTAACCTGCGTGGACCCACTCGCCGCGTTGTATATCGACCGTACTTCCGTGTGCGTCGGTGCAGCAGCGGAGCAGGCGGAGTGAAGAAAACTGTCAAAACACGGCTGGCTACAACCAAGATACAATCTAGTAGCTGCCGCCTTGGAAATTTACGGACCCTGGGGAGGCGGAACGAAAAAACTCGTGGGGAAGGTCGGCAACTGCATGGCTTCCGCCACAGGCCAGAAGGGCAAAAGAGTTTTTTAGACAGCGGCTATCCATTCAAATGCAACGGGGAAACGCGTTATGTGTCATGGGTACGATCCCCGAGCAGGATAGCATTGAAGAAGTGTTTTTGTTATGAATTGTGTTTTAGTACTCAGTATGTACTTGTATGTGATGCTTAATAAAAGTCTGGTCCTCTTTCGTAAACTTTTGAATATGATGGCTAAGGAAACTTTTCGCGCGAAGCGCGAAGCTGTCGAGCTATTTCGCTAGGAAAACGCTAGATAAGTAATTTCGCAAGGCCTTGTATTTATGCCACACTTGACCAGAGCTCAGTCTGCGAGAAAAAGACAAACACAACCGCATAATACACGGAAATCCAAAGATTCACGGTAAATAAGCAATTATGTTTTTGTGCTAATGTTTGCTTACACAGTTTTAAAGTGATGACAGTCAGTGCCAAAATATGGAAACTGATCAAAACTGCTCAAATTACTCTAAATTAATTTAAGAATACCAGTCACGTATTTTGAACAGAGGAAGTGAGTTTACTCTTAACGCTCGATGACCTCGAAGTTGAACGATTGGATAGAATAATGCCCTTTTCGCGCGAAGCGCGAAGCCGACAAACAACTTTCTCTTTAAAGGCCAAGAAATTCTTAGGTTAAATTTTAAATTTTAATCCTAAAGACCCCTCTAAACTTTTCTCGATGGATTTCTAATTTTTTAATCTTGCACATTTGGAAAGTTAAAAATGCACAAAGCACATTTAAAACTACACAAACTGTGTAATAATACACCCTATTTTAGGCTATGAATGCAAATACCGCGTGATATGCGGGAAGAAAACACAGAAGTTAAAACACTAAAAAGGTGTAAGGAGAGAAGCGGCTCATATACAGCGACAAAGTCTTTCAAAGATTTTCAACACTTTGCGCCGTGGTGCAGTGGTGCTGCCTACACGGAGTCATCCGAGCGAAAACAGAACAGCTGACCAATGTAGCAATGATCAGCTCAGTTTGGTCACAAGCCTCGCTACCTACAAAATTTGGAGGCCTCGGACTGATCTGTGCAGTGGACGTCGCGTTAGCTGCCTATTCCGCATCGGTTCACGGAGCGACCGACATGGTTTACAGCATTACGGGCAACGCCTCTATAAAAGAAAGGGCCAATCAGCTCACCAAAGTGTGGAGTGGACGTTTTTCCCTGGAACCCCCGCGGATGGAAAGCCGCCACCTCCAGTCGGTCTGGACAGCACTGCAACATACCCAGACAGCATCCCGCATGATGAAGAATGCCGACGTATTTACCTCTGCTCGCTTGTTGGCTGCATCCTCACCGGAATCGCGTGCCTGGTTGTCTGCTTTGCCGGTAAAAATATTTGGAAATCTACTGGAAGATGCCCACTTACGAATTGCCGTGGCGCGGCGGTTGGGAGCTCCAGTATGTCAGAAGCATGTGTGTCGGTGCGGCAGTACCGTAGACAGTCTCGGACACCATGGTCTGATTTGCAAGCTGGCGAAAGGAAGGCACGGTGTCCACGCCGTCTTGAATGAAGCAACCAAGCGGGCTTTGAGTTCGGCAAAGTGCCATCGTCACTCGAGCCAGTGGGCTTAGACAGAGGCGATGGAAAGCGGCCTGACGGAGTGACAGCGTTCCCATGGAAAACGGAAAGCCGTTAGTGTGGGATGTTACCGTGGCAGACACATTCGCCCAAACATACATTGCTCACACGTCGAGGGTGCCGGGGAGCGTTGCGGAAATACGGGAAGACCGCAAGTTAGCAAAGTACAGCGGGATGGCAGACCGCTACACCGTCCAACCGCTGGCGTTCGAAACAACGGGAACTTTTGGACCGCTGACGAGAAAATTCTTCAAAGACCTATCGAAAAAGAATTGCGACTGTACGGGCAACCCACGCTCAGGAGAGTTTCTGCGCCAGAGAATTGGTATCGAGATTCAGCGAGGAAACGCAGTTTCTGTCCTCGGTACATTTAGCGACATGGTTGAGAAGGAAGATGTGTATTTTGCATTTAAATTAGCTGAACGGGAATAAGTCCTTGGACTTTTGTTATTGAAATACTTGTTCAAACGGTGTGAAGGAGCATATGTACAATACTTCCGTTGATCCCATATAAATGCTATCGGTTCTTATACAGATACATGTCAGTGCAACGAAAATACAGCGTGTAAGACTAACGATTTCCCTCCTGCTTAGACAAGCATGAGACGTGCACGCTAGAAAGTTCTTGACCGTTTGCCAAGGCGTGAAATAATGCTGGCTGCAGCGTCGTGCTGTATGATGCGCAGACTGGACTCTATCCAACGCAAGCGTATGAACGCTGAGTCGCACGGCGAGAGTGGGACGAGATAGCAAGTGTGGCTCAGTGTATGACCACGCGGCACATCCGCTTCAGCGGAGAGTGCAGTGCAGCAGCACACGTACGTACAAGAGAGAGTCGAATACGGCATGTACACCCCCATAATGTGGTACTAGAAGAGTCCAGGACAGAGATCTCCACTGACAAGATCATGCGTAGCGTAATATGCTATATGATCTGGATAAATGCACAACGCACGGCATCCACTAGCATAGATACACTTTACTGAGTGTCAAAATCAACTCTCCGAACAACTCTCATCAACTGATAAAATCTACTGAGCGAAGAGCCAAATCCTGCTGCTTCGCATGCGCACTTTGGCGCCGCCCACTAGGCGAATGCAATGGACGGCTTTAGCCGTCAGCCAATAAGAGACCCAACACAGACACGTCATCGGCAGCGTAGCGCCGTGGTCGTGAGGGTGAACGTCAGTGCAGCCATCGCTGACATGCCTCTGGGAGGGATGCCGAGCTCCGCCGAGGCTGAAGTCCGTCTCCGACGAGTCCAATCGTTGGCAGGCGGTCTGCGTGTGCTCAAATGCTAATAAAGAGCATCTCATATTCCATTTAATCACATCAAATCTATTCCAAATGCACGATGTGAAATAAAGAGATCTGTATCAAAATACTATCAACAGTTAAAACAGATCAACAGAAGTAATAATCAAAATCCGTAGCCACTTGTCAGGTCACAGGTATCCTGTCCACCGTTTAGGAACTTTTTGGTACAGTCCGCTCCATTGAGCAATTTCGCTCCGCTTGAGCATCCTTCGCATATGTAATGCGACTTCATCACATGAGATCCAGTTTGGAATAAGGTGCGTATCGAGTGTACGTCTTAGGAATACGTACTGCTTCATCTTTTGAATAAGGTGCGTATCTATTGTACGTCTTCAGTCGAATGAGATCCATATTGGTCATGGAGGGACGTCGTATAGACAAGCGTAGTTCGCTTCCTCCCTGGTGAGATCATCTCTGAGATGATTTGGATGTGCGACATTGTAATAATTCATCCTCCATTAACGGTCATGGAGGAACTTAGCCGTTTTCGATGTCGGCCTCCAAGCTCATTTCAGCTTGCCTCCCTAGTAAAGTTCATCTGGTCGCACATCTCATCGTTATTACAGAGAGTCGGCAAGTTTGACCGTAGCTGCTCCGGTAAGAGATCCGGCTGATTACCGTAGATTCTCACATTTTAAGATGGGCATTGAGTCGATGGAATAGGAGAGCCGACTTTAAGCCGTACCAACTCCTTCTAAGTCGAATTCACTGATCCATCATCTCGTTCGGCTCATCTCCGTCACCACCATCATTCGGTCCAACATATTGCGTGTCCATGGTTTCTCGAATTCGATCTAGCATCTCCTGATACTGAGTGTCGAATATCGCTCGGAGATTACCGTATTCAAGTCGGTTGGTGCTGCCATCTAGGTCATCCTTCGCTTTGCGAGCTAAGGCCTGATGTCTTGTAATTTAGCAGCTTTTTCACGGAACACTGGTGGCTTTTTACTTTTTAATGTGTCCGAACGTAACTGATTTATCGACGGGTAATGTGCCAGTCGTGCAGCGAAGATCTTGTGACCCCACGTTCTTGCGTCATGGCTGGTAGGATCAACTACCAGATCGATCGCTGCTCGTGCCGCCAACACCTTAAATGCCGGGTTCACATGACGTAACACAAATTGCGCTACGTATTCCCGTCGTTCCTTTAATTCTTCATATTCGAACTGAGTCCATCCCGTGGTATCGACTGTATCCAACGAAACTCCCAGTAAGTTCAGGTCCAACAGACTTGGCAAACCACAATGTCTGATCGGTGTGTAATATGTGGTTGCAGCTTCGGTTGTGATCTTCAGTCAACCAAGTCTGCCCGTTTTGATCTCTGCCGCGTAGTCCGAGTCGATTAGAAACTGTCGCAAGTTTTGCATTTAAGCAAGTATGATTGCTGACTGTTCGGATTCGACATCAAGTCCCAAATATCGACATATTTCAGCTCGTTGTTCTTCTAGATAATCCATATTATACGTTTTACGGATAAATTGGGGACGTCGTTGCGGATTGTTAAACCGGGACGGTTTATTCTCTTCGCGACGATCATCTGATTCTCGTCGTCGTCCGGTTCGCGTCGACTCTCTTGTTGACGTCGATCTTCGATTAATTGACGAACGTCCTGCTCGCGTCGCGGCGGTGCCTTACTTGTCGATGTCGACGGTTGAAGATTGCTGTCGAGGATTACATTTCGTTTATGGACCACGGTCTCCTGTGATGACGATGTGTCCATCAGCGCATCGCCGGGTAACGTCACTACCAGCGGTTCCACCACATGAACTGTGGACAACATACGCTGATATTTTGGTGGAGTGTCCTCACGTTCTCCACTCGATGACCGTTTGTGGGGAAGCTCGAAGGTCGCGTAATATGCTGCATCCTCTTGCCAGGACTTATCATATGGGTTTGGGCTCTTGTTCCTGCGATCTCGTCTCTGATTTCGAGATCGTTCCGGTGTTAATCCTCTAACTTTTTGGTGAACGAATGCACAGCCGATCGGTTCCTGACGACCTTCTTTTTCAGGTTCCGGTCTTCGTAGTTCCGATCGTCGCTCTGGTATAGTTACGCTGTCATCAGCTGGTTTGCGCCGAGCGCCGACTTCAACGACTTCATCTCCGTGGCGTTCCCATGCTCTTCTGCCACGATGTTCTCGGTCGCGAGATCGTTCACGTGACCTATCGTCTAGTTCGTTCCGATAGTCACGAGTTCGCTCGCGAGGGTATTCCCGTGATCTTTCATTGCGGAAGTCGTAATTCCTTTCGCGTGAGCATTCTCGCGATCGTTCGCTTCGCCTGGCAGGTGATCGAGGTAGTGCGAAGTTCTCATCTCGTTTGAAGCTTTGAAATGCTTTTATTACTTTGAGCTCCCTTTGACACGACGTTCGTATTTCTTCGGTCTGTTTCTCGACCAGCAGCTTAGTGTTCGGTTTTGGAGCTTCTCCTCGTTCAAGTCGCACTTTTTCGCTCAGGAAAACTTCGAACAGGTCCTCCCGAATGCCAGCTGGATCCTTCAGCAGCGCGTCGATTTGGATGATTAGAGATTGCACCCTTGCTCTCGCTTCGTCTTCATTTAATTGAGAGACCGGTATTGGCGCTTTTCTTTTTTGTACCAACTTTGCCCGGTTTTCGCGCACGACTTGTTCTTTTGCTCGTTTACGGCTGGCTATAGCTTCAACCTCCAACTCTTGACTCCGCTTTTCTTGTATCATCCGTTCCATGTCCTCATTGAACTTTTTCCGATACGCATCGCATGTGTGATCTTGTGGACGTTCCATGGTTACGTCCCAACCGATTTCGCCATTTTGAATCGCTTGTCGGTAGCGATCTACAATTAAAATCTTCTCTTTCGGTGGGATTGGTTTCCAGTTGTCTGTATAATTGAGATTTCGAAACACATCCTTGTTTCCACGAGCTGCTTCTGTATATGCCACCAAAGTTCGTTCGTTATCTGGTAGCGCGAACACACAGGTCCAACATGGAAACTTTCCACTGACGCCCCTATTGTTTTTGATACAGTCCGGACAATTTGGATTATAGCCCGTAAACCGATCAATCTGTGATGCTGGATCCGCAGGACGTTTTGCTGGTGCTGGCGTAGATGTCACCTGACTTGTCGAGGGTGCCGATGCTGCTTGACTCCTCGCAGGCACAAAAGCTGCTTGGCTTCTCACGGCCAAAGGTGCCGCTTGAGTTGTCGATCTGGCTTGGATTTGTTTGGTCACCTGGACTTTCGGTGCGGTTCGACCTTTTTGAGCCATCTTTCACTTCAATCTGTAATTTAGAACATGTCCAAATAGCGTCTCGTCATCTCATAACCATTTCGTGAAGTCCTTCTTATAAACTTTTACGCCTAATTAGGCTATTCCTGTACTGAGCTGAGACCTTCCTAGCTCAGGACGCCCTTTTTGTAACTGTTAACTCAAGTCTTAAGCTCGTTCGCCTATTCTAACTACTGGACTTTTCACATCTCGTTTCGCATCTGGTTTAGCACGTTCGCTAAGTTACGTCGATTTATCCGGTTTTAACGCTTAACACTGCTACTCCATCATATCGTCTTCGTTAATCTGAACTGATGATATTCTTCTGTGATATGCGGTGGACCTTCCTAACCGCATACCACACATCTCTCATTCGCTACTCCTTTTGCGATGTGTCAGCTGGATCAGCTGACCCAGTCTCCGCTGATTTCAGTTCAGTTTCCGTTGGCTTCGGATCGGTTTCTGCTGACTTTGTGTCAGTCGGTGCCAGCTCTGTGGATGTTGGGAAAACTTGTTTTTCGGACGTCATAACCACCGCTGGATCTTTTTCTTCCGTTTCCAGAGTTTCGTCTGACGGTTCTTCCGGTCTAGAGTGAATACGTCTATCTTTGGCCTCCAAAACGTTTTCATCGACAAGGCTTTCAACTGCCTTCATGATCCATTCCCGATCTTTTTCGATGTTGTACTCGCCCAGCTCGTGGTTGGCGGCAAAGTTGTTTGACAGATCATCCCAAGTAACTCCATTAGTTCCGCCGAGTCTTGGTATCGCCGCATCGGTCATAGCGATTTTCCCAAACTTCAGATCCATCTTCAGCCGAGGAGTGCGCAATGAGAGTGGCAAGTAATATGACCATTGGTTTGTTTCCGTATAACAAAAGCCCAACTTTCATTCTTTATAGGCTCGTTTGGTCATCCGCTCAAAACTCACTCCCGATAGTTTTAGAGTCCGGTTGGCGCACATGGCCGATTTTAGATCTTTCTTAGTCCTTGGCTGATATGGCTGTTTTCCCAGGAATCGTTTAAGTTCCCACCAAGTCGGATTAACGTCATCCAATGGTAATCCGAGCATATATTCTCGGTCTTCTTACTTCGCTCCGGTGTCCGAAACATCTGCCGAATCAGTTGGATTAGTGCCAGGTTCCTTCTCATCAATTGTGAGTTTCGCCATTGAACTCGATGATGATTTCGTTGATTTCGGTTCGTCGGTTTTCATGCTCTGGGAGGGTACAAAGTCTTTATTGTCATCTTTTGACTCACTACTGCCAGCTCCACTGGTCTTAGGTAGCGGGAGTCCCGACGTCTTTCGTCTTTCGCGCATGGCGGCCAGCTCAGCCTCTGCTTGTTTTGCCAACTTATCAGTAAGGAGAGCGGCCTTCCTTCTCTCCTCTACCTGGCCCGTCGTAAACATCTCTGCTGAAGTTGCGGGAGCAGCTGCTGTGCCACCATCTTCATCATCCGTAGATGAATATATTTCGCCTCTCCTTCTCAATGGTCTCTTCTTCAGCTTGTCTGCTGCAAGCTTTTCCGCGGCAGCTCTCTTCTGGTCTCCCTTTTGTTGGATGAAATTGAGAAGAGGTGTATCTGGATTATCTCGTTGCGGAATATCCAGTAATGTCATGTCACCAC
Organism: Paramacrobiotus metropolitanus; assembly: GCF_019649055.1. Taxonomy (NCBI): domain Eukaryota; kingdom Metazoa; phylum Tardigrada; class Eutardigrada; order Parachela; family Macrobiotidae; genus Paramacrobiotus; species Paramacrobiotus metropolitanus. The sequence continues at coordinate 269,044 of NW_026570315.1, read as the reverse complement.
TGTCGGAGTAATGGTTCCCTTGATTTTTATCCACCGGTATCAGGTTCAACGTGGTATATCTGATTGGGGATCCCATGTGAGCATTGGTGGTGATTACTTTTCCTTCTTTGAGCACCTTTGTTAGCTGCTCTGCACTCGCTGTCTCTATTTCTGCAATCAAGCCCTTTGCACCATGCCACATTCCATTGACGTACTGGCTGATACGATGTCGAGTCGATCCACTTGGGCTTCGCATTCCCGCAAAAATGCGAAGCTCTATCTGCCTTCGATTATCCGCATGCTGTTCGAACAGCACCTTATCTAATCCGCCCGTTCTGACAAGCTTCGCTTTAAGATCCCAATCGATGTGTTTTTTGGTCAGCTTTCCGACGTTCAAGGCGTACTCCACTAAGCGCATCGAATTTCCGTGGCGTGAAGGTATGATTACGTTCCTCCAATTTTTTCTTAACTTCCTTTCGGAATTTCAGCGTGACGGATGAATCGCGCGTGCGCCATGGGTTTATAATCTTGTTCGTGATTTCCGTCAGTTCCGGTATTGTTAGGTCCTCGCCATCCGGTTCGTCGAATTCAGGAAATGGCTCGTTCTCTGGTTAAGAATATTCCAGCTCGCTATGACCGAGTGTCCTGGCGTAATTTGCCATGCCGATGGCGTCAATTCGTCGCACCGCTGGAGTTTTTGAAACCTTTTCACCACTTTTCTTCGCTCCCTTCTTCTGCTTTTCCGCGGCCAGCTGTTTCTGTTTTTCTAGCGCTGCTTCCAAGCTCGACTCAGCCTTCGGTTCCGCCGTTTTGCTTCGTGGAGCTCGTCCCACCGAATGAGACTTCGAAGCAATCGTTGATGTGCTTGGACGACTGCTAGCCTCCGATGCTGTCGTCGAATCGCGGGATGTTTCGCGTTTCTTTTTATCTTTCTGAGACTTTTCCTTTCGTTCTTTCTGAGTCGACGCTGACATAATTTGTCCGAGTGGGACGACCTTTTTCATCGCGATCGGTTTTGTGGGTTTAGTTTTCATTGATGTCGCCGATTGGATGACGATTTTCTTTGGTGTTTCCGTTATCGATGTCGCCGATTGGATGACGATTTTCTTTGGTGTTTCCGTTATCGATGATCTATCGTCTATTTCGATTACCTCGTCGTACTCAATTTCCGCATCTATATCGGGTGAGGACTCTTCCTTTTCGTGTCCCTTCTTTTTCTTTTTATCTGTTTCCACCTTCTCCTTTTTCGTTTTAGTTTCCTTCTTCTCGGTTTTAATAGACACCTTTTCGCCCTTTTCAGCCTTCTTGGGCTTTTTAGCTGCCTTCGACGATCTCGCTTTTGGTTCTTCTTCCTCTGATTCTTCTTGTACTGTTTCGTCGTCTTCTTCCGAGTCCTCGGGCGGGTTACAGCGAACACAGTTTGGGTCGTTGCAGTGCTGATGTAGAGCTCCTTTGACGATCTCGAAAACTCTCGACAATGATCGTCGCGGGTTATCTTCGTCAATTGGCTCATCTTCCATCTCGAGAGCGTCTTCTTCTTCTTCTGGAGCATCATCGGCTTCCATCTCCTCACCAGCTTCAGCTGCTCCGGCATGACCTTCCTCTGCCGGGGGCTGAGCCTGTTGTTTAGCGGCCAGTTTCGTTGCTGCTTCGATGTGTTTCCGAGGTGTGTCAGTCACGTAAAGAGGTGTCATACGATGATCATAACAACCCGTACGGAGTGATCCATCATCCTGGGTTATAGATACTCTGAGGTGAGCCTGATCTGCTTCCGTTCGATGTCCTAAAACGCTCAGCACTGCCTCCATAGTGGCTTTTACGTTTCTTTTCACATGATCCGGTAATAGGTCGGATAGTGCTGCCAGTGCCTTTCGCATTTCCTCATTGGCATATGCGATGTCTTCTTCTGATATGTACAACGGTGCAAAGGGGATAAAATCTCCCGAGATCGGGTCAACAACCTCCGCTATCATTGCGCTTGGTGTATCAGCCGTGTAATGAAGTCCGATGACAAACTGCCGACAAGTCGGTTCGTTATATAGATATCCTGTGTCATATTCATCATTTAGCTTTTTTTTACCGCCCGTTTCATCATCATCTTTTTTCAACCGCTTCCTTTCGGCTGCCAACATCATCCCTTCAGCTGTGTACGTGTATGACAAGTGGTCCTCGTTCGTGCCCACCCGTATTCGGATCCAGGCGTTTTCCTTTGCCGCAATCTTTGAAATCAACCGTTTCATCATTTGAATAAGAATTCGCGGATTTCTTCGATCTTCCTCCCTCGTAATAGTTGCTAAGGCCGCTTCGGCTTCCTTTCGTGATGCCGCTGAGATCTTTTTCTTCAACTCCTTGTTAGCCCGGTCTGTGCAAGACGGGATCTCTTGGTTCGTATTTTTGTCCTCAATTCGAGCGGAAACCTTATTTTCTTTCCCATCTGTTCCAGGGAAGGTTACCAGGTAGGCCTTAGTCTGTGGAATCAGTGTTGGAGGAGTTGGCTGAGTCGGTACCGCTGGTTGAACAACCTTTTTTCCCAGTGGTACCGGCATCTCATGCGCCTTCAGTGGTTCCTTACTCACCGCGGCCTTTTTGGCCTGCTGACCTGTTGTCTCAGCTGATTTCGGACTTTTCGTCGGTGACCTTGTTCGTTTCGAATTGATGTCACGAGATGAATTTGCTGTCGAGCTAGCCTGTGACCTAGCTCGCTGGTTCAGGGCTTCTTCGATCTTCTTTTTCTGTTCCAAGAGATCGTCAACTGTCATTTCTTCGGCGGTTTCCACGGACGATGTCCCCGCTTTGACCTGCACCCGGGCAGACACGGAAGCTTGTGACGAACCAAGTACCACAGCTGCAGGCGGTGCGACTTCTTCTGGGATTTTATTAATCCACCTCAGAATCTTTTCAACCGCCTTCGGCCAAGGTCTTCTTGCCAGGGCTTGATGAAACCTTTTCATCGTTACGATCTGTATCCCAATCTCTTTTCGAGTTTCAATTATGCTCTTCGTTTTATCCTTCAGCACGATGTGGCCCGGGTTAGTGACGGCTAATTCTTCCATCATGTGTCCGTAGAAAGCCTGCTCATCGTTAATTCGCTCATGCACCCTATAAACGTCGTGGCACATGCGGTTAAAATCGTGGATAGCTTTCCGATCGGTCTCTGAGAGCCTCTCTCCATCTCCCACGATCATATTTAGCTGGGGGTCATCTTCCTTGATATCGACTGCGAGTCTCGGTATATATCGGGGAGGTGAATCTGGAGAGTTCTTCTGCGCCCCTTCCATTTGTGGGCCTAGCGAGGGCAATATTCCCCGTGGTCGAGGTGACCCAAATCGGTTTCCATCTCCATGTTGCGATCTCCCTCCTCGTTTATTAGGGGACCTACATCCTCGGTCAAATCGTTAAGGTGGGTGCGGTGGTACCGATGTGCCAAATGGTCCAGTAGGCGCTGTTGCGCTCCAGTCTGGGCAAAGTGGCGGCATGGGCGACGACACTTGAGGTCGAGGTGGAGCTGGTTACGTTCCGCCACGCCCCCCATGTCGAACTGATCCAGGTGATGTGCCACCAAGTCCTGACGGTCGGACCGGTGACATGCCACTGAATCCTCCATGTCCTGTTGATGTCCCGCCAAATCCGGGAAGTCGAAGGAGTTCTGGTGCCATTCCGCCGAAGTTGCCAAGTCCCGTAGGAAAGTACGGCGACACCTGTTGTGGTGGTGGCATCAAAAATGCCGGTGGTCCCATCGTTACTTGTGCTGGTCCGTACGCTGGGAACTGTTGATACGGGACATTTTTCCCCGGATATTGGGGTGGTCCGACAGGTGTGCCCTAGTCCACCTAGTTCTGCGTATTCTGACAATTCGTTGGGTCTTGGTGCGGATAATATGCCTGGCCGCCCACATAGACCAGCTAATCTGATACGCCTGGTTCGTTCTGCTCCGTTCCTGCAGACGAAGTCGATTCAACTCCGTAGAAAACGTTGTGTCTTTGATCACCTTCCATTCTTATAGATGTCGATGCTTTTGAAGGATTTCCAAAACTTTCTGAATCAGAATTGTCTGAATTCTGTCGTCCCAATTTGTCCTTTGACTGTTTCACCTGTTGTAACAACGAAAACGATATCTGTTAGCCGGTTTCCGACGAACAACTTTTACTCCTTCCCAGCTCCCGTTCATGTCATTTTTGCTGGAAAGACTTGGGAGATTTTCAAGCAGAATATGAGGAAGGTCCTTCAAAGTCTGGTTGAAGCAGGGTTCACGATCAAACCGACGAAATGTGAATTTGGAATGCGGGAGATGGGATTCCTAGGTCACATACTCAGTGAAAATGGAGTTCGAATGGACCCCGAAAAGATCACCGCAGTATCAGAGTTCAAACGACCTCAAACTGAACGACAGTTGAGATCATTCCTCGGATTAGCGAACTACTACCGCAAGTTTATAGCTGGATATGCACAGCATACCTGTTATTTATATGAGATGTTGCGAAGTGATAAACACGTGAGAAAAGACTGGACAGAAGTTCACACCAAAGAATTTGAGAACTTGAAAAGGCTGCTATGTGAAGGTCCAGTGCTGGCAAAGTTCGACCCAGCTAAACCGACAGTAATCGAATGCGACGCGAGCAAAGAAGGAATTGGAGCAGTTTTGTCACAAGAAGGTCATCCAATCGCCTACGCGAGCCGCGTCCTACATGGAGCTGAACGCAACTGCGGTGTAACTGAATGGGAGTGTCTGGCGGTCGTGTTCGCCGTCAGGAAGTTCAAACCGTACATTGACTACTCCGAGTTCACCGTACGAACAGATCATCAGGCCCTGACGAACTTGCTGAGATCGGAAACGAACAAAGTTGGCATGAATCCGCAATTGACGAGATGGGCGATGGCACTACAAGGTCATCAGTTCAAGATCGAGTACAAACTGGGAAAGTACTGTGATAACGCGGATGCATTATCGAGAGCACTAATCGAAGGTCCCACATGCCATGATGAAGAATTCGATGAGATCCCGAACTTCGAGGACATCAAAAAGGAGTTTGATACAAAAGCACTGGCAGTCGAATTATGGCAGCTGTTTGTTCAGATGACCGAAGAGAAAGAAAAGCGTATAAAAGTTAACTCAGTTACGGCGAAAGAGTCGGCTGGGGTACCGATCAACGTTAATCGGTTTAAAAGTGGATTTGGATTTGATTCGGCAGGAATTGGACATGACTCGTCAGCTCAGCCAGGCGAGCGAAGGGAAGATCGAGATGATCTTTGGGAACCAGATAAAGTTGCACAGGCATTAAACGAATGCCCAATCAAGTTGCTGAGGTCCCCTAAACGGATCAATAATCGGTATAAGCCGTTACCCAGGTGCAAAGTCATCTCGGATTGGAACGAGCTGAGCACCGCAACAGTTCGTATCTTCAACTTGCAAGGAGATGAGGAAGAGGAAGATGACTCGAACTTGCGACTGCGAAATAAACAGCTAAAAGATCCTCACCTTGCGATGATCATCGACGAACTGGAGCACCTACCAGATGCCGAAACGAGATCGAAGTTTAAAGTTCATTACCAGCTATGGAATGCGATCTTGTATCTAATAAAGGATAATAAGGGCAGACTTGAAAAGTCGTACGTCGTACCACTGTGAATCGGAAGAGCGATCATCCATGCGCTGCACGATGAGAAAGCAGCTGGTCACCTTGGATTCGAAAAAACGGTCGCAGCAATCAGACTGCGGTACTATTGGGACAGAATAAGTACGGACGTGAAAAATTATATAGTCGCGTGCCAAGGATGCCAGTTCCACAAGACGCCAAGGAAGTGTCCACCTGGGAAGTTACAAGACATTAAAGTGGGGCATCCCTTCTTCCGAGTATATGCTGACCTGAAAGGACCTTTATTACCTACAAAGAAGCGCGAATACAAGTACACAGCGGTGTTCATCGATCAGCTGACGAAATATGTGATCGCAGTACCAATGAAGACGGCAACAGCGAAGGAGTTTGCCAAAGTCTTCGAAAAACATGTGATATTGGTACATGGAGCACCGCACATCCTACATACGGATCGTGGAAGGCACTTCCAAGCGGAAGTTCTCTCGAAAGTCACCAATGTGTTTAAAATCAAACAGACCTTCGGAACGGCGTACCACCCTGAAGGCCAGTGCCAAGTTGAGAGGCAGATGCAGATTATCGGAGATGGCCTGGCACAGTATACGAAGGCGGGAAATAAGCGAAAATTCAATAAGTATCTCCCGTAAGTGGTCTCAGGAATGAACAGAGCGGCACATGCCACAACCGGATATTCAGCGTACTACATGCTGCATGGAAGAGAAATGACCATGCCAGAAGACGTGGTGACGAGAACGAACTTGCCAGATGACTATGGTACTCCAGACGAATGGGTAGAGACCATAAAAAAGAACTTAACTTTTGCGGAAGAAGTGACTAAATGTAATATAAAAGATGCGTATGAGAAGAACGCGGAGATTTATAATAAGAAGAAATCGGAACCGAACTTCAAAGTGGGAGACCTGGTACTTATACGACTTCCGAAAGACACGAAACAAGGTAAGAAGGAAACCCAATCGGATTTTAAAGCGAAATATGATAAGATGTGGAAAATTCTCAGCATTCCGAGAGCGAATGAGGCTGAAGTTATCGAGCAGAATCCGAAAAAAGAAGCTGACCTGAAAGTCGTTTCATTCGACCGGTTGAAACTCTGGCGTCCACCATTACCGGAAAAATCGGACTGTGAAGAAAACGTAGCAGACCGCGTTTCTCTCAAACCACCTCTGCTACCCGAAACGGAAAATGTGGAACCAGAGCTAGGTCCGCAAAACGATTTGGACTCGCGACTCAAATCATTTTTCGAACCACCTCTGCTACTTGAAAACTGAAAAGGACACAAACAAGTAAGATGAAAGTTAAACAGCTGAAAAACCTAAGAATAAAAGAGGAAGACCGAGAAAAGAGGATAAAGATTTTGAAACAGCGGTGACAATAAAGTTAAATGCGGAAGCTGGCAACTTGGCAGAAAAGCCCCCAAATGAGAGTGGAGTACCAGAGCGTACTCCTCAAAAAGACTTACTACAGTCTTTTTTTCGAACCACGCACTGCTACCGGAGAGGCTCAGCGGAACGACGCTGACGAAGCAGATCGCGCTTCTCCCAAACCACGCTGTGATGTATCAGAGCATAATTTAAAAGACTTTTTTAAACCATGCTCTACCGCTACCAATGGAAAGGATGATCTCTCAAGAGAACAGCAGCTCGAAGCAGCGAAAGCAACAGCTGCACAATTGGGGCGTGATATCTATCGCTGCTGCAATTGAGCAAAGGAAGGTCAAAAAGAAAAAGTCGCGACACACTCCCACGGAATTACTAACACGGAAAGGAGAAGAGGAAGACGCCGCCAACAAAGAACTCTTTGATCGGATAACTAAAGGACGCAGGGATATAAACCCTAAAATAAGGCTTACGGGCGTTTTTGACATTAATGTATCCAAAGACGCAGCCCTTTCGCTTCGCCTTGGACAAGACTCTGTCCATACATAGTTGGAACGTTGCAGGTCTATTGCAGACTCCAAACGGCATTCTTTTTAATCGATACATGCCATCTTGAGTCACAAAAGTCGTCTTAATAATCGACTCCGGATCCATGGGAATCTGCCAAAATCCACTTTGCAAATTTACTTTCCCATAATATTTGTTGCCTGCGCACGCATCAAGCAACTCATCCGGGTTCGGTAACGGAAAGTTGTTTTTCTTCGTTAACTTGTTCAGCATGATGGAGTTGACGCAGTCTGGTGCCCAGTGTTCCGTCACCGTTCTTTTTGCCGCCAGTACAACTGGAAAACTCCAGTCAGCATCTGATGGCTCGATGACGTCCTGTGCCAACATCTCTTCGATATGTCTCGTTATGAACTCTCGACTTGTCCTGCTGGTTCTGGCGGGATTGCATTTCACTGGTTTCGCATCTCCCGTGTCAATCACGTGGGTGATCCCTTTGACATCTCCATACGGTTTTTTTTATGTCGGAAGCACCTTCCAGAACTCCCAAAATGCGTTGTACACATCGTTCTTCTGCTCCTGTGCAAGATCAGGTCCGAGTTTCAGATTTCCATGATGTTTGTCAGCTACGCTTTTGTTGTGTCATCGACCTCAGGGTCAAATAGCACGTTCCTTACTGTGCCGCTTTTGACCTGAACGTTTTCCATATGATCGTAGGGCTCCACGTAGCCAAGGAACTGCCCTTTTTTCACAACTTGCCGTTTAATGCTATGATTAGCGCTGACCAGATCGAAGTATTTTCCTCTGTGATCAGTCACTCCTGCTAGCGGTTGAACATCTGTTTCCACTTAGAAGACTGGCGTGAACATCAGTTTCTTGTAACCTGGTACAAATCGTACCATCTTGGCTTTGACACGTGTGCGAACGGATGGTTTCAGGAAGATCCGTTTTTCACTGTAAACTCTGATGGTCTCCCTGTTTAATCTCGTTCGTTGCAAATTCGTTCTTCTTATTTTAATTTCCTGTTCTTTTTCTACATCCACCTCGTCATTTTCGTCGAGATCGAGCAGGTCCTCTTGTTCTGAGAGATCGTTTACACCTGAGTCTTCTGATGTTCTTGAGTTATCACTTGAGCTCATCCAGTCCGAGTCCTGCTCTCATCATTATTCTCATCATTATTCGCACCTCTCTGTTCGAGTGGGCGTTCATCAGCTCCTTCTTCATATGAACGGTCATCTTCGTCACCTCATAAATCGCCAAGTTTTTCCGTTTTTATATTTTTGAGCAGAGGTTTGCCCATTTCCTTTGTTTTTCTTCCATATGTTGCTGTGATTCTCGGATGGCTACGCGTTACTCGTATTTTGGTCGATGACCTTCGCTCATCTGAGTTGGACCTCTCATTGTCCGGAGCTGTTCTTTCCAGCTAATCGATCTCTTCGAGGTTCATCAATCGGCTCTTCTCGATCGGTGGACCTTCCTCACCGTTATCGAGTGTTTTATCATCCTCTTTTGCCTTTGTTTCTGGGTCCTGTTGCCCGTCCGAGATCCTATGGAGTTCCTCTGCGAACTCCTTCCACATCTCCCCTCGCTCCGTTAACATTTGTGCCATCTTATTTGCTGTTGGCGATCTTTCTTCTTCCTTTTCAATCACCTCCACATCCGCAACTTCCTCCTATCCGATGGGTCTTTTAGACCCGATGAAGACACAATTCGCTTTCAGGTCTTCGGTGAGGAGTTCGTTATTCGGAGTCACCTCGTACGTGCACCGCTTATCATCACCTCGTTGGGGATCTTGAGTTCCATCTAAAACTGGTGCGAAAGTCACTTTCTTCTGTATCGGGTGACCAGCTACACCGATTTCTCTTCGTTTCCGATAGACCTTAAGCTCAAGTATGTCGTTATCAGGTGGTGGGGGAAATTCCGCTTCCAGCTCTTTCCAGTACTTGGCGAAAGATCTCTCATTTCCTTTAGTCAGTGCATTATAGAACTTTTCAAATAACTTGTACACTGGTTCACCAAGTCTAGTGGGCAAAATCAACGTTTTTCCTTCCCCCTTATACAATTGATTAACACGGAAGTCCCAAAACAGCTCGCTTCTTGTGTCTTCCCACATTTTTCCTTCTTCGAATATCTCATGCATCTCTCTGTAAAACTTCGCTTGATACTGCTTGATCTCTCGGTCTGATGATCCCAGCTGCTGATGATCGATGCAGTTCTCCCAATGACTTATCGATTTTCTTCTTGTTATGATGACGTTTCGGACACACGACAGCCATTCCTTATATCGCTGCCAGTGATATAGCTCGATGTGCCGATTCCACATCGGGTTTGTCCGACTTATACTTTTAACTTCCTTTTGGACATGGCCTTTCATGTCTTAGATCGCCGCGTTACATTTCGGCCAATAGGAGAGATCATCTTGATGAGCTTCTCGACAGCATTCCTCACATCTCCATGGAAGCTGCACTCTACACGGATCCTCGTTGTACCCGTGATCACAACTCCTAATACGTTCTTCCAGTGTCATTGTGCTGAGGCAAGCAAACGGATTGACGCATTCATCATCTGCATTGAGCTAGCCACCATATCTTGGCATCTCTTTATGCTCGTCCGATGAGATTTCGATGATCTCAGGTTTCTTTTCAACCTGCTGACCTCTCAGTTGTTTTGATCGCTTCGGCACGGATTTCACTTGTGAGTATCTGCTCATCTTCTGTTATCTTTTTAGGTGCTCCTCGAACTTTGTCGAACTTATTATTATTCCAAACTCTTGTGACTCTTATTCCCAGTGCCTCTGGTACTGGGATAGACTTGGCCATCTCCATTCCAGGTACAAGAGCTTTTTTCGCCTCGACAGCTGCTTCCTTTTGTGTAGCTGCTATCTGTTTCAGCGTCAGAGGAGCTTCATCTTTTGTTCCCAGTGCCTCTTGTACTGGGATAACTCCTTTGTCAGTTCCTTTTTGATCATCGTTCGTCGTTCCCGGTGCCTCTGGTACTGGGATAACGAGGTTTGTCCGTTCTATCAGTTTAGCTGATGATCTTTTCAACTTGGTGGCGATCTCCCTCTGGATAGCTGTCATCTGTTCAATTATTGTCACCTGGGCAGATAAACCTCCCCTTCTTTGGTTCACTACCTGCGTTTTCAGTGCCTCTGGTACTGGGATAGCCCTTTGATGCGGTTAAGCGTTCACCGCTCCTTTAGCAAGTTCGGCAACTTTTCCAGATTGAACTTTGGCAGTTGATTTCGGTTCATCTTCAACTTCCTCCTCTCCGTGATTATCGATTAGTACAACTTCTTCTCTAGGAAGTCGAATCCCAGTAGGACTTGTACGTCGTCTGTTTTAGAACGCACGTAGAAAGAGTGTTGACAAGTTCGTTTTCTCAAGGTCACTGGTGCTACACAGTAGTGCGTCACTTTGAAACCTGATGTCCCGCTGATTCCATTAATCCTCACCAACTTATCAGGTGGCAGCGGTAAGATGTGGAGACCATTTTTCTCGCAAAACGGTTGACTGATCAGCGACGTTTCTGCACCCGTGTCCAACATCGCTATCACATTTATGTCTCCACTTAGACCTCATGTGTATATGCCTCGATCCTTTTTGGCAAGTTCCCGTTTTAAACCTTGAGAGTTTGAACTGTGCACTTGACTGGTATCAGCGAGACAGGTAACGGATCCATGTAAGCTGTTGAGGAGAGCACTTGCCCGTTCGCAAAAGTGCTTTTGTTCTTTAGTATCGAGCTCAGATGATCGATCCTATGTGGCACATCAGCTCGGCTATCATAAAATTCTCTCTTCTTCATCTCCTTTGAGCTTTTTAGCTCCTCACACCCCTTCTTCTTTGCAGCTTTTACATCACTGATGATCTTTCCGACCTCGTTTAGTTGCCCGTTTGCAACTTCCATGTGATCTTTTGTCACTTCAGTAATGGTCTGATACAACGTGGTCGCTTTTCGGTCATCTGCCGGTTTATCGCGCAGCTTCTCAATGACTTCTCTTGTGATCTGCTCAGCCAGTGTCAGTTCATCTTCTTCGCTGTCTCTCAACTCGTCTGGTGATCGTTCATATACGACCATCTTGTGCCCGTTTTGGTTCATCCATGTGTTCACTTTTTCCGACACTTCCTTATTCGTTCGAGTTGGATCAGTTTGCGAAGACATCCCATCTGTTCTGGCTGGTGACTAATCATTGGCATCTTTTTGGAGTGCTTGTGACAAGTCCCGTGACCTTTCCATCCTTTTCATGGAAAATCCGCCATTTGGCAAATTTTGTAACGGAACCATTTCTCCGTAGTTGGGCCGTTTATCAACGGGTGGGGCATTTCGTGGATCGCTCAGGTCAGCGAGTGTCTTCCTATACTCAGCTGCGTTGAATACTGGGCCAAAGTACTTTTACCCTTGAGCTGGTTTCCCGGTAACCAGCTCATCGAGACGTTTCCTCGCAGCTTGCGTTTCAAGCTGTTTCATATCCCAGAAATCTTCTTGCGACATTCGCCCTTTCTGTTTCGCTTTTTGCGTAACTGGTATCCCCATTCCATGATTCCCATTAGGTCGATATGCTATCTTTTGCCAAACTTGCTTCTGCTGCAACGTATTTGCATCATCCAGTGCGTCATCAGAGACCTGTTGTGCTCGTTCGCTCTCATTTAGCTGCACTTTTTGCAGCGTCAGTTTCTTTGCCTGACCTGTTGGCACGACCTCTTTGTCGTGACTTTTTGCGAATGCACTTGCTCCTTGATCTCTCACTTGCGCGGAAGGTGATGACCGATCGTTTGCCCGGTTGCGCAAATACTCTCGGAATCTGGAGTGCTGGTCATCCGTTTCCTTCTCTTCCAATTTCTTTTTCATGTTTGCTTTCCGGATGATTTCGTCACGTTGAGCGCGCCGTTCTTTAAGCTTTTCGGCGCTGCAATACGGTGATCTGCCATTATTGTTCACCGGGCCACTCGCAGTACCATTCTGCTGTGGCTTCGCAGTACTATTCTGCGCAGGCGGCCTTTTATTCAATTGTGATGGCATCTTATTAGCCATCTCACTCGCAGTACCATTCTGCGGTGACTTCGCAGTACAATTCTGCGGCAGTGGCCCTTTGTCCACTTGTGATGGCATCTTTTTGGCCATCTGCTTTAGTTGATGTGGTGGCATTTTTCTAGCCATTTCACTCGCAGTACCATTCTGCGGTGATCGCGCAGTACCATTCTGCGTTCCTCCTTTTTCTGCGCCCATCGCGCAACCAGGTCGTAGCCGTTCGCTACTGCCCGTCGCCAGCCGCCCTCGTTTCGCAGCCTCTCCCATTCTCTGGTGGCGAACAGGTTCGGATTGCGGTTAAGTGGCATGTTGGCGAACTTGCAGCCCTTTGCCTGGTGGTTTCCAAATCCACAGTTTTGGCACACCTGCACGCCTTGGGCTACCCATCCATCGATTAAGGAGAATTTCCATTCCGTTCTCGATCCCTGCGGCTGATGATAGTTGCCGTGGTTCTGCTGGTAGTTCCCTTGATTTCGATTTTGATTGAAGTTTCCGTTTCCTTGGCCAATGTTCCAGTTGCCATTTCCGTTTCCGTATTGATTTCCCATGTTTGGCCTTCTTTGATTAGGTGGCACCCCTACGTTCAGGGGATTCGGCATCACGTTTGCCGGAGCCACTGGTCTCACCTGCGCCTGCGCCTGTATCGCGGCGACCATGGCATACGAGATCGGCTGCCCCGTTTGGCTGCCAATGAAGACCATCTCCTTCTGAGTCGGAGTTGGTGATCTCGTACGGTATTCCGCTTGTTGGGCTGGTGCAGCTGCGTACTGTCTCGGAGCCATCTCAACTTGGCCCGAGCGGATGGTTACGCAATCCGGTTGACTGCGTTGACCTTCAACCACTTCGTACTTAACTTCTCCAGCTGCCCATGATCGGAAGAAGTCCTTTATTTGGGATGGCGTCTTGAATCCCTTTGTCTTCAAGGCCTTGTAGAGGTCGTTGTCGCTTCTGCATCCGTCGATCAGGAAGGCAACTGCCTGTAGTTCGGTGATGGCCTTCTTCGCCTTGAACTTCATCATCGCTTGACAAAACTGATCAAGCGTCTCTTTTTCGGGTTTAAATTTTCTGGTCATGGCTTCGCGTAAGCCAGGGACTTCCTCATTCCGGTCACCGAACACATCTTTGAACTTGTTCAGCCATTCCGTGATCGTATAGTCTTCTTCCTCAGCTTCTTCGATGTCTCTTTCACCATCAAACCAGATCTTCGCTGGTCATCTGACAGCGCTGGTTATGTCTATCAGGATCTGCTCATCGGTCAGATCGTATGTGCGTTGTGTCTCTTTCACCAACCGGATCCATCCATTTACCGTATCGCGGTTGCCATCGAAGGTCGCGAGATCAGTTTTTCGGCCCATATTTTTGATGGACCTATGGAATTCTCTTGTATCGCGTTCTTCGTTTCGCACGTTACGTTCGTTTCGTTCATCTCGCACTTCTCTGAAATATCTGCCACCATGTTCATGGAGAAGTGGACGTTCGTCTCGGGATGATTCATCTCGGTTGGCCCTCGTCTCAGATCGTCGAGGAATCTGAGACGGATCTGCGAAGAAGCTCCCTGAAGGTGGGGGATTCTATCACAGAGGTCGGCCATAAATACGGCCGGACGTGGTGGTCTCAGTGGAGGGAGGGCGATTCCGTGAGGTATTCGCAAAAATGGCGACGGAGCGGAATCGAACCGCTGGCTACCGAGTGAGATCCACGTAGCACAGCCACTGTGCCATCGCCGCTGTTGGCGAAGATCAAGATATTTGTGCTTGAGCTTGAGCCAACCAGGTAGGCGGCGGTATGGGCGGCTGTCGTGGGCACAGGGTAGTCTACCCTGACGATTCTGATCATCGTTGATTTTTTCGGTTTCTTTATCCTTTTCCGTTTTGACTTCACCACCTCTGCCACCACCTGTCCGTTGAGGCATCTCAAAGTGAAAGCTACCGCCAGTTCCTTGTGCCTTACTGTAACTGGGCGGGGGAAGTCGGTGGTATGAAGTTGAAAGGTCTTTTCCTGGACGATCTTTTCAGCATCATTTTCCATCTTCTTAAGATGTTCGGCTAGCTGAGTTACTTCACTTTCGATTCGGGTGTACTCTTTGGCCGCGGATATCAACTGAGTCCTCAACACAGTGGCCTCATCTTCTTTGGCCATTGCCGTTGTCGTCATTGAAGTCAGCTCCGTATTGAGTCTGATGATGCCCTGCATTTGCTAATGAACTTTTTGTTGCCATTCTTCATCCTTTCGTTCTAATGCCCTAATCAATACGTCCAGACGGAGTGCTTCCTGCTCTCATCTCAGACCTTGCTCAGCAGGCTTTTGGGCTCCTTTTAGCTTCTCGTTCTCTTCGTTCACCTGTTTGAAACCATCGTTGAGTCGTTCACCTTCAGTAGCTGCCAGATCTGTGAGCTCCTTTGCCAGCAGGAGCGCCTCATCAGCTCGTTTCTGATGAGCTCTCGACTCCTTTTGGAGTATGCTGATTGACTCATCCCTCAGCTTCAGATCGTTTCTGAGCTTATAGACGTCGGTTGTCATCGTTGTCAATCGTTGTGTGACTTCAGCTAGGTTGGTTGCGTATTCATTCCGTTTAGTCTCGGCTTCGTTTGCCTTCTTGCGAAGCTTGTCACACTGATCCTTCAGTTCAGCTAGGTATCGTGACCTTTCAGCTGATTCCTTAGACATGCTCTCGTTGAGCTCATCTACCGCGATGAACTTTTCCACTTCCTTATCTTCAGCAACCTTCTGAGCTTCCTCAGCGATCTCCTTCTCTCGCTCGCATCTGATTTTCCATTCAGTCGCCGCGTTTCCTAGAACGCCCTGTTGTTGCTCCATTTAATATACATGAGCTTCGAGTGAGCTTATCCTCTTCTGGTATTCTTGCTTCTTTTGGAGGATCTGACACTCCTTTTCTTCCAATGAAGCCTCCGGTTCTCTGATCTGTTTCTTTAGGTTTGAAGTTGGACTATTCGGAGATGGTGAGCGCACTTTGATGACTTTTCCCGTCTGACTTCGTTCAATCTGCCTTTCGGGGATATCTTTGAACGGTGTCATTCCTTCAGCTCGATCGGCTTCTTTCATGGCCGTTCTGAACGATATGTTCATTGTTACGTCGTCATCGGTGAAATATAATTCATTAGGATGGGTTGTCCTCTGGTTTCCCATCATCTCGTTGAACGACATCGGGCACTCAAAGAGATCCTCCACTGTGACCTAATCATGCAGCGAAAGATCATCCAACTTTATCTCGTTGAGATCCTTTTTGGTGGCTTTTGACTGTTCACTGAGGTCCGGTTTAGCCAAGTTCGGTTTCTTATCATGCTCCGATGTGGCTGAGCTGGCTGTGATATCCCTCTGTGATGTCAAATCCATCTTTTTTGCTCGTTCTGAGCTCGTTCCTTCGTTGGTGACCATCTGGTTCACCTCGCTATGTCCCACCGCAGACGCGGGAGTTCGTTGCCGATCATCACTGGGGCTCTCATGACCTGACACTGCTTCGAGTGCCTTCTGGTAGGTCATATCCGAACCTCGAGAGTCCTTCCTCTCAAAGGCTTTAGGTGCTCGGGTGGTTCGATCATGTGCGACTGGACGTATGTATGAGTTCAGGTCCTTCTTATACGAATTAGGTGCGCCTTGCTGAGATCGGTAGTATGTAAGCTAGAATAGCAGGGACATCTGATTGGTCAGACACGCCCCCTTCTCTGATTGGCCAGAGCCGAACGGAACCGAGCCGGCCCGAACTGAATAGGCCCGAACCGAGACCGGCTTAACCGATACCGAACGGACTGTGTCGTACTTTACCCCTTTCTTTTGTTTATTTTTCCCCACCCTCTCTTTTATTCATTGCTCAGACAGCATTTGTATTTGCAGGTACAGCGGACATTGTTTAACAAAAATACAATTCGGCGAAACGCGAGAATGGTCAACATAGGGATCTCCCGGAGACCAATTACACATTTCAAATTCACAACAATGACATTTTACAGTATCTTCGACTCCAGTGTAGTACAGTCCTACACGGGCCATGACTCCAGCGGAAGGTAGGAGGTGTGGCCAGTCTCCAAAAGTGCTCAAAGATCCATTGTCACTGTGCAGCTCAGTAACGTACTTGTGCAGCTCGGCATTTAGTGCACGTACTTTCTCCACGCCATCCAAATTGCTTGAAAAATTCTCAGGAATATTTGATAGACCGGACCAGGCGCCGGCAATAGCAAAAGCCATGGTTCCAATGGCATCGGTGCATCCGCCTGCGGCCATTACGGTGTCCAGGGTAGAATCAAATTGGTTAGGCGCCCGACGACCAACAGCTGCGCAGTAAATCGCCATGGGAATAGCTTCACAAGGGACGGAGCCGTTTCCAATAATTTTAGCTAGCTTTTCAGGTTCGTCACGGCGCTGCACAAAATCCAACAGTCATCATGCGTGAATGAAATTTTTGCTGTACGCATTCGGGGAGCCTTTTGGACGCAAAGTCAAGAACGGCAGAAAGAAACTGAATCTCGTCCATGTGTGGATATTTCAAAACCAAGCTGAGAGCGTAGGCCTGCAACTGAGCTCCAGCGGCGGCTTCATCAGTAGAATGGGTGAGGCGGGAGACACGGCCGACAGAGAAGATCTGCTGCTCGGTTCGGTTGTAAAAGAATAAAGGAAAAGCCGTTAACCAAGTGGCGGCATTGCACTCTGTATCACGGTTGCGGACTTTGGCCGCAGCTGCTGTCCAGTCATCAGAAGGGGGCCATTTCCAAGCGGCGATAATATCTTTTATTTCACCAAAGGCTCCCCGCTTTGTATGATTTTGGTAGAAAACGTTACTACATTCGCGAGCGGCATCTTTTGGAGAATAATAAACCATGTTACGCACCCCCGCTACGTTCATGTGACAGGAGGTAGGCCTCCTCAGGGGTGTCCCGTTACATTCACCAAGTAGAGCGCCCAGTAAACAGCCGCTGAACTGATCCATGGCTGGCAAAAAGTGAAAATGAAATTTTGCATCGTGTTGTCCGAACACAGCTGACGATACTTCTTTCTTGACTCAGTTACCGGGACTGGCGACGGGCAAAGTTCAGGCTTAAACATGTACAGACAAGCTTGAACGTGTTCCGACAAGCACAAACATGTTCTGCCAACCCTAAACATTCAAAGTGTTGTGGGGAATCATACTTTTCGAAACAGTGTTGTCAGTTGGTGATTTTGCAGCCATGGAGTCATTTGACCTTTCCGATTTACTTTTCTTTCCCGCACAGCGCGAATACTCTTGCGGATCCTTTAGTTTAAAATTTTTAGATGCCGGCAACATACAGATAAAAGGATTCCGCTGTTACAAAAAATCTCTGGTGCTGTCAATATCAGAGTTTTTGCAAGTTTTGGCATATTTGCGAGACGATTCATGCTACGCACTGAATGTTTACACTAACAATCTTTGTCACAACAGAAGTACATTCACCAAGGACTTTGGGAACGGTTTAATGGCAAAGTGTGTGATGGTTAACGGCGTCACTGTTATGCAGATTGATCGCTTCACTGACGTTTTTGCTGATAGTAACTCTAGTAGTCGGGCTAGAAACCCGAAGAAAGGCGTTGCCCTGCTAAGTACCGTAAAGTGGGATGGCCTTCGCCGCTCATTGGCTTCCATTTAAAACTTCAACTTTGAACCGTTGCCTATGGAATTTCACTACGAGTGTGCCTCGGCCATCGTCATGCTGGCAAACAACACGACGGATGGTGACGTGTGGAAAATTGCGCAAAGCAAAACTGTGCTGTACCAATTAGAGACCCTGTACATTGACATACTGTCAAAGTACAGCACCTATAACATCACTGGCGCCCCATAGCCACTGGAGTTCCTTCGCCAGTGGAATTTTAGCATTGTAAGTCGTGAACTCGTCAAGTAAAATTTAGTATTGAATTGTCTGCTCTACTAAACGTTTTAAAAAATGGATAACGTACGCGCGTTAGAAATTTTGGGGGTGCACGATGAGTTTACGGTGTACAAAATCAAAGCCGTGGTTAGCATGTTTTGGAACCCCAAGGATGTTTGTTTGATTTTAGTGTTCGATGCCAAACCGGATGGTTCTGGGTTGAAGAAAGCACCCGACAAGGGAGTGCGGCTTGCGTACTGCGATATTAGTGCTATGTTGGGAATGCTACGCAATGGCACGCTTCAGGAATACATGGATCGTGCAATCACGGACAAGGGGGCGGAGAAATTCTCCCTTCCCAAACAAGGATGTGTGGACGTTACTGTCAGTATTCATCCCAAGTATGGCCGCATGATTCGTTTCTCTCAGCCGCGCCGCACTATTCTGTTGCCGTATCAAGGATTTGTTAATCTGATGGAGGAGGTCTATGTGCATCACTGGGGGCGGGACATTCCCATCTGACTGGATACTTCTCTTTTGATAGGCTTATCTTTCTTAGCATTGTTCGTTTCTTATTTGTTGTAAAGAAAAAAAAGGCTTAGCAGCCATTATTTGCAACAGTATTAACTTGAAAGTGATATAAAGGCTTCAAGTTGATATTATTACAAGTATTGCTCTAGCCATGGATATCCGCAAGGTCATTCTGTTGGTACAGTTCACCAAGCCTGTTGATTTGGATTCCCTCTATGCGGCGTTTCCCCAGGAAGCCGCTCGTGTAAAAGGATTCAATGCCGTTACTCTTCGTTTACAGGCTAAGACATTCTGTCCAGTCTTTCCCAATGGTAAAGCTATTTTAAATGGGGCTAAAAGTTTTCATAGCGCAAAAAATCACTGCTAAAATTTTATCAAGCTATATTGTTTTCGCGAGGCTTTGAATTTACTATTAAGGATCAGTATGTTGGAAATACCGTCTGTACGTACAAGTCCGAGAGGACCCTCGACCTTGAGCATCTTTACAACCAAGCAAAATACTTGCCTGTACATAAATTGTACGAACCGAAAATATTTCCCGCACTAAAGCTACGAGCGTGCGGTGCTACTGTACACATATTTTATACCGGCAGTTGTGTACGACTAGGCTGTACTTCTTTGGAGCAAATCCAAGAAGTTTTTGATTTGATAAAATCATTACTGATTTTGTGAAGTAAAAAGTGTTGAAACTGAGTGCCATGTTGTAAAAACTGATACTCATCTTTTGTACTATTCGAAAACACTTTAGCCGTAGATAAACCACACTGTAAGCTAAAATAACTTGAAATCTTTAGGAATGAAAAAAGTTACTGTTTATTGTCGTTTTAAAACTCCGTGTTCGTTATATATTTCTGGACCAACCATGTCTGGTAAATCGACATTCACCATCCGCCTTTTACAGACTATTCCTGATAATTTTACACCCGCACCCATACGCAAAGTGTACGCCTACGGTACATGGCAAGAGGCATTTAATAATTTTACTAAATCCATAGAGTTATTGCCTGGTTTGGATAAAATTTTAGACGATGAAAACTTTTTTGACAGAAATGTACCAACACTACTGATTCTTGATGATCCTATGGAAGTGATATCAAAAACCGCCAAATGTTCAACACTTTTTACGAGAGATGTGCATCACAAAAATGTATCTGTCATATTTATTTCCCAAAATTTATATAAACAGGGTAAGAGCATGAGCGACATATCACTTAATTCCCAATACTTAATTTTGTTCAAGTCTGTGCGTGATGTGCAGCAGATAAGAGTACTCGCCCGACAACTAGGTATGCCACACTTGTGTGAAGCCCATAAAAAGGCTATAAAGGAGCCGTTTGGGTATTTATTAATTAATTTACGGCCACATACCCCCGATAACCTTAGACTGCAGTCGAATATATTCGACTACCAAAAAATCTATACGGAAAAATGAATCCCGAGGGCGTACTGAGTATATAGTACTCGCTTTAGAAATTATGAATCCGCGACAACGCCGATACTTCTTTCAGGTTGCTTCTAAGAAACAGATTTCTGCCATCGAAGAAGCTTGTCTAAACTTATTGAAGCAGCCGACTGCTTTGAGCAAAGTTGATTTAGCCAAAGCACGCCGACTGGCACCGACAATTAAACGTTTAGCAGACCAAAGCTACCACAGATAAAAAGCGAAAAATTCTACAACAACGGGGCGGTTTTTTAGCGGCAATACTACCGATTCTCGGTACTTTAGTTGCATCCTTCCTATCAAAATGAAAACTTACGTTCTTGTTCCGGAGGTGGTTTGCGCCAAGTTGTAAGTCCAAAGCCACTTCGTGGGAAAAGGCTGAAGAAATGCGCAGTTCTATGACTCAAGGTTTACTGGCTCGAGCTGCGTATCTGCCCAGACCTGAACCAACACCTATAAAATCAGATCATTACGTCACAGCCACTTCAAGCGCTGCACTACGGAGTTACAGTACACAGGCCACACCCGTGATGACTGACGAAACAACGCAAGCCAGTGAGCCGCCAATTGTACAGTATGTGCAAGGTAAACCAGTGTACATACAGAGTGAACCCACTATCCAATATCTTGAACGAGATTCTGTCATACAGTATATAGAGCGCGATCCGGTCGTACAATACATCGACCGCGATCCAGTTGTGCAGTACGTACACGTACCTGGTAAAACTCTGGTCAAACATGTCTACAAGAGCCCTCGGCCCAAGCCAATTGCTAAGATACCCGAGAAAAAACATCCGGTCGTACCGCGTGCCCCAACCCCCACCCATTGTAGAGTTTCCGGATGATGGAGCACAATATTATCCAGAATCCACCGCAGAGGTAGAAACTGTCGAAATTCCAGTTGGTAAGAAAGTTCGTGCGCAGTTGGAGGCTTTACCGGCCCCTTCAACGCCCCAGGCCATACCCGCACAGGCAAGAATAAAAGCTTTACCCGCAAAATCAACCATAGAAGCCTTACCGGCCCCGACAATTTCCCAAGCTTTACCGGCAACACCTGTTCTTAAAGCTCTTACCTACAAGGAACCGCCAGTGATTCGGAACACGACGAACGGTGTGGAAAAACGATATGGGGGCTCATTAAGGCGTAAAGTTACAAAATCTGAAGGTCCACCAAAGAAAAAGCAGAAAATACCGCGGCGTGGCGGATGGTTAAGTATGCATGATGGCAACACTGAATGAAATTTATTTAGATGCATCTAATCCCGGCAGTCTAGGGGGCGTCAAACGTTTATAAAATAAGGCGCAAAATTATGGATTTTCCCGTCAACAGGTTGAAGAATATGTACAAAGTAAAGATGCGTATACGCAGCATAAGCCATTCAGATCCAAATTTAAGCGGCATAAAATTGTAACATTTAATATCGGTGATCAGCATCAAATTGACTTGGCAGATATGCAGAAATTTGCAAGCGACAATAATAGTGTAAAGTATTTACTAACATACATAGATTGTTTTTCCCGCTACGGCTGGGCTGAACCGGTTAAGTCTAAGAAACCTGAAGAAATTATCCGTGCCCTGTGCAATATTTATAAAGAATTTGATAGACCATTGCGATGTCAGAGAGACGACGGTAAAGAATTTGTTATTAATCAGTTGCGGAAATTTTTTAGTGACCACAATATCACATTTTTTACAACAAAAAATGATGATGTAAAATGTGCTATGGTTGAGCGACTTAACAGAACAATTAAGGAACGTCTATAGGTGTACATGACAGAGAACAATATATACAAGTATATTGACGTCTTACCTGATATTTTAAAATCATATAATAATTCGATTCACTCTAGCACCGGATTTGCACCCAGTCAGGTAGCTGTGGATGAAGCGCGTATCATACGCCAAGATATGGTAGAGGAACCGCAAGCTAAAAAACCAGTGTTTGAAGTTGGCGATCATGTTCGCATTGCCAAGCGCAAGCAAACGTTTGAAAAGGGATACGAAACAAAATACACAGAAGAAATCTTTAAAGTTGTGCATGTTAAAAAACGGCAAAATCATTATATTTATGCATTAGAGGACTTGGGCGGCGAGAAAGTTGATGGGGATTTTTATGCCAGCGAATTGTCAAAATTTATAATGACCGAGCGTCCTTATCATCGTATCTCGCGCATATTAAGGCAGAGAACTTACAAGAGAAAACAACAGTGCCTGATACGTTGGTATGGCTATGAGCCCGCATATGACTCTTGGGATAACACAGAAGACTTAGAACGAGCTTTTATATGACACTGCCGTCTTCTGCATCTCACAATATTTATCCCGACAATCGACGTGGGAAATGTACAACTTTGCTAGCCAAATGTATTGATCTGGATGGAAGCTGGGAAGTCGGTCTTTCCGAAATTATTTTACCACCAATGCGTCTCAGGTTTACTAAGGGGTTTGACGGTGCTTGTTAAAACCACGAATACACCGATGCACATTCGGGATCTAAACGAAGACTCATACAATGACGAGAATCAACTAATTCTAAAAATAAACCTTCTACTGCGTGAGAAGGACACCATCTTTGGACACATTGACGTGACTGGAACCTCAACACAACTGGTGGTAAATCCCGATGCCGTGCTCTCGTTTCATCGATCAGAGTACACGAGGGCGCTGGGGCTATTGCAAGAATACGCCTATGCCGGTGCCGGCGGGCTGACTTACCAGTTACGCCCGGGCACGCAGAGTCGTATCGTTCATGTTTATTGTGATATTTTTGAGCATGGGTTTGTCGGCGATGCAATGGTACCGTTGCTACGTACCGTCGCTACCGTCGCCAGTTCTTATACCGAGACTACGTTAATTTACGAGGATCCCCATTATGTGCCACTTAACAAGCACACCTTTCAGACCATCGCAGTAAAACTCGCTGATGATTTAGGGAATTTGCAACATACACGATTATGCGTTGAACAGCTTAGCCGTAGCTCGCAAACTACTGATGTCTCAGTCTATAAATTTAGGCGGCTGTTCATCGCAGCCTAATCAGGTGTTCACATGGTCGTTTCACCCTGGTACCACGATAATTAAGTTACATTTTCGCCCCAAGAAACGCTAAAAAATGGTACTTCAAGAGCACGAGTTTGATGAAAATCGTTATTTACAAGCATTTGGACGACAACATGGTTTTGGTATGCCGGTGTACCGCGGCGCCCCCATGACCGGTGCAGGGTTTTGGGGGAAAGTTATCGGTTTTGCTAAAGGAATTTTTAGCAAAGCAGCACCCCATATAAGTAATTTGATAACAAAGGCTCAGCCGCATATGAAAAATATGGCACATAAAGCTGTAGAGTCGGCGATTGACAAAGCCGTTGAGCATGTTAGTGACAAGCTGAAACAACAGCAGGGAGCGGGTATTAAGGGTCGAAAACGACGCAAAGTAGTCCATACAAAGCGGCAATTAGCAATTGACGCAATTAAAGTCAAACTCTAATGGCAACTATTGAAATCGGTTCAAAACCTTCTATGCTGCTAGAGAGCCATTTATTTTATCTTTCGGCGACTCTTACCGAAAGGTGGAATACGCGTGATCATGATATCGGGCCAACACAAGCCCCGTCGGACACATCTAATAATTACGTTTATACTATTGCTCCCTGTCAAACTGAACTTATTAGTTTGGCAGATGTTCGGTTTTCTTGCGATCTGTATGTTACTGATTCTAAAGGGGATACTCCCACGGATGATGCCTTCTTGACAACCGTAAATAATATTTTGAATAGTTTATTTGAGCAGGTAATTGTAACTCTGGGCGGTCGCAATATTTCTGACAGCAGCTCCATGTACCACATGCGGGGGTACATTGAAAATCTTTTAGGCCACACTAAGCAAGCGCAGGCTTCACAATTACAGCTGTCTGGTTTTGCCATGGATGCATTAATGTGGAAGCAAGATCCATATTACGAAGCCAAAGTTAACAATGAAAAGATCTTTTTTAGCAAAGGAGCAGAACTAAGACGAACGTGGCTACGGGCTTGCCATCCATTGCAATTATTTGGAAAGCTGCATTGTGATTTGTTTCAACAGGCCAAACCGCTGATACTGGGTGTCGAGTTGAGAATTAAATTAGTAAGCAATAAAAATACCATAGAGTTTTTGACGGATAGTGATTTATCAAAACCGAAACCTGTTATTATCAAAAACCCTCGTTTAAAAATTAGAAAGTACGAGCCGTCACCCGATTTTTTAGGGGCTATGACTAAGCAGTTAGTTTCTACAAATGCAAAATACCACGTTGAGCGTGTTGCCATGCGACAAACCACGTTGTTCGCCGGCCAACAGCAACATGTTTGGCCCAATCTTGTTATCGGTCAGTTACCCAACGTCATGTTTTTTGCCATGGTGCCAAGCAGGGCATTCAATAGGGAATATACTTCGACGCCATATGCCTTTAATCATTTTAGTTTGGTTTATTTGCATGCAGAAATCGACGGGCAGATATTTCCAACACGCGGATATAATATGGATTTTGAAAACGGTGCAAGTTTAGAGCCGTACGAAGGTCTTTTTGATACCCTGAAGCGACTTCACGAAGGCTTCGTTGAGTTACCGTTTGATACATCTGATTATAATTTAAGTGGATTTTGTATTTATGGTTTTGACTTTACAAGAGGGCATACAGGTCGCGGCGCATTATCCCTGATTCGCCAGGGTAATTTAAATATTAGCATGCGTTTTGCCAAACCATTTACAGAAGCTGCTGTATGTATTTCAATGCTTGCTTACGACAATATTATTGAAATTAATAATAATAGACAAGTAATTTTTGACTTTGCGCCATGAATAATTTTGAGATTGAAAAGGCTTTAAATAATGATCCCAAAATTCAAAATATTTTTGTCGGTGTCTTCTCCAGTGACACTATACCAGAAAAACAATACCCGCGAGCATACGTAGTAAATACGCAAAAATCAGGAAGTCCAGGAGAGCACTGGGTGGCATTTTATTGTGTCAGTGCAAACAGTCTGGAAGCTTTTAATTTGTACGGACAAAATCCCGGAACGTACTCTACAGATATTGCTCGGTGGATGGGAACAGATTACATAGTAATGTCGAATACTACCCGCCAAAACAATGATAGTACAGTGTGCGGCCAATATTGTATGTTTTATGTATTACTGCGCTGTTATGGATACTCGTACAGAGATGTAATGTAAGCCTTTACAAGAGATAAAGGAATAAACGACCGGTACGTTTGCAAATTTATAAACAAGTTTTTCCGCATAAGCACTAATTACGCGACCATAATTTTATAAAATCACTATTGAAATATGGATAAACCTGCACTCAAGCAAATAATATCGGTTGTTTTTGGAATTTTGATGACAATCTTGCTTTTAGTATATAATATTTTGGAAATATGCGGCCATGTGGTCAAACACAACACAACACGAATAAGTGAGTTAGCCAGAATTACTAAGGACGCCATTGACGTAATGATAAGCGATGAGTCATCGCCAACGCCAACTGGCGAAGTCAAACTTGCTTAAGCGCGCGCAGTTTAGAAAACTATTCAGTCTGGCTACAATGGATATGCGTTATGCACACAATCGTTTACTCACGTTTGCCAACTGGCCGTGGCCGTTGATGCCCGCTGCGGAACTAGTTGTTGCTGGCCTGTGCTACTGTACTTATCCTGATGAAGTCCGTTGTGCTTTCTGTACATGGGGCGCACGAGACTGGCCTGGAGATGAATTTCTGCCCAATCAACATAAACGCGAGGCGCCCAACTGTCCGATTAATAAGGGCCAGGACGTGGTTGGCCTTTCCCCTAGTGCTAGCCTACGCACACCGCGCATGGCAAATATGGAAAAACGTTGCGCTACATTTGCCGGCTGAACAAAGAATCAACACCCACGGGAGTTGGCTTTGGCCGGATTTTTCTTCACAGGAACAAAGGACCGTACGGAATGTTTTCAGTGTGGACTACAAATTGAAGACTGGGTGCCTAACGATACGCCTTGGGAAGAGCACGCCCGCCATGCCCCAGACTGTGCTTACGTAAGAAAGCACAAGGGCGAGAATTTTATCATCGAAACTGTTAAAAAATTCCATTGCGAATCCGAACGTCTCTCGAGCGAAGCGTCAAAGAAGTACGAAGAGCAAACAGATGTTAATAAACTGCAGCGTAAAGTATGTTATGATGCTGATGTTAGAGTACTGTTTCGACCATGTGGTCATGCTGTGTGCTGTAAACTCTGTTCGAATCGTTTGTATCACTGTCCTGTCTGCCGCGCTAATGTTACTGAACGCTACTCGTTGTTTCTCTGCTAGATTGTGTACTGTTTTCGAATAGAACATCAAAAATCAATCAATAAAAGAAAGGGGAAATGTGGGCGGGGGTCAAAGTGCAACCAAAGGCATGTTTAAACATGTTGCCAGACATCACCAGCGGCGAGCAGTAATAAAAGGCGAGGCGATCATTATCAGTAGCCAATCAGTCGACAACGCCAGTGCATCCTGGCGCTGAAAGTTTTTAAAAAACCCTGCGTCACTGTATTGCACATTCAGTTCAACTTTTTGCAAGTGCAAAACACTTTTACCATGGATGATTATATTATCACGGATGACGACCGCCTGGATACTGATGCTATATTTGCCGAAGGACCGTGGCAGTCTCCCCCTTACGTACTGACCGATGCCGACTGAGAAGACGGCGCGGCATTTTTGCTGAGGGGTTTCGGGATGCCGGGGTAAGTGAAAAATTAAAATTATTTATAGCTAAAAATGTAAATTTTTAGATAAAATAGATTTTATGGGTATAGTCTTTATTGTTAACAACAAAATATTTTTGATTATATTAATATACATTTATAAATTATATGAACTATATATTTATTTGAGACGAAAACAACAGTGTGTCTTGCTCTCTTGATCGAAATGACTGATAACTCCTAACTGAGATTTTAACGAGCGTGGATTATTTGGTCTGTCTAAGCTAAAAATACTTTAGCAAGTACTTGTTTTTCTGATCAGTAAGATAGATATCACAGTACTGTCATTTTATCAAACTTGCCTTACCCTGTCTGTCTAAGCTAAAAATACAATAGCAAGTACTTGTTTTTCTGATCATTAAGATAGATATCACAGTACTGTCATTTTATCAAACTTGCCTTACCCTGTCTGTCTAAGCTAAAAATACAATAGCCAGTACTTGTTTTTCTGATCATTAAGATAGATATCACATAACTGTTATTTTATCAAACTTGCCTTACCCTGTCTGTCTAAGCTAAAAATACAACAGCAAGTACTTGTTTTTCTGATCAGTAAGATAGATATCACAGTACTGTCATTCCATTAAACTTGTCTTACTCTGTTTGTCTAAGCTAAACAAACAATAACCATGACTTGTTTTTCTAAATAGCAAGAAAGATAGCACATAACGCTACGTTAAACAACGGCTACCGTATAATAAAGCAAACAATTTTAAAAAAGTTAAACGTTTTGCAGGACTTACCCAGTCAGCATGGCGGTTCAGAAAACCGGAATGCGCTGGACGGCAGGATCGCGGTAAGTCTTTATTATCCAAGCAAAGTAAACAAATAAACTATATAAAATAACTCCCTTCAGGCAATCGAAGACATGGATGTTGACGAGCCAGTAGAAAAAAATCAAATCGCGCCCAAGCCATTGGTGAGTCATAAGCAATAACTAAAACTTATCACTAAGCTGACGTCAGGATTGCTATTATTTTTGCAAAAAAACAATATGTGTTACTGGTTATTAACTACAAGCTATTCCTCAGTAATAATCAATTTCTTAAACGTTAATTTGAGTACTCGCTACTTATAATCTAATTTATTAATACTCTCATCTTGTTTATTGCTTAGTTTCAATATTTATTTCTTAATAATGATAATTAATAAAATTAATAATTACGAAAATTAAAACAGAGAAATTTGTAGACTATCGACAATATTACAGACTTACCGGACTTCGCGAGCTTGTTCAGTCTTCAGAAAGTTAAGGAGCTGAGCTTTAAGAAATTCAACAGCGGCGAGTACGAGTACCGTATACGGTTTGCTTCTCTGCCCCGTATCTTTTCCAAAGAAGAAACTGTGCTGCTCATGCCACTGATCCTGGAGGCGGTGCTAAAGCTGTGTCTGGAAACCTTTGACCCCTCTGACCGCATCAATGCGTCCATCGCTTGCCAAACGCTAGACCACCCAATTTATCTGTCGATGCGTAGACTGTCGGACTTTAACGTGGCGGACCTCATCGCTGCCTTCACCTAGACCAACTCGGGACGCACTGTTCTAGATGACACGTTTACCATTCGTATCTTCCGTACTATTATGCCTAGCGGTGGATCATGGAAAAGAAAACACCGACACATTGCAAGAGACGCAAAGCGGTTCTGTAAGTCGATCGTTACCGTACGTGCTGAAGATAATCTTTGCTTACCGGCGGCGCTGTACCTTGGAAAATATCGAGTGACGCATGACGTACAAGATCAGTACAAGAGCAAGTGGAAGCACTTATACAGCAAAGACGGTGTGCCAAAGCTGACTTCTCACGCCAAAAAAATCGTTCAGTTGTGTGACTTACCCACCGGACGCCCCTGCGATCTGGATGACTTAGCTACCATACAAGAAGAATGCTTTTCGGATTACCAAATTAAAGTTATCTCCGCCGATCATGGTAACGTGGTCATTGCTCGTGTGCCGGAAAAGAAGGAGCCGCAGATGCAGGAAATTTATGTGCTGCTGGAAAATAGCCATTTTGATTTGGTAACTACAGTTAATGGTATCTTTAATTCCTCTTACTATTGCGGCGACTGCGACTTACCGTACAGCAGCAAAGAGCGACATCACTGTGGTGCCAAGTCTCGATACTGCTACCGCCCTGCAAATTTCTGTGTTCCTGGTGCCCGTATTCAGTGTGATTACTGCCGTCGTTGCTTCAATAACAAGCGTGCTTTGATATTCACAAAGCAAACCGCCGCAACGGAAAGACCTTCTGTAAACAGCTATTCTACTGCGCCGACTGCAAACAGTTTGTAAGCCTCTTATTTCGCAAGGATGCCAAACATCAGTGCGGTGAAATGTACTGTACCGTATGCCAGGAATGAGCTCAACAAGCCACGCACAAATGTTTTTTGAAAACGTTTCCAAAGCCGTTGCCTCCATCACCTGACCGACCTAAACCGGAAACGCAATACATCTTCTTCGACTATGAGACGTTCAACGATCCGGTTAACGGTCACACTCCAGCATGCGTAGTTGCCCAATATGCGGATGGAACTGAGTTTCGTTTCCCGGCCGACGGACAGCCGATGACTTTGGATGTTGGCCGCCGGTCGGTGAATGGCTGTTTTCGGAACAACATCGTAACCACACCATTATCGCGCATAATTTTCGAGGTTATGACGGCCACTTTGTTCTCAAGCATCTTTTGGACAACAAGCTGCGAGGTGTCGAGGTCATCAAGCGGGGAAATCAGCTGCTGCAACTCCGGTACCGTTCACTGAACATGACCGCTCGCGACACTCTAAACTTTCTGCCTATGCGTCTCAGCAGTCTACTCAAGGCGGTCGGGCTTGACGTTGCCGTAAAGAAGGGCGAGTTCCCGCACAATTTGAACCATCCAGATAATTGGGACATGATCCTGCCTTGGCCTGAGCCGGAAATGTACATGTTCGACGGTATGAAACAGAAAGACAAGCAAGAATTCCTCAAATGGCACGCCGAAGCCAAAGAAGCCGCCAACGGCAGTTTTAACTTTCAGGCCGAGATCATGTCGTACTGTTCCAATGACGTCACCGTACTCCGACTGTGTGCACTCAAGTTCGTACAGGATCTCACCGCTCTCACGAGTCTCAACCCGCTGGATAGTATCACCATGTCGTCGGCCTGTAATTGCTATTACCGTACGTATCACCTGGAACCCGAAAAGATAGCTGTACTGTCCGCCCACGGCCCGCATCGCAACCGGCGCACCAGTACACAAGCCACGCAAAGGTTAGAGGTATTGAACCGTGCCGCCAACGGACGTATTCAGCATGGCAGGAACGGTAAAGAAGTGAAGATCCGCCCGTACTTTGTTGACGGTCTGGATACCACTACTCGTACAGTGTACGAGTATAACTGGTGCGTGTTCCACGGCCACCCAGAGTGCACCGAACCCGAAGATCGATCACCATTCTCTCGAAAGCTTATGCGCAAAGTGTACGAAGAGTATGTGGATCGTGTGCGCTACCTGGAGGACAAAAATTACACTGTAATTACAATGTGGGAACGCCAGTGGTTGAAAGAGCGCCAGGAGACACAAATCGCCACCTTCCTATCCTCACAAAACCTCCGTGAGCCGCTCAACCCGCGAGAAGCATTTAAAGGGGCCGCACTAACGCCAGCCGCTGTTCTACGAAGTACAGCCCGGCGAAAAAATTCTCCACTATGACGTCGTCAATCTGTATCCTTTCGTTAACAAGACAAAGCCGTACCTCAGCGGACACCCAGAAATCATCCTTTCAAATTTTAAAGATGTCAAGGAATACACCGGTCTGGTGAACTGTAAAGTGCTGCCGCCCTCAAAGTGTCGGTATCCTGTGCTGCCCCTGACTATTAACAAGAAACTTGTCTTCGCATTGTGTCGCACCTGCGCCGAGACGCAAAGCAAACAATTTTGACGTCACTCGGATGCCGAACACTGTCTTGAAGTTGTCTGGACCACCCCCGAACTGCACTACGCTCTCGACCGCGGTTATACTGTACAGACGGTGTAAGAAGTATGGCACTGGGAGAAAATGGAGGCCGGCGTGTATGCAGCCTACATGAACAAATTTCTTAAAGTCAAGATGGAGGCCAGCGGCTGGCCAAGTTGGTGCAAGACGCAGCAGCATAAGGACGACTTCACTCGTCAGGTCAAAGAGCGGGAAGGCATTGATCTTGATCCTGAGGCCATGATTTACGATGCCGGCAGGCGTAATGTGGCAAAGAACTGTCTTAATTGTTTGTGGGGCAAGCAGTGTCAACGGGACGACATGTCAAAGACGAAGTTTATCTACAAGGTAAAAGATTATGTGGACTTGATTCGTTCCTGAGCGGTCGAAATCCTGGACGTATTTGCGATAAACGACGCCTGTCGTATGGTAACCTACCGTCAAGGTGACGACTACAATGAAGACAGCAACGCAACCAACGTTGCGGTGGCCGCGTTTACGACAGCCCACGCCCGCCTCGTGTTGCTGGCCCTAATGGAAAAGTTGGACGACTGGCTCATGTACTATGACACCGACTCTGTCGTATTCCTCCACCGCCCCGGGGACTGGTTGCCGGAAACGGGGAGCATCCTGGGTGACTGGGACGACCAGCTGCAAGCCGGCGAGAGCCATATCGTAAAGTTCGTGTCATGCGGTCCAAAGGTCTACAGCTAAGAAACCGACACGGGCCGGTTCGGTTCCGGTTCCGGTTCCGACCATTCAGAGAAGGGGGCGTGTCTGACCAATCAGAACGAGGGGGCGTGTCTGACCAATCAGAGCGAGGGGGCATGTCTGACCAATCAGGTGTCCCTGCTATTCTAGCTTACATACTACTGAGATCCGCTAGAGCCCCGGCTCCCCTGACTGCTATTAGATGTCGGTTCGATGATTTCTTTGTCCATTATTGATCGGATAACTGAGGCGCACCTGTCAATTTTTCTCAAACACACGTTATAACAAGGTCGTTTAGATCCCTATAGAACACTTTTCAGTTGTGAAGATGAGCTCAAGTTCGTTTTAAAAGATCACTTTTTCAATAACAGGTTCGATAAGTTCACTTCGGAGGTGAAATTATTCGGTTGCTGATGTCAACTGAGCTGCTAGAGAGCTCGTTTTGAGTTCGTTTTCAGGTCAACTGATCGATCTCAGCTCCTAGAGATCATCCTTTCGCTCAACTTATTTCAATAAAATCAGCTCGTTTTGACTGAAATTCGATCGCTTTCGATTAGAAAAGATCGTTCTTAGCTCAAACTGATCGATCTCAGCTCATCTATGAAGGTCGTTACCTAGTCAGTTCGAAGGTCAAAGGTCACCTGATGAGCTCGATTTGGTCGATCTCAAGTCTAACTGGTCAACTCTTCACTCAACTTGTTTCGATCAAAAACAGCTCGTACCAACTGAGGTCAGATCTATTACAATGAGAAAAGTTCGTTTACGTTGCTTATTAGCTCGTTACGAGATCGTTTAGCTCGATATAACCAGTTAAAATTTTTAACCAATCACAGCTTCAGATAATTGACCAATCACGTGCGTCCGTTAAAATTTTCTGACCTGTGTGACGTCACAGATCGACGGCCCGACTTGCGCGCCGTGTGCAAAAGTTCCGCCTACGTCTGTTTCAGCTCTGTCAGGATCAATGAAAATTGCGCTTTTTACGCCTCAACCAATCTAATAATTAATAACTGATTTTACCTGTTTACCGATCCTTTTGCACCAAAATGATCCAGATGAGCGCGTTTGTTCTCCACGATTCGATCCCGCGCAGCAGTCTTCCGCACGGTTTCGGCGCCTTCCTGTCCGACCTAATCTGCCTTCTGCTGGGCTTGTCAGGCCTACCAGCAGGTCCCTCTACAGCCTATTTTGGTGGAGCGCGTTTAAACTGATCTTTTGGCACCTCCTTCGGTGCTGCCAACTTGTGGCTTTTCGGCGCTTGTGCCTGACAGAGTCGACCTCGACAGAGGATCCCGCTGCCGATCAGTGGAAAGAGCACAAGTTCTCCACAGGAGAGACCTGCACTGCAGCCGCCTGCCGTCTGACTTGAAAGCACAAGACAACTTCTCCTACAGGAGATACTTGACTCAGTGCCGCTGCTGCTGCTGGCAGTCCGGTCGATGAGATGACAGATGAGGAAAACCAGTGCCTAACTGGTGCAGTCGATCAATATCGATCGATCCAGATTTGATGTGGCCGTTCGCCAAACAGACAAACAATTAAACTCAGAAACCGTCGTTACGGCTCTGCTACCATATAATGTGATACTCTGGAAGAGTCCAGGACAGAGATCTCCACTGATAAGATCCTGCGTAGCGTAATATGCTATATGATCCAGATAAATGCACAACACACGGCATCCACTAGCATAGATACACTTTATTGAGTGTCAAAATCAACTCTCCGAACAACTCTCATCAACTGATAAAATCTACTGAGCGAAGAGCCAAATCCTGCTGCTTCGCATGCGCACTTTGGCGCCGCCCACTAGGCGAATACAATGGGCGGCATTAGCCGTCAGCCAATAAGAAGAGGCACAACACGGACACGTCATCGGCAGCGTAGCGCCGTGGTCGTGAGGGTGAACGTCAGTGCAGCCATCGCTCACACCCCGTTCACGTCAAGTTGGCGGTGTGTCGTCTTAATTTTCTGCCGAATCGTGCAGCGCATGTTCTGCCAATCTTCTTAGAGGCGATAGCGTAGTTTTCTTTTGCGCATTTATTGAGCAAAGACGTAATGGATTTTTGGTTGCGGTGCCGCGAGAAACGCCTGCCGAAGTGAAGGCACCGATGAAACAAGTCATGGCAGTGCAAAAACACAATTTAATTCTGCCGGAATTCCAGGAACGACTTCATGCGCTTGGAATTGAGGTCAGTTTGAGGATCCCTAAGAAATGTCTTAGGAAAAAAAACTAAAAGTAAACGGCTAGACCAAACCTGCAAAACTCATAGGGGGCAAAATCGTTTTTTCGCCAAAACAAAGCGCTCGTTGAAAAAAGGGATGGTGTTCACTGAAAAGTGTTCCAATGGAGGGTCGCGCGCTTATGCTCAGGATGGTAGTGAAAATGTTAACGCCAAACTCCTTGCGAAGCGTATTTTATGTTGCACGTTCAAGGAAGACTTCCCATGGCTGCATGGTGACCTCGCGGAGGAAATCGTCCTACAATTCGGCCACGCCCACCGTTATACCGGTGTCCTGCTCCAGGAAGGGCTTCAAGTTAATGGTGCATGGTGCGTAGTGCGCCCCGAAGGGCCAATGCATGGCTAATGCATGGCCAAGTCAGCAGATTTTGCGTCCTCGGACTACGGCATAAACGGGAATTTAAAACGAATTTTATGTGGGAGGGACGAAACCGCGATAGCTTGACTGCAGCGCATTTTTGAAGTGGTCTACTCTAGTTTCAATGTTCCTGTAATTCACAAATAGCTCAAATCTTAGAAACCTCAAGTAGAAATGGTGTTGGATAGATTCAGTAATCACGTTAAAGTTAAATAAAGTTAGATTTGTTGACCAGTGGTTCAGGGGAAGTTTTTAAATGGACACCGCCAACTTGGCGTGAACGGGGTGTATGTGTGTGACAGTACGCCAAGCACGGCGGAGCACCACGCGCAGGCTCGTACGCCGGACAAAGATTATTTTAAAGCTGAACGTTTTCATTGATTTTTTCGAAAAACTGGGTAGGTTTAGAGGCTGTCCTGGAAGCAGAAATTTGAAATTACCCATTTCTTAATCAAAAATTGCTGATGTTCAGCTAAGCAGATCAACTGAACTCGAGGTACTGTTTCGTACAGAGGAGTTGATACTGCTTTTTTTTACTGTATAATGTGGTACTCTGGAGGAGTCCAGGACAGAGATCTAGACTGACAAGATCCTGCGTAGCGTACAATGCTATATGATCTGGATAAATGCACAACGCACGGCATCCACTAGCAAAAGTACACTTTATTGGTGAGAAATCCACTAACTGAACAACTGACAAATCTTGCGCGAGAGCTCTCGCGCATAGCAAAAACTGTACAAAATCGGCTTCGCGCGATAATTTAGTTGTTCTTTATACTAGTATACGATCTATACCAAATTGCAAGCTCGCACAAAGACAACATAACTACCGAGAATAACTTGAAAATGTTCTTTCGTATAAAGACAACATCATTACAGTTAATAACTCGGAAACTAAAATGCTTTTCGCGAAAGCGATGTGCCGGCAGACAACAAAAGTTCCAGGTCGAACCCATATCTGTGCAGATTTTCTGTCTTCTGTGAGAACGGTGCGGCGGCATACTTACGAAAGATTTCGTTGTAACCAGGAGGAAGTGGCGCTAGTAAGCATTCTGAGTTTATAAGACGCCAATGCGTAAAATCCCGGTCAACAAAAACTGCCGCACCGGTACCTGGTGCTGCTGCAGCGGACGATGATTTGCCCACTGTGTGGAAGAATAATCGGAGTGTAGCCGCCTTTCATTCTTCACAAATCCTAGAACAACCGGTTGGCCAAATCCGTTTTCGTCCAGAGCAAACAGTGCGTACAAGTAAAGGGTTCAATAGCTCTCGATGTTAATCCGATATGTGCTGTCCAGAAACAGTACCTGCACAATACTGAATACAGTCCACTAAAATTTTTCAAAAAATCAGGCTCAAATTTAACGGACCTGGTGTATAAGGGCAAATGCTTCCTTCATGGAGTTTGTTTAACAACCTCCATGGAGGTTGCCCCCGCAATGCATGGTTTTTCTGCTAACAACCGCTCTTAGCCGAAAACCATGCGTTGCGTTGCGGCTTGCTTTTATCGTCCGGAAACTTCGTTGGCACCGGTTGCATCTTTTCCTCGAAGCCGAACCAAACACCGTGTGAGAATCGAACCAACTATGTGAGAATCTCGTACTGTCATTACCTCTGGCGCTTTTCCTTGCGGATTTACGTCCCTTGGTTAAAAACATCCTTTGTTATGACATCTAACCACTCCCGTTGACCGGCGCGTCGCGTTAATGGCATTCCCTTTAATTCGGGGCTGCCCGCGACTTATGGCCATGGTATTAGCTTGACGGTATTAGTTTCCGTAGCTTCGATTTCCGGAAAGTCTTCGATGCCTGTGAGGTCGTGGCCATGCTCATCCACGATAGGCAGATGTGCGATTTCCACCATACCGTTAAAAAGCTTCAGTTAAACATATATGCCTTGTAACCACTTTTGAGTGTCGTTGTGATTGACTGATGAGTGACCTGCTCATCCTTTCGGTCCGAGCGATTTTCGTCCCCCTAGTTCGAAATGCGTTGGGACGAACTGTATGGAAAAGTTGCATGGTGCGGATAAGTTTTCGATGTCCTGGCTGTTTCCTCCAGGGTTAACGAAAACTTGATTGGTCAGTTTTTCTCAGTACTGGACAGCTTTCATAGCTCCTCCGTAGGACACCAAACCGTAGACACCAAACCGGTCTCCGGTGTTAAGCAAAGCCGAGTCCATTTTAGAGGAGTAATTATTATAAAATTAACAACTTTAACCGCTACGAGTACCGGCAGGTTGCTTAACTGTTCCGGCGTGCGATACGAAATTATGCCGACATGCACACTGTAACAGGCAAGCGCAGGAAGCTCACGGGATGTCTTTATTCAGTTTATTGACAAATAAAGGCTGACAGACACTGTGTAATAGCAGGAAGAAAGAACAAAGCCAGTATGGCTAGATGTAGAAAGCGTGTTGAAAGTCCGCTTTTCAGCGTCTGCCAAGGCGTGAAAGAATGCTGGCGGCAAGCACGTGCGTGATGCAGGCCATACGTATCAGCCGTGATGCTGCGCAGACTGGACTCAACTTAACGCGAGCGTATGAACGCTGAGTGGTGCTGCGAGAGAGGGACGAGAAAGCAAGTACAGCTCACTGAGCTCAGTGTGTGCGCACGGCGGTATTGTATATCCGCTTCAGAGGATGAGTACAGTGCAGAAGCACACGTATATACAAGAGAGAGGCGATGCGGCATGTAAGTGAGTGCAACTACGCCACATGTGGGCGGGGCACCACGCACAGGCCCGTATGCCTGATATGTCTCTGGGCGGGAAGCCGAGCCCTTGCGAAGGATGCTCAGACTCGGTACCGCACCAGTGTACCACACAACTCTCCGGTTAGACCCATGTGGGGTCGCCGGTATGCGTCCTCTGGCAGCAGGGAGTTCGGTGTCGGTCGACCGTCCCATCTTCCAGACCCGTGGAAGGCAAGCAACTCACGGCCGAAAAATCCAGAAGTCGCTCGGGCGTTTCGTTGGGCCGGTTGTGCTTCTGTTGGCGGGCTTCTTGCTTCGGTTGGCATCGGAGAACAATGTGAAAGAAAAATGTAATGAAGATTTATGCAGCGCGAAAGAAAAATATGCAATAAAGTCTAATCAAAATTCCAGTGACCAAAAGAGTTAAACAAAACAGATCTATTAAAGAGATCTAACTAGAAAATACAATTCCGTTTTTTATGGAAAAAAATGCTAGAAAAATGCAAAATCTGTCCGGGGGTTTTATTCCGAAAAAGGATGACTAGGATGACTCATTTGACTTTTGCGCGAGAAACTCTCGCGTGTAGTCAAACTTCTACACGCGCGATGCTCTCGCGCGTAGCCATTTCGTAAAACATAACCGGTATTTCTGGTTACTTACGCGCAGACAAAATTTTATCGAAAACTGCTCATGAAAATCAAATTAAAAACCGGCTTTTTTGGAAAAATTCAGAAAGTGCGCTGACCAAATAAAATTTTCAACCGACCGAGTCTTACAAATTTACGGTCTGATCACAGGTTCCCGAGAAACAAACTAAAACTTTAAACCGCCATTTTTTTCAGCCACCCGGTACTACAACAATTTCCGGAAGCTAGCATCTACGGTTTCTGGTATTACCGTTACTATGATAAATTTCAGGAATCACTTAAAGAAACTGCACTCTCTCACTCCCAGAACCTGGCATTTCATAAAAACTGCATTTATCCCTGCCTGTTTAAATCACTACATGACAACAAAACAGTTCTTCTAGCTTCGCTCCGGTCTGCCAATGCGAGCAAACGTGCATCTTGGTGTATATAAGATGACTGTTTATTTTTTCTTGCTCGCCATAAACATTAGTTGGAGATCGTAAAACGTGCAAACACGATTCAATCATTTTGAATAATGCTGTTGCAAAGTACTGTCGCGAATTTCGTACTGCTCAAACCTCAATACAGCCTAACCGAAGTGATTCAAAATACTGTGGTATGCAGGGTGTCTTTGAACTTTGCGCGTTGCTCTCAAGTTCTATGGTCTAAATACAGCACATGCCAGAAGTGTTTATATTAGCAACGATGGCAGATATAACTTCACAATTGCTTGAATCGCTCATTAGTTTTGCTAACCATCAACACGGCCTTTTTGGCAGTTTTCTAAACTTTTTGTAGTGCAATCTGGCGCCTTTTGCAAATGCTGTCTTCGTTGTTGCCACTTTTTTTTGCAGCGGTTTCGATTCCGGGATTTCCTCAAATTGATGCACTAGCAATAAGGGGCCGCTCATCAAGCACTACTGCTTGCGGCACTGTTACGGTAAACTGTCGGGGCAATGGTGGTATAGGCAAAACAGGGCAAGCACGAGCTGGAGAAACCAGATTTCAGCCTCTTGGATGCGATTGCGCACTAGTTAATAAGCGCTGTCGGCCTCAAAATTCCATCTGTATTGGCCCTGGGGGGGATCTAACAGAAAATATTGGAAGCGGTAGTCCAAAGCGTGGTACTTGCGGATGTAGGAGTGGATATACGCTAAACTGCACTACACAGAGCTGTACTGGATCCACGACAACCACTACAACAACAGGATGCACAATTGCTATAAGCGCACCGTCGTCGGTCACCGCTTGTCAAGCTGCTTTCGCAACCATATCAGGAGCGGCGGTTACGGTAAGCAAATATTGTGAAACAATGAATAGTCGAATGCAAAATTTAATAACTTCAGTGCCAGTGAAGAGAGGAGAAACGAATGTCAAATGTGCAATCGAAGAAACAAATAGTAAAATAAAATCAGTGACAATAAAAGGATGGAAAACCAATTAACCGCACTTTAGCCGATTTTCTGCATGGTAATAGCACAGTGGTAGAACCGAGCGCTATTCCAAACTGTGTGTTCTAAGCTAGAGTCCATAAAGCGTAATAGTCGCGATACTCCGCTGGTCTTCCGATGCATAAGTTCTTTTTAACACATTATATATTTTTCTCCGATCAGTATTGCAATCGCGGAACGTTTTGCCCAAGAGATTGCAAAAGGAAAACGGTACCAGGAAATTAGGAGATACGTCTCAGGAGCAATGTTTTAAAAGCGAGTACGTCTACCAACAGGAGACAGTCCTGTTGTTTAATACAACGACAAACGATGCTTAAGCTGGCTGCATCTTTGCAGTCGTGCAGTCTAAAAGAAGTTGTTTCACCACAGGTTACCTTGGAATAAGGTGAAAAAAATTATGAAAATGTTGAGCTGCTGTTCGAGTGTTGCCGAAACGCATGGCTCGCTTTTATCAAAGTTTGACACGGATTGCTGGTTTATCGAATTTCCGAAATCATTTGTGCTTTCCTTAAGAAAATTTGTTGTTAGCAAACTGGATGCACCACGACTTCATCATCACCTCTCCAGTTTCTGATACTGGTTACGTCAAGTGGAGATAAAACCAAATACATCGGAATTGACGGGAACACTTTGGCTATATATGCGACTAACCTGCAGCCGTATGCTGATTTAACGCAAACCTATGCAGTAACGGCTATCGATGCGGCTGGCAACTTAAGCAACCAAGCTACCTTCACCGTAAGAATTAGGTTAGACATTTGCTACAGTGCTGCAAACCTGACATTCTTTATTTTAGGCAAACATTAAAGCTGCACCCAGTACCGCCTGCACATGCTAAGCATGCTAACGAGTGAAAGATCTAACTATTCCCTGAAACTGCTTTATGTTATAAGAATTTTCAACTGCTATATTAGATTTTCAACAAATGTTATAATTTTGCAATTTGAACTAAATGTACAGTAGGTCATTCTATGTGCTTTGTACAAATGAGACGCCAGCAACCAGAGGAACAAAACCTTGCGTGAAAAATGTGTACAGCAGTAAAGGGTACTGATAGTGGTACATCAACACAAATCACTGAAATTTGAAATCTCCCCGACTAACCAAAAATTCTCCACCTATCTACGACTACTTACAGGTTATCGGAATTGTTTAAGAAAGCTTGTTTTGAAATAAACAAAGTAATTTCGGGAAAAGGAAAGTCGGGGAAATTTAACTGTCAACAGATTACCGACCTGTCTTTATCAAGTCTGCCTAGCCATTACAGATACAAAATCACAATTGCAGTAAGACAAATTGTAGCAGATCCTCAAAGTCACATCAACAATCATTGTACATCATTAGAATCATTATCAACAGCATCGTTATCGGCCGTGCTGAAAACATCCGGCAAGGAAAATGACAATATCGGCTAAATTACACATGACGTGAACCGGTTTTTTCGGACCTGGAACAGTCCAGTTCTTATTGGGTTTATTTAAAAATATAACATAGCTACAGTTAAGCGCAAGAGTTGCCAGATTTTTGATTAGCGGCTTAGTCGGACAGACTTTCAAAAGGTGGCAAACTGTGTTGGCAATTCGTTCAATGCTGGACATAGCAGTGCGGGCGACCATTCCCCTTGATCGAACGGCGAGATGGTGGTACTCGGTCTCCCAGCCGGCTCTAGTTGGTTCGGTCACCAAGGAAGCATACCGGGCCGGTCCGGGCGTGCTTTTTGGATTCAGCCTTAGCAAATCCACTTACAGTTTCAATGGCATTGGTCAGTTCTGCCAACACGATGCGCTCTTCCGCGCGGTTAATGCAACAAATCAGGACAGAGAGTGGTAGGCAGAGCATAAACGCGGACAGTATTAACACGATTCTAATACTTATCAGAGTTCGAATCGTTTGTATTCACCATTTACTATTACCAGCCACAAGTTAGGAAACTGAAAACAGCTAACAGAATACTGTTGTGGCGCCAGGTATAGTAATGGCTGTTAAGAGACACCGGACAGTAGTTACGAGTACCCTAGTTTCGGCTTTAACTAAAAAACGCTAATTTATCAAAACTAACAGTCAACCAATTAAAGTGTACTCTACCTGGCGGTAAAAAGATCATAACAAACGATAACTGGGAGGCGAGATATGAATTTTTACAGTGATTGAGGTAAAGCAGCCGGGACTCGAGCGAATGTCCGGCCCGGTTTACAATTTTGCATGCGTGTATGTATG
Source organism: Paramacrobiotus metropolitanus (assembly GCF_019649055.1). Classification (NCBI taxonomy): domain Eukaryota; kingdom Metazoa; phylum Tardigrada; class Eutardigrada; order Parachela; family Macrobiotidae; genus Paramacrobiotus; species Paramacrobiotus metropolitanus. The sequence continues at coordinate 227,725 of NW_026570315.1, read as the reverse complement.
CAAGCCATCAGATTCGGACACGCAGTATGCAATCAAGTGAATGGATATACATACAAATACACCTGTTTGCAATTTGCGCCTTTTGTTCTACTGGGCCATAAAACTGCAGCAGGAGGGATGCATCCTTGGAAAACAAAAGACTTTGATCACACATTAGGGGTCGGCCAACTTCGCCTTTTGTTGGGCCAGTCGCTATGGCAGCCTACGAGTATGGCAGCTAGCGACAGTCCCGCTTCCGGTGCATGGCTCAGTGGTGCACAATATCGCACACACTCACGCCTGCACGCACTCGCTCAGTCGACGACGAATCACTGGCCTCGACTACGCCTTGCCACACTTACGGCTTGACGTCTCGGCCAATCAGCGTTCGCCATTCGCTCGTGTTGGATCTGCCCAGTGCCGCATTAGGCTTTTCTATGTTACGGCTCGATATGCCGCTTGTTCATGATCAGTAATCATTCTCACGCTGTGCTGTACACTAGCATACGCTTATCGAGCCTTCACGTGCTTTGTGTTTTCGTTCCTTGCATTATTGATTCCTCAATAAAGCCATTGTTCTCACACTCGTGAGCCTTTGTTCGCCAGCTGTCACATGATAGCATATCGTTGAGTTTTCCTTCGACGGAACCTTCGAGAAGACGGTGTAGAATTACAGCCGTAACGGCCGACGAGAAGAAAGGGAAGAATCGAAATTCGGTTCCCATCCCCATCTGATCGCCGCCAGCCCGAACGGTCTGGTTTCTCTCTCTCTTTTGCGGGCAGAAAGCTTCAACAGATTCTCCTCTTGCGTGCGGACGGAACGATCCGGCGTTTACGGCCAGCGGAACGACTTGGCCCGGGTAGACCTGCGGACGGAACAATCCTGCGGAACCCTCTCAACCTCGGACGGAACCCTTCCAACCCTCATCAATCGGGGTCGCCTTTGCGTTAAGTCGCACCCGCAACTTTACCAACGCTTGCGGGAGGATTTCACCCGGAGAATCCGGCGGATCGACCCTGACGGACTTGACGGACGGTACCCAACCCGTACCCACCCGGTAAACAGGTCTTTAAGACCCTTGTAGAGCCTTAAGAACCCGATAGAACCGGGCCATTTCCATTTTTCACCGGCGAAAACTAGTTTCGCACGGCTAAAAACCTTTTTCACCCGGAGAAACGGGCTTAGAAACATCTATTTTCGGGTAAAATAGGGTTTAGCCGGCCTTACTAGGTCGAACCCTCGAGCCTCGGTAGGGACCCTTAGAACTTGGGTTTCCAGCCTTTTCGAACTTTCGAAAATTTAAGGGAATAACTTTCCCCCGGCCAAATCAATTTTTGGTCGGCTAAATTAATTTTTCTAGAAATTTTCCTGATTTTTCCGGAATTTAATTTTCGCGGAATTAATTAAATCAAATTCAAAAATAATCGTGACGTCACGTTGGCCGAAATCCTATACTTAAGATCAGCCAATCAGAATCACGGGGAAATTCCCTGTGTTAAAGGCCCGTAGTGAGTCACTGTTTTTTCGAAATTTGCACGCGGCACGTAGAATCGTGACGTAGGCAGTAATCCGCAAGACCACTTGATAGTGTGACGTCATAGCGGTCAGTACTGTAGTATAGGACGTACGTAAGCTGTACCCTGTATTAACATCAGTACTGAGTTGCAAGTAGTGCAAGCACACACATCACATCATCCCCACCCCACCGGACCTTCGGACCCTCGGACCTTAAAGGCAAAGACCCTTCATCTCGGACGTCCCCAATTAGGGATAAGTCCGGACTTCATCGGCCGAAGGGAGGCTAGTTCACGGCTCCAATAGAGCCACATTTGGACATGTCTGGGCGGGAGGACATCTACGCTCGGAAGTTCGACCAGGGTTACGCCCGACGTGACCAGGCTGGTGGGTACACCTTCCGCCATGCCGGCCCGGGCAACCCGGAGCCCAAATCAACAGGCTCCAATCGGTCAACAAAGTCCGACAAATCGGACAAGTCAACCAGCTCAGCCAAGGAGAAGCGCGATCAGCGGATCCTGGGAGCCGGTTTAACCCAATCACCGGAGGATAGCTTCGAGGACGCCCACGACCGGACGTTCTTGGAGCCATCACAGGCTGAACCGGAGGTTCTGCTTGGCCCAATAGGCCAAGACATGGTGAACCCGGAGCCTGCAGTGGGACATGGGCACCCAATAGGTGCCATACCAAGCTTGTCTCCGGCTAAGTCCTCGGACAGTGGAGCCTCGGACCCGGCACTGAGCAGTGCCGCGGAGTCACCGGACATGGGTGACCCGGTGTCACCCCGACAGGGTGACATGGGAGTCAGAGTGGAACTGAGGCAGACCCAGAAGAGCCCTAACCAGACTGGAGGGAAGGTTCCACCGGCCCGGGAGGTGACCCACAAGGCGGGTTCACCGGACAAAACCCCGGTATCCCCGGTTGGAAACCCTAAGTCTCCGGGCAATACCCGGAAATCGGCATCCCCGGACCTGAAACGGACCTCGGGGACCCTAAAGATGACGTCACCGGACCCGAAGCCCCGGACCGGGACCCCAACTCGGACCTTGGACTCACCGAGGCCGACTTCGGGAAGCCAAAAGTCGTTATCGGGGACACTGCAGCCGGGCAAGACCCCTAACACCGGGGCTCGGACCCCGACCCAACAGGTCGGAACCCCGAAAACCCGGTCTGCGACCCCTACTTCCGGCCAAAAAGGCTATTTCCTGGCTAAGTTCCGGTTTTCACCGTCCGGAACCGAAGGAACCTCGGCTACCGGGCTTCGGACCCCAGTCACCGGACCTTCACTGGGAAGTGAACCCATTCTAACCAAAACCAGCCGGGTGGAATCGTCTCAGAAGTCGAAATCCGTGTCGCTTCAGAAGGAGAAGCCGACAGAGGACCTTCCACCGACTCCACCCATGGTTCAACCCTCGGAACCCTCAAAACCCCGGGCTAGCAAGACACCGTCACCGACTGATGACGTGTTCGACGATACTGTGTTGCCCAATCAGGCGACCGGCCGTCCGGACAGCTCACAAGGGTTCTTCAAGACTCCGATACCGAAGCAGTACCCCGGTTCCCACATCGGAGCCTCGGACTACACCCCTCACCGATACCTAACGAAGACTCCCCCGGAGAAGATCCAGGATCCTGCGGTCCTCCGGCAACGGATCTACGAACTGCAGAACCAGCTCGTAGCCGCAAATAATATCGTAGAGTCGACGGAAAACGTCTTGTCTCAAACGGTAAACGGCCATCAGCGTGAGCGCAAGAAGCTTACGGCTGACTTGGATAGCGCGAACATCGCTATCGGCGACCTAAACCAACAAATCACACGGCTAGAGGCCCAGTTACAAGCGACTGAAGCGCCCTGCCGATATGACGAGAATGAAGTCGATCGACTCCAGGACATGCTGGAGCAGTCCCGCGCTGAAGTGGCCACCCTGCGTCACGACTTGGAGCAGCGGTTATTGACCCTTAGCGACTCGGAGGCTACCTCGGCCTACCTGCTGGACATGCTGGGCCGGGTAGATGAATACCGGAACGAGAACGGCCGGTTGAAGCATGGCATCACTTGCTTGGAGGGAGAGATTGATGAGCTCCAATCAGAGCTCGAAGTCCTCCGGCAAGCCTACGAAAACCTCCGGTTGAATCAGAACGACCCGGAGGGCATAGCCGTGGACCTTCGGCTATGCCAAACCCAACTCACTGACCAAATCTACGGCCTTAACGACCACCTCCGGAGCGAAACCGCTCGGTTCGAGAATGACCGAAGAGAGAATCTCAAGGTCATCGAGGCTCAAAGAGCCCGGATCACCCAACTGGAGGCCAAAGAGAAGGAGTTCATCGAATACTCGGACGAAATGTACGAGTACAACTGCGAAGCGGCAAAGATCATCCGCGGATACCTCCAGGAAAAAGAAGAACGGGAAATCGAGGTAGCCTGCCTCAACGCAGAGAAGTCCCACCTCGAGGAGTCGCTCAATGAGCAACCTCCGTCATACCAGACCACTCAGGTGCAGGACAAATGTCATCAGATTGATGACTACCTGCGCCGGGACAACCCCCTGCTTGGCCCAATAGGTCAACCGGGGATGTCCACTGACCAAACTTATGTGGTTGGAGTCATCCAGGGCTAGCCGCCGTCCACCGGGAACATACCGCGAAGGCCACCAATCCCTTCGGCCCCGGAGCCAGAACGGAACACTTCGACGGCTACGTCTAACGTACCGACCCAATCGACGGCAACGACAACCATGGCCTTCGGGGAACGTCCGCTAGTGTGACGTTCTCAACCAGTATCAGGCCCGTGGCGTCGACCGCACCCAGACCGAACCCGGACAATCGACAACAAGGTCAAGCCCGAGGCTCGAACCCTCGAGCCCCGGCTGCCGGGCCGGATAACTTCGGCAACGGAACGGGATTCAGGCCACCGCTGAACTTCCCAATAGGAGGTCCGCAGCCTGACTCGGCAATTTCCGGCGACGACCGAGGGAGGGCTAACTCGCAGAACGCGTACCCGTCCCGAGCCCCGCCACAACCCGCCCAAGGAGGACAAAGAGACTGGGCCGACCCGGAGAACCCCGGCTACCCGGCTAACCAGCCTCATCAGCCTCGGCAGGGCCCAATTGGCCCCGCGCCGCAGGCTGACCGGTATCTGGTAGTGCCACCAGGGATGTGGCTCGACCAGAACGGAGTCCTCCAGATGATCCCCGGCTATGGAGCGCAGAATCCTCCGCCGAACCAAGGGTACGGAGCGCAGAATCCTCCGCCCGGGCCAGGACAGCCACAACAGCCGGCGTCCCCCGGGAAACCCGAACCCTCACCCTCCAACCGAACCCACCTCAACCAGCCCCGGCCGCGCAACTGCAGCATGTACCATACATGCCGGCCTTGTATCCTCCGGTAGCCCAACAGGCACAACCGGCGATACAGGCCTACCAGCCTGCATTCGAACAGGAGATTGAGCAAGCCCGACAAGAGGGCTACCAAGAAGGCCGAAACCGCTACGAAGAGCGAATGGCTCGGATCGCAGCCAAGAAGCTTCGGGGTGACCTGCCGAAGTTCGACGGCGACCGATCCAAGGTGGAGGGTGGATCACAAAGATCCGGCGAATCTATCGCCAGGAGGCGCCTTCATGAACGAAGTAGAGAGCGTCCTGACCAGGCAGGCCCTAGACTGGTACCAGAACCAGTCGGCCTTGGAACCCGAGGAGAACGGCTGGCCGGTAGAATACTGGCTCCAGCAGTTCGCAGCTCGCTTCGCGGAAACAGACAAGCAGGTGACGGCGATAGCGGACATCACCAACCGAAAGTACAAGTTCGGGCAAGAGACCCCGGAGCAGTACTATGACGCTATCATCAACCTCCAACAGCGGGGCAACCTTAGCGACCAACTGGCCGTCCACTACCTGCGGGCAAATGTCCTGGAGCCGAACCTACGGGCAGCCTTGGACATCCGAATGCCCAAAACCACGCAGGAGTTCCGCGACTACCTTCGGGACTTCACCCGGGGAAGGCCGATGTATGAGGTTCAGAAGGGTGGCAATACCACCAACTACATCACCGTCAGAACGGCGACGCCCATCTCGGCGACTCAACAGGCCCCCGGATACATCCAACCCAGCTCGCCAGGTTACCAGAACGTGCAACCAGGGCTTCACCGATCAAGCCCTCCGGCGACACCCCCTCCTCAAGCCCGAGCCCAACTCGACCAGACTTGGGCGGCGATGGCGGCGTTGAACCTTAACGGATCCCCAATAGGGACCGTGGTTCCGCCGCCCGCTTATGGAAATAGTGGCCAACCGAGTCAACCTCGGAGCCCCGGCTACGGCCAACCTCAGAGCCAGGGTTACTCCGGCTATGGCCAGCCCCAACAGGGCTACAGCCAGCCCCGGAGTCCCGGCTTCGGTCAGCCTCAACAAGGCTTCGGCCAACCCCAACAGGGTTACGGCCAGAACTCCGGCTACGGCCAACCTCAGAACCAGGGGTATGGCTCCGGAGGTGGATACGGAGGCGGTGGAGCCCCACAATATGGAGGCTCCGGCAGAAGACGTGGCGGCGGGAATCGCGGCCGCGGAAACTTCGGCAACCGCGGAGGCGGAGGTGGCCCGGCGCAGAATGCCCAACGGCAACCCCGCACACCACAGCAGGAGGCTCGCCAATTAGCGACCTACGTCGATCGGATGGAAGCGAAGTTCTTCCAGTGGACACAGGACGGAACGATCTCGTGTCCCCACTGCATGTGGGGCAACCACAACCAAGCAAGTTGTGGGTATGCCGGACTCTGGGAGCAGGAAAACCTCAACCGGAGATGGTACAACGACTGGCGGTACCGTTACGACAACGGGTGGCCACTGGGCTCGGCGAACCCGAACTACGCCAACATAGTGCCACCACCGCGACCCCGTCAGCAGAATACCGGCGGAGGAAATCAGCAGCCTGCCCAAGGAGGCGGGGCAAACCGTCAGAATGGCGGTCGGCCTCCGTTGGCGACTCCGCCACCAGGCCAGCGGCCGCAGTTGCCGCCTTCCCCGGCTCCCAATAGGAGCCAGGGTGGGTTTTCACCGGTAGCTGGCGGGCCGGCCCCGGGAACGTCCCAGGGAAACGGCTAAGGTCGATGAGCTCCGATGACTCATTCGATCTCCGTCATCCAACGGAACCACCGGATAAGGATAACCCTACTAACTGGATTAACCCTTTGGACACAACTCGGAATGACGGCATGGATTCAGCCTCCGCAACGGTCAGCGAAGCTGCCACAACCTTGGCGGCGGGGACGGTAGCCCAATTAGGCACCGGACTTCCCTGGTTCGGAAACTCGAAGAACCGACCCGAACCTCGCAGTACCGATAATGCGGCTCCCGGACCAGAAGAGGTACCCAGGGGGATCGACCAAGGAACTTTGGTCCGATCGGCGGGAGCAAGAAATGCTCCACCCGGCCCCAGAAGAGGTGCCGGAGGGGTCGGCCGAGGAACTCGGAACCGACCGGCCGGTGCGAGAAACGTCACCGAGCCGCCTGGATGGTTCAGCACCCAATTAGGTGCTACGAACCCCGGGCTTAGCGGACAACCGGGACGCCGGCTCGCAACTTCACAGGATGTCAGAACGACATCCGAACCGTCACCGGTAAGCCTACCGGGAGGACGGCCCGTCGAAGGAGCGGAAGATCCCACTGTACGAGCAAGGACTCCGGAGGGATGGGAATCAGTCCCACTGGAAGCACAGGCACCCGCCTACTGTCTGCAGCAGGAAGCGGACCTCTTCCAACGCCAGCCAGCAAGAACCGTAACAGGCTCGCGTACGTTCTTCAACATGCAGTACAACCCATCGACACTGCGAGGGGGAGAACCAACCATGGAAGAACGTGTGACTACCCGAACAACCCGGGCGGAAACCGCCGAATCACTGATGGACGGAGTCATGAACCGACCAGAGGTGCCGAAAACGGTTAACCCCGAGGTTTCACCGGGCCGACCAGCCCCGGCTGAAGGACTTATCCGACGCAACCGAGCCTCGGATACAGCTGGAACACTGGTCGTCTACCCACAAGACGGAGTAGACTCAGTCAGACCAGCCCAGCAACCTCTTCAACCGCCGCGCGTAGACACCAATAGTGTCCCCGGCGAATCAACCCTGATTCCGGTGGAGGTCACCATACGGGAAGTGACCTTCCAACCGTACTCGTCCACCGGCCGACCGAAGGTATTCCGGGCATGGACCCATGAAGTCCAGATTGGACCCACCACAACTATGGCAATGTTGGACACCGGAGCCGAAACATCCCTAATAGAGGAGCGTTTCTGCCGGGCCAACAACCTCAAACTTGAATCCATGGGGTGCTACACCAAAATCCTCGGTGTTGGCGGACAAGTAGCCTTCATAGTGACCCATTGCTGCACCGTACCGGTAACGCTGCAAGGGTACACTAGCCCCCATACCTTCCATGTTCAACCGAACAACTCGGATGTTCCAGTCCTACTTGGATGCGACTACCTGCACTCCAAGTTCGTTCTCACCCGGGCGCCGACCCCCAATGAGGGTCAGCGGAACCCATCTTCGGGTGTAGTGCAGCCTATCCCGATACCAGAGGCATCGGGCACGGCAATGAATGAGGCTCGGATAAATCGGCTTGCGCAACCGATAAACCCGGACCTCCGATCTGCCCAGAATGCTCGGCCACCGAACGAAGCCTCGTAACAGAGCTGCAAGTCCACAACGCCATCGAACAGCACATGGCTAAAGTACGGACAACCCGACTGGAACCAAATTAAAGGGATATTAAAGTCTATCCCGATACCAGAGGCATCGGCCTCTGGTATACTCATACAAAGATACCGGACATGGTTCACCGGCATTCGACATCTCCTCGAGACCAGAACGGTCGACATAGTGAATGAGCTGGGACGGGTCGGCGCAAGAACCGACGACCAGATCCGCCAAGCCAGGGAGGAATGCCAAACGGTAATAAACCTAACCGAAGCCTTAGAAGAAGAGATCATTGAATGGGAAGAGGATCGAATTACACTCCACGCACAATTTGCGGAACACCAGCTTCCCATCCCGCCGATATTGGAGATTCAAGCCCGCGAACTGGGTCGGCGACTCTTCTGGCACTTTAGAGACCCGTACCACCTTGGTACACTGGACACTCCTTCATTCTGGAGCAAGTTCGGTGAAAATACCCGGATAACCCGGGTTGTGCCGGACCCAGAGCCTCCTATCGAACCTTGCAACTGGCATCAAGCCAAGAAAGTGAGGCTTTGCGGGGACGTACACCCACAAGAAGGGGGTCGTCTAGCAAATACCCGGGCAAATGCCCCGGATCAGGAGTATATGGCCTTGGAATGCCCGATCTGCCGTCAGAATAACGGACTGATCGTCCAAGCCCTCAGAACTCGGAACGAACAAGTCTGGGAGCATGGAAGGCCACCCTCACCCGCACCTCCCGAACCGGAAAGGTGGGTAGGACCGGCTCAGGAGACCCCAAATAGGGTTACTGACGGCCTACTAGGACCTCAAGGGGACTTAGCCGACGGAGAAGCCGAAATCGACTTCGAAACCCCGGACTCGGACGTTTCGGATGTCCAGAGCACAAGTGACTCACCGGACACCGACTCCGACAACGAACCCTCGGACCCCTCGGATGAAGAATCGTCCGATGATAACGACGACGATGACGACGAAGACGATAACGACATCGCCTTCGACCCGTCAGTCCGATGGGTAGGGATCGACACACCCCCGGATGGACCTCCGGAGGGTGGGTCGCCCGGTCATCAACCCTTAAAGGAAGCCAAGGAACCTCGGAATGAAGGTTCAGGCCATCAACGGGCTGAGTTAACCGCAATTACGGTTTCTCGCCCGGCTGACAGCCAGTCAACCTCGGCTACGTCAAGTGATACCGGCTTAGACCCGGACATCGACCCCTCCGAAGACGAAACATCGGGAAAAGGTTTGACGGACGAAGGATCCGACACGGAACGACGGGTACCGCTAACCGACGACGAACAGATTGCCCAACAGGCGACATTCGTCGGAGGTAAACCCGTTGTCTCCGGCCAAACCTTGGCACCCGAGGCTCAAGCCTCGGTAAAATCGGCTAAGTCCGATAAGACCGTGTACAACCCATGGAAAAGGGTTAAGAAGCCGAAGCCAATAGCGACGGCAGATGAATCTAACCCAACGGTCAAACGTCTTCACGTTCATACGGAGGATAAGGATGACGACCGGCAACGGGTATTCGTTGAGAATAAATCCACACTACCTCCGTATTCGACGTGTGCCATACTGGTACGAACCCTCAAAAGTATGGATCCTAAACGGAGTATCCGGTACGAATCGTTCCGGCGAAAACACTCCGGAATCCGTCCGATAGAAGACGATATCGAGATCCGACCAACCTGCGACACTGCTTGGATCAAAGTCCAGAACGCGACCGAGTACAGCCAGACACTTCGCAGAGGTGCTAGGATCGGCTACATGCACTACTCGGACACCTACGAGTATGAATTCGACAACGAAGGCATCGAATGGGAGATCCCCATGGGAGTTGCCCGGGTCGAGAAGCATGGAGACCGACCATACAACCTACCGAAGGCGACACAATATGACGCCACCACAGTTCGGACCCAACAGAAGGTTGAGCTGCCACCCCGGGCGGTCGTGGAAGTCACGGTAACCATCGACCTGGAGGTGGACACCAGTAAACATCAATACCTCATGTACCTCGGCTCGGAAGAAGCCTTAGCGGAGGGCATCGAGATGAAGGATGGTCCAACCCCACATGACGGGAAGAAGTTTACCATCCTGGTGGCCAACCACAACAATAAGGAGGTCATCATCCGGAAAGGAACCCCTATGGGTCGGATCGAACCGTACGAACACATGACGGACGATCGAAAGGCCCGGGTCAGACTTGCCCAATTAGGCGAGGAAGACCCGGAAACCCTAGAAGAGCAGAAGAAGGCCATCAACTCCATGAAGCTCGGAGAGAACCTCACTGACGAGCAGCGACAAGTCCTAACGGGACATCGCATGGGAGTATCGATTGGTCTTCCCGACCTCGAACGACCCTACGGTGACGTCAAGGGAGTCACCCACGTCATCGACGTCCAAGGTGCGAAGCCCATCAAGATGAATCCAACCAGAACGAGTTGGAATGGCCGCGAATTCATCTCCAAGCATGGTTGGAGATGTTGGACCAGGGCGTGATCGAACCCTCCGACGCAGCATGGAGCTTCCCCGTGGTCTTGGCAGCCAAGAAAAACCCGGATGGCTCCGTCGGAACCCGGTTCTGCATCAACTATATCAAGCTGAACGCAGTAACCAAGAAGAACAATTACCCTCTTCCCAACCCGGATGAACTACTGGACTAGTGCGCCGGGATGGAATTCTACGGCAAGGTAGACTGCCAGTCCGGTTTTTGGCAAATCCCAATGGACGAAGCCTCTAAGGACATGACAACCTTCGTAACCCCGGAGGGTATGTACCGCTTCAACCGGATGCCGTTCGGAGTCTGTAATGGACCCGCAACCTTCCAGATGCATGTCGATAAAATCACGGCAAAAGCCCGCAAGAAAGGTGTTTTTGCCTACATTGACGACATCATCTTCTTCGGTCGGACCTTTGATGAATTCAAGGAAGCCTTCCGAGCAACCCTGGACTGCCTACTAGAGGCCGGGTTCACCATCAAACCCTCGAAATGTGAGGTTGGAACGGACAAGTTACCGTTCCTGGGTCATGTCCTCAGCAAGGCCGGAGTCCAGACCGATGACGAGAAAGTGGCGGCCATTGCCCAGCACCAACCCCCGAGAACGGAACGCCAACTACGGTCCTTCCTCGGGTTGGCTAACTACTACCGGAAATTCATCCGCAACTATGCTCAGAGGACCTCAAAGATGTATGAACTCCTCCGGAAAGCCAACTCCATCCGGACAGACTGGACGGATGAGCATACGGCGGAGTTTAACGGCATTAAGATAGCCTTAACTACAGCCCCGGTACTCGCGAAGTTCGACCCGTCCAAAAAGACGGTAATCGAGTGCGATGCCAGTGGAGCCGGACTTGGCGCGGTGTTGTCACAAGAAGACCACCCGGTAGCTTTTGCCAGCCGAGTACTCCACGGAGCTGAGAAGAACTACGGGGTCACCGAATGGGAATGCCTAGCCGTAGTCTAGGCCGTGCAGAAGTTCAAACACTTCATCGACCATGGACCCTTCACCGTCCGGACGGACCACCGAGCCCTGCAGAACTTGATGCGCTGTGAGTCCAATAGACCCGGCATCAACCCCCGGCTAACACGGTGGGCACTGGCTCTGCAAGGCAAGGATATCACCATTGAGTACAAACCCGGAGTCTTCTGCGATAACGCGGATGCCCTGTCTCGATGGCCGTTGGAACGACCCGACGATAATGACCCTCACGAAGAACTCGACCAAGTACCCAACTTTGAAGACTTCAAAGATGAGATCCAAATAAGGTCTCTAAGGGTACAACGGAAGGTTCAGAAAGAACGGAGCCGAAGAAACCCGTACCAGACCCTGGAACCCGGAGGCTTGACGGATGAGGCCCGAGTTAGGTCTCTTCGAGCGGTTGGATGGAAGCAGACCAAAAAAATGCGCCGTCCAGTTTCAAAGAACACCCCGCTCCCCGGATGCAAAGTCATTTCAGACTGGAATGAACTTGCAACGGCAGACGTAGGCATAGTTAACATCGACGTACCGGACGACCCGGGCTCACAAGGCGAGTCGAGGGTCGGAACCGCAAGGGTACGAGTAACCGGAACAGCCGGACCGGAGGCTTCGGGTTCACAAGGCGAACCCGAGGAAGACGAAGAGAAACCGATGGAGTCCAATAAGGAGTTACGCAGACTGCAACTCCGGGACCCTCACCTCCGGAAACTGATCGACGAAATGGAGAACCAGGACCAGCTGGACCACAAGTCCCGGCTACTGGAACATTACCAGATGAGCGGAGGCGTACTTTACCGGCTGACCACCCATAACACCAAGCTGGAACGGCGGTTCGTAGTCCCGCTCTTTATGCGGAAAGGCATCATTCGGGCTCTTCACGACGGAAAAACCGGTAACCACTTCGGCCGCGTGAAGACTCTGGAGGCAGCGAAGCTCCGGTACTACTGGGATCGGATGCTAGCCGATGTTCACGACTATGTGGACAACTGCCCCCGGTGCACCCTGGTGAACAAGCCCCGGACCAAACCACCCGGTAAACTTCAAAAGATGGAAGTCGGCGAGCCTTGGTACCGCATATACGCGGACTTCAAGGGACCCTTGCCTCGGACAGAGTCCAAGGGATACCAGTACATCGCCGTCATCACCGACCAGTTCACAAAGTTCACCGTTGCCCGAGCAACCAAGACAAACTCTGCAAAAGAGTTTGAGAAGTTCTTCGTGGAAGATGTCGTCTTAAAGTACGGCATGCCGACCCACCTCCATACGGACCAGGGATCCCACTTTACGGCTAAAACCTTTGCCAAAGTGGCTAAGATCTTTGGAATCCAGCATACGTTTGGAACGGCCTACCACCCAGAAGGGCAAGGACAAGTCGAACGTTCCATGCAGACGATATGGGACGGCATTAGGAAGTACTGTGACGCCAAGGATGGTCACCGATGGCATCGAGCCTTACAATACGTGGTATGCGGGATCAACCGTGCGAAACACGCGACCACCCAGTTCTCACCCTACTACATGCTGTACGGACGTGAGATGACCATACCTCAGGACGTCATCACCGGCACTAACGCACCGGAGCAGTACACCGATAAGGAGCAGTGCATCCGAAGGATGAAGGAACGGCTCCAGAGGGCACACGACATCGCTAAAACAAACATCGATGAAGCCTTCGAGAAGAGTGCCGAAGTCTACAACAAGAAGAAGTCGGTACCGGACTTCAAGAAGCGAGTCCTGGTGGAGTATCCCAATAAGGATCCCACCAGGAAGGAGCGTTACGATGGAGTATGGACAGTACTCAACCATCGCGGACCCAATAACCTTTGGCTCCGGAACGTCGAAACCGGAAAGGAGGACGTCGTCGCGGTGGATCGCTGTAAGCACCACCCCAGCAACAAACGCCGCCGGATAACCCGGTCATATGGCCAAAGACAGGCCAAGGGAGCCCCGGATAACAACATTGCAACGGTGCAAGACCCCCACGAGGGTCGGCCCGCTCGCAATACCCGGGCTCGAAAGGCTAACTTAGCCGAAGAAAAACCTGAAGAAGTGGCAAACGACCCCCGGCAACCGGACTTAACGTCGGTGCAGGACCCCAATAAGGGTCGGCCCGGCAACTTAATCCCGGCTGCCGAGCCTGAACCGGTGAAACAGAAGGCCAAACGAGGCCGACCGAGGGAGAAACCTCCCTCGGACTTCGAAACACCAGCCCTGCAAGAACTGCAGAAACTGGCCATCATAGAAGACGAAGTTACGGCTACACCAGGGCAACCGGTGGACTTAGCCAAATCAGCCGAGGCTACCCCGGACAAACCGGGGGAACCAACCAAGAAGCCTAAGGCTACCTCGAAGAAGCCGAAGGAGCCTAAGGAACCTAAGGAAAAGCCGCCTAAGGAGAAGAAACCGGTCAAGAAGCGGGAGAAGAAGCAACCCGACACACCGGTCCCGGCCGCATGAACTGGAGTTCCGGCTGAACCCTCAGCCACATCAACTAGCAACCCGGCTGAGCCCCGGCTCCGAAGCGAAAGTACGGGACGGCGAAGAAGCCTAAGCCTAAGCTCACGGCTCAGGAGGTACTTGAGGAGGCTCAAGTAGCTGAAGATGAAGCCCACAAGGACATCCTCGGGAGAATCACCGAAGGAAGGGCTGAACCGAAGCCGAAATCAACGAAGAGGGCCAAAACAGCAAAAACCACCACACCACAACAATCAAAATAGGGCCCATAGAAAACTTAGAATTAGTTAGGGCTTAGCTAGGATTAGTTAAGTTAAGAATTGACCTTTGGTGTCGGAATGGAACCTCTTCAGTTGTGCATGGAACCTTCAGTTGAATTGCCTGGCTTAATCAGAATGTTAACGAGCCGTATTTGCTTATCTCAATAGCCTCCCATAACGATGTCTGACCGACGACGAGATCCTCCATCGAGTGGAAGCGGGAGCAGCAGACGCGACAACCGACGGTCACAGCCTTACCCGCTTGATCGGTCGAGCTCAAGAGCCGACACACGTTCAGCTACCCAGACGCCAACCCCACAGGTAATAAATCCGCATGCGAACATAGCGGCAGATTCTTTGGCAGGTTTAACGGTCGGGTCACGGACGGTAACTCAGCCCCGGACGATCCCTCTCCAAGCCTTGCCACCGGGCACTATGCTCGACGACACCGGACTTTTGGTGAATGTGAGCGCGGCCTCCGGTCCGAATGTACCGGCAGTACCGATCGGCCCAATAGGCCAGATCCGCCCGCCACTTCTACCGGGACCATTCATCCCCGGACCAGTCATGCCGCAACCGGTACCTTTCATCCCCGTAACGGTGACGGGCATTCAGCAGGTCCCAATAGGACCGCTGATGACCCAAGCCGGGATGAACCTTCAGCCGAACCAGATGTTCGCCATGTTTACCCAATGGTGTAATCAGATGGGCATGAACCAGCCACAAGGCGGCTTGGTCGGCCCACTGGGACATTTCCCGGCAACCGGACACATGCAACCCCGGCAGCCCCGCCACAGCCGATTTCACCGGCAGGACCACGCCAGGATGGCACAAATATGCCTCCGGTGGTCTCGGCGACGGCGCAGCCAGACCGGCAACGGACACCATCACCGTTAACCCGGTACTATGAAGACGGAACGAAAGCCTTTTCCGTCCAAGTCTTGAAACGACCGAAGCCTACCGCGCCAACAACGGAGGCAGCCCCGGCTCAACCTAAAGCTGGACCTTCGGCGACCGCAATTACGGTCGAACCGATTTCGGCTACCTCCTCGGCCGGATCCAGACGACAGATCCGACCCTCGGAAGAGCTCCAATTAGGGCTCATGGAAGCCAAGAGTGAGAGAATCATCCTCCAGCGCAGGATTGAAGCTCTCAAGTTGAGCGATCCCAACTTCGCGCAGGAGCTGACCCGGCTGAATGCGGAGATGCAAGAGCTGGAACACCATATCCGGGATACTCGAGCCATTCTCCAAGCCCGGCAGTCAACTTCCGAAACCAGAAAGAGGGCCGGCCTCAGCAACCGCAATTACGGGGGCTCTGGCCGGATCAACTAACCCCTCGATGACCGAAGTACAAGCGCTACTCGCAGAAACGGAAACCTGGGCACAACAAATGCGGAACCGAGGGTTTGAGGGGAGCTTGAAGAACTTACCCGAACGGAACAGGGACAGGGAAACCTGGATGGCACCCTGACCCTCGGAGCCGAAGTACTTCGGAAGCTGTCACAAGACCCCATGACAGAAGGGCAACGGCAGCTACTTTATGGTCACTGTCGAACCTTGAAGCTCCAACTGGAGGAGGCTCGAACGTCCTTCCCGTTAGGAGCGGATCAAAGATCGGCTGTAGCAACCGCAAGTACGGGGGCTTCAGCCGGACCAGTCAACCCTTCGCTGCAACTGACAGTATCGGCTCCCGGACCGGAGCCCCCAAATAGGGGCGAGGTGTCCGGGACAACAAGCCAAGGGAGCAGTCGAAACCGACCAGAACCTTCGGCACCGGCTGACATGGCGGAAGACCGAAGAAATGACCCATCCCATCTCCAACTTTACAATACGTTGGCAGAGGTGGACCGGTTGTCAGCGTACCTGTGCCAAAAACAACGGGAAACGCCCCACGACGAACCACGGTACCTGGACCAAGAATTGGCCATTAACAGCCTGGTTCACGACCTGTACATCTTACGGAGGTCCAACGACGTAAATAACCCGACCGCTGGCCAACTTCAGCAATTTCGGGCAGCCTTCCGAAACATCCGGAAGCTGATCGACCAGCACCCCAGAACCCAGTCAGAGCTAAGCCCATCTCCCGAGGCGTCGATACAACTTATCGCCACCCCACCACCGGCGGAACCGATCGAAGAACCCTCATCGCCGATCCCTTCCCCGGACATCGAGATGATCGATGACCCGCCACCGATGGACTTCGGCACGGCCATAACCACCGAAGAACTCAACCGGGAGTTGGCCGAAACCCAACAGACGGCGGACCTTCTTACCCGGCGGATCGACACACTCCAACCAGATGAAGAAGTGACTCGGAGAATCATCACGGAACAACGTGATATTGTCCAGGGACATGCGGACAAAATGCGACGGAAGATTGAGGCTCGGAGCCACAAGAAGGCCCAGCCTCAGCCCGCCGCACCGGAGCAGGTCAACCCACCCGGCTTACCCCGTCCAACTCAGCCAGAACAGGCCAGGCTCAGCTCCCCGGAGAGAGAAATTCAGGCTCTCCAGGAGGAATTAGCCGTGAACGAAGGCTATGCCCGGGACCTGGAGGGTCAATTGGCTAACCCCCTGGACTTGACCCCAGCCCAGAAGAGGCTGAGGGAGAAGATTCGTGAACAGTATAAAGCAACACTTCGGGACATTGAATACTTGAAGTCCGACTTGGAAGCGGCAAAGGCTCAGAAGAGGCGCGAGGAAGAGTGCCGCAATACGGTTCCACCTCAAGCCTCGGCTAACCAGCCGAGCCAAGCCTCGGCTAACCAGCCGAGCCAAGCCTCGGCTAACCAGCCGAGCCAAGCCCCGGCTAATCAGCCGACCGGACCCTTCATCAAGTTGCCGACCCAACCTCCGGAAAACCCGTCGACCCAGTCGGTAGCGACCCAACAAGTTACACCGACTGAACGAGAATCACCTCGGTCGAGGGTTCGTAGGATGGAAGCCATACCTGACTTGGGAGTCCTTCCACCCGGCACTCAACCCTACATCGTTGAGGCAATAACCCGGGCGAACAACATCCTGGCTGAGGTGCGGACTCGCCGAGGCTTTTGTAACCGGCATAGCGAAGAATTCTTCCGGTTGGACGGAGACATCACCATGGTGGAAAGTTACACCAGGTCCGTCCGTATATTCTTACATCCAGACGCCCCGAAGGATCAGCTAAGTACGGCACAACTCCAGTCGTCCGTGATTTGGCTGTCAAC
This sequence comes from Paramacrobiotus metropolitanus, assembly GCF_019649055.1. Lineage (NCBI taxonomy): Eukaryota > Metazoa > Tardigrada > Eutardigrada > Parachela > Macrobiotidae > Paramacrobiotus > Paramacrobiotus metropolitanus. The sequence continues at coordinate 210,133 of NW_026570315.1, read as the reverse complement.
CTTCATCCGAGAATACGAAGAGGAACGGCAAAAGAAGGAGCAACGGGAGGCAGAACGCGCCCCTAAGGCTCAGCAGTCCAGGATCCGGCAGAATAAAACCCCCAATGCAGGGTACATCTGCCCCGTTAACCCGGATACTAACCCTTAAGCCACCGGCCACAGCCTCCCCAACCATGGCAGACTGGCCGTTATCGATACCCGGAATGGAAGACACCATTCGACGGGCACTTCAAAGGGCCGAGGATGCCAGCCATGAGATGCACGAACTCTTGCACTCTATAAATGCATGGGATCCTCGGGCCGCAAGACTTGATGTTGATGTTAATACCTTGGACGAGGCCCGGAGAACCATCGCGAAGCTTTTTAGTCCTAACACCATCAGAACCCCAGAGACGGAGGACGCCCTAACACGGGCTCTTCAGGATATCAAACGGGTCACCGAAGAACATTATCGAAACAAAAGGCGGCGAGCTGCGGAACGAACCGCCCAACAGGCTGGGACGTCCGCAGCCCCGGCTAAACCATCGGAGCCTATCGGACCCGTCACCCAACCTGATGAACCCATGGACGTGCCACCCCTGGAGGGTGAAGAAGAGAACCTTGAGCCTTCGACCATCGAGCGTGAGGCTTACGCACGTACAAGGGACTTAACCCCGGAGAGAACCCCGGAAGGAAGGGCTATCCATCAACCCGGAGGCCCTGACTCACCGAAATTCACTCGGAAGCCCAGATCGAAGGATAGGGATGAAGAGAGCGGCCCAAGAAGGCGCCTCGTCGGAAAACCCCCTCCACCGGTCCGAACCCTCGAGCAACTTCGAGAGTTCATGATGCAGGTCCCAGCACCAGCACCCCGGGAGATGGCCACAAGGCGGCTCATCAGCCCAGGAAGGTTAAACCAGTGTTGGAACCCACGGAACGGGAAGCCTTAGCCTACCATAATCAACTGGTAGAGCAGATCAAGCAGGCTGAATTTTACCGTGTCCTTTAGGAAGGCGAGCTCACTGGTGGACAACTTTACGGGCCAATGTCTTCGAGGGACCAGATTCGCATCACCCAAAGGATAGCCGACCGGGCAGCCGACCGAGATACCCTCTTACGCAGGCTCCTGGCACTCAGGAGCGGGATGCAGGTACTTCGCCAACAGAAGTTACCGAGGGTAGTGCTGGAGTATGCACAACTGCTACGGAATCAAAGGATTAACCCGGCCGTATACATACGCGAGCCACCCTTGGAGCCCGGTCAGCCCAAATCGGACTTCATCAAGGAGACCATGTCGGACCACTCGGGTGATGAAGACCCTGAGCACGTCCATACCGAACCGGACAGCGACATGGACGAAGAGAAACAGTGGCAGCTAGCCCTATTAGCGGATGCTCGGACGACATCCCGGCTGTCATCAGAAGCCATGTCGGCAACACCGACCGGTAGACGGAGTAGATCCCCGGTTAAACAGGTGTCTCCAACTAGAGCCCTGTCCCAGCCCAACCGGATGCCGAGCATGAACCCTATTCAACCCCCGCCACCGGGGTTTTCCCCAAGACGGAACCCTCGGGAGGCTCCACCGGAACGAATGGACACTTTATCCCCAGCAAAACCAGAGCCTACGGCAAAAGAGCCCGGCAGCATGGCTTCGGTACCGGACATAGCCGCTGAAGTCACGGTCGAAAGCCAGGTACAACCAGTTGTGCAGCCCCAATTAGGGCCCCTGGTTCGTAACGTAGGGTACCGGCAGTACCATAACGACCCGGCTATGGACCCCATCAAGGACCTTACAATCACCGAATGGGATGATTGTATTAACCGAGCCGCCAGTGCCGAGCGGAATTACTTTAACGCTCTCAAGGACCGCCGAGGCAACCTGCCCGATAACGACTCCAACGAAGTCATCCGGGAATATCACAACTTGACCGAACGGATGAAGGAAATAGTGCAGCAGATGGGTGCTGACTATCGGCAGAAGCGAGCCTCCGGACAGATCCCGGCGCCTCACCCCATCGCACCTTCACCGGTCACCGGACAAGAAACCCTTAAGCCCACGAGAACCCATAAGGTGTCCGTGGTATCGTCAAAACGGATGATTCAGCCGACCCGAAAACCCTCTGTCCAAGTCTGCGACGAACCCGCACCGGGACTTAGCGGAGTAGTAATTCACTCGGCTAACTCGGCTACGGTACCGAAGAAACAGGAAGTCAAGAAAGCAGTCTCAAAGAAGGAATCACCGAACCGCTTGTCAAGAAGGCTCGCGGAGGAAATGACACCGACGTCTCCGACGCAGAAGGACGCCGGGACAGGACTCGAAGAAGGGTTAGACCCCAGATGTCATCCTCGGACAGCGAATTAGATACCGAATCAGGCCGGCAGGAACCCGACAAGAACCGGGGGCCTAAGCCGAAACTTAAGCCTGGTCAGAGTGTTGACGCTTGGGTCGACGAGATTCGCCGATGGGCCGATGGGAAGCCTCCAATAGAGGCACCCAAGGCCAAACCAAAGCCCTTGGACGTAAGCACCCCGCTGCTTCAGAGGATGATCGACAACTCTAACCGTAGAGAGGGCCGAAAGGAAGCCAAGAAGGCGGAACCGAAGGAAGAATCAGAACCTCAGGAGGTGGAGATGAGAACATCTTCACCGGAAACCCCTCCGAAGGCTCTAGATGAATCTGACCGGATGGATGTGGCGTCCACAGAACATCTAGCCGAGGGTCCCGACGAAGAACTCTGGGACTACGACGCGGACACCGACCAGTCTGACTTACCAGCCCCGGATAATATCCGAGATAGGCTGCCGGACAGACAACCTTCGGAGCCTGAACCCTCCTTCCCTAAAGCCCCTTTTAATCAAGACGTCCGGCGCATGATCACCACTGCTGATATGCAGAGAAGGGACGTCTACCAGGAACTGGTAACCAAATTGACGGAGATGTACCAGGTGAAGAAGGGACACTTCCTAACCAAGCAGTTCATGCCGAAGATCATCGCCTGGATACAGGACGAAGCCTTGGCTCTCATACTCCACCGGTCATGGGACACCATGGTAGAGCTGATCTTCCCCAAACCACCGAATAAGCTCCGTCAGGAAGAACCCATACCCGAAAGGATCGTCAGAGCTATCGGATACTATCGTAACCCGAGAGGCTCAACCCGACTTCAGATCGCTCGGTTCCTTAACGTAATGTACACCTACGGGGATAAGCCTAAAGGCGAAGCCGAGATTGAAACGATCCAGACGAAGATTGCCCCAATTCTACACCAGATGGTCAGAGATAGGGAGCTGCAAACCACCAATGCGCAGCGCGGACAGAACCTACGGTACACTGTCCCCGAATTCATCCCCCTGTCGAAACGAAAGGAATTGAAGCTCCGGATCTCGTACGTCCACAACAAGAACAGGGACGCGGCCGGAGTCGACCCTCAACCTAAGGCACCAGGATCACGGCCGGCCCAGGCAAATGTCTGGCTTGAACTCGCCAGATCAACGGCGGCCTCGGCGGGTAGCAGATTCCCCCACGACCGACCCAGGGCACCCGGGGACTCGAGGGTCTACGAAATGATGGAACCCTCGGCCCGGGAATCAGCCAACAAAGTATTCAAGCATGCGGTGCGGGACAGAAGGGCAAGTTCATCAAGGACACACAGTCAGCTCCCCCAGCATCGCAGCCTACCTCCCCGATGGACTTGTCGACTTCGCAGCCAGGAACCTCAAAAAGGGGCCAATCTGCACCTAAGAAGTCCAAGGACAAGGGTCGGACATCCCGGAATGCGCATTCCTTGGAGGGGGAAGAAGACCCTTCCCCGGAAGAGGAAGAAGATCCTGATGATGCCGAGTCGGAACAAGACTCCGACAAATCCGGCAAATCAGACGACGAAGATGATGATGATGATGAAGATCAAGGGAAGCAGCCAACAGCGGCACCCCAGGACCCTAACCCGGAGGACCCGGACCAAGCCGAAGATCCACCGGCGGAAAACCAAGATGACCCGATGGATGGTGAAGACGTCGGCCAGGGTGCCCCTTCTTCCCACCAGCGAGTCTCGGGTCCACCCCACCAGCAAGGTCTATGGGAACGGACACCCAGCCCACCGAGAGATATACTTCTTATGGTGTGGCACGAAGACACAGCGCAGGTGTTACCGCGTGAGATCCCGTCTACGGGTTCCACCACGGTCAAAGCAGCCAGCCACGATGCGAGCGGCTAAACCAAAGTTTAAGCCTAGGATCGCCGACACCGATGAAGGCTGGGTGCACGTACACGCTGCACTCAAAGCGCTGTCTTGGTCCGGCCCACTGTACGCAACCCCGGACTTAGCGTATCAGCTGTTGAAGCATTGGCGTGTCGACAAGGACGGAAGTTGGTTCGACCTCGACCTCGACAGAATCAAGGAATACTATCGGTTGGCTTACGAAACGGGAGCCATCCTTCGAGTTTACACCCATACCGGGAGGCCATACTACGTCTTCCCGAGGGAGGAGCAAGACCCAGCACCTCGGACGTACCTTGGATGGCGTGACGCGGTCATTGCCTGCCTGCGGACGGATCGACACCCAGACGGATTGACCCGCCGAGAGATCTTGAGCCACCTAATTGGTCGGTTCGAGTTCATCCTGATGTCCGCCAGACCTCAACTGGAAGATGATCGGTATCGGCCGATCCGAAGGAAGGAGAGCAACCTGTACCACCTTGCGGACGAACTGGAGTATGTCCTGGTACAGGCCTGCAAGCAGAAAACCCTCGGAATGAGTGAGGCCTACAAGACGCCCACGCAGCGCTTCTCCGTCTTCCACCTACCTATGGACTTCGGCCAATACCTGCCTAAGACCCGGTCAAGCTCGGAGAGCCCAACTAAGGCTCTTACCCGGGCTGCCCGGGCAGAAGAGTCCAAGAAACGGTTAGCACGGGCGAAATCCATCAATCCGGCTGATTTGCCGGATGAAACCCGGAAAGCAACCTGAAAGTGGAGTCATCCGAGGCTCCTTGCCCAATAGGCGAGGGTAGCTAGCCTCTGCAACGGGAAGTCTTTGAGCCCAATAGGCTTGAAGGAAACAACCTTGGAACGGAAGAGAACCGACCGCACCCGACCGTTGTACTTGTCTAATCCTAAAACGTAGAACCCAATAGGTTTACGTAAGGCCCAAAAGGCTTAAAAATAACTTAATAAAATTTAAGTTTGACAACAGCCCCAGCCACAGCCCCGGAGGGAAGCCTATAACCCGGAGTGCCAGACGTGCCGAGCCAACAACGACTCACCGCGGACCCACTTACCTTGCGCGGACTGCTTGCTACGGAACCTGAACAAGCAAGCTCCGGACAGTAGGGCTGACCGTCGAGAACACGCTGTGGCCCTATACCTTCAAGTCGTTACCGGAAACCTGAGCGCGTACCTTCACCTGGTTAGCTCTAGCCGGCTCCTGGACCAGCTGCGCTCACAGGAGATACTTCACCTGTGGGACATGCAGCGCCATCGCCGGGTCCGACAGGAACCCGGATGGCGGAACACCCCACCGGTCCCGGACAACCCTCGGCTGGTCGAAGCCCGTGAAGCACGCCGAGAGACTGAGCGCGAAGAAGAGCGACGGGAAATAGTGGCAGCTGACCGGGAGATTGCCTGCAGACAGCGCGGGCATGAGAAGCGGATGAACCGGGAGAACATCCCACCTCCAACGATTCCGCCCGGCAGGCTTGCAGTGGAACCCAAAAGGTTCCCGGATGAGCCCACCGAACCCTTCACCGCACTGTCAAATGTACTAAACGCAGATGGAGGCATGGTGTCGGTGGTAGCTGACGCGCTCGCTGCGAACTCTATCCCCCTTCAAGGAGCCACCGTGACACTTATCGGACCAGACGGCCGGCAATATATGGCCCAGATTATCCATTCACCACAACCGCAAGCCTCTGCGGCAATACCGCAGGCTCAACCGGAACAGCAGCCGGTAGCCCCGCAAGTGAGTGGCTTACCTCAACCCCCGGCTCAACCGGTAGTTCGCTCGGCTGATCAGCTAGGGACGGTGGCAGTGACCCCAACAGGGTCCACCCCGTCCAACCGAAGAAGTCAGAGCATAGCGGACTTGGCTCCTGGTGACTTACGTCACCGGCTGGAGGGCGACCTGCGTCGGAAGTTGGAGAGCCAGAACAGAGCTCCCACCGGCCTTACCCCGGCTGACCGAGCCTCGAAGGATCGAACCCGACCTTCCCCGGCAAACGATCCGGATCAGAGGATAACGGAGGGTTAGTGGTGAACTCTAACACCAAATCCCGTCGGAGTTTCACCCAACCTGCGACCCGACACCCGGCACCGACCTCGAGACCGGACCCACAAGTGATGGCCCCGGACGAGTTACCGGTACCTCAGTATCCGATACTTGACGTGGAGGTGCCAGGCCAGCATGACCCTCGGTACGACCATGCACGCCGACAGGGCATCGCGGTCGAGGCCCCACACCCGACAGAACGGACGGACTACGTCATGGCCACCATGCGGTACCGAGAGGATCGTCGGACCCAAGTCTGGAACATGATGAACGGCCTACGACAGTTCCTCGGTAACTCCGGCTACCAGCAGATGTTTGAACATCGTCAGTGGCCGGAAGACTTTCAGATGATTGACCGCTTGGCGTACGGCATCGGCTTTCCGCACTTCCGGAACAACGGCCTGCCCAGCTCTACTGACCCGGCCACTTTGGCCACATCACTGGATCGACCCGATTGGTCTCAGCTGAGCCAACTTCCGATATACTCGGACGGACGCGAGATCACGGACCACACAGAATGGGTTGCGCAGTTTGTGCTGCCAGAGGCACAAGCAGCCATGGTAGTCACCGCAGCCCGAGCATCCCGGAATATCCCCGAATACCTTGGAGCCGCGGAACCACAGGCTCAAGGAGATGCCCCATTGGCCTTCCTGACGGCTCAGCGACTGATCTTCGCGGCCCGGCTTGGCCACCATCATAGCAACTACACTCTATACTGTGCGTACCGGAACAACAACATTCCACCCCGGCTGCTGACCACGGTAGCCTTGCTCAGCACGCCGATGCGAGACGCAGTAGTCGGATTGTGGCTTCGGGACTTCCTGATGACGGCGGAACGCTGGCAGAAGGAGTACCAGTATTATCCGGACGAAACGATCGACGTCGATGAGGCTTCGACCCTCTCGGAATGGTGCAGATGCAATCGCCACTTGCCACCAGGGTTTACATCACCACCGATGCCCGAAGGCAAGTCATACTACCGGTATGACATGTGGCTCGGATCATCATCATCCGGCAGAAATCGCCGCCGCCGGGAAGCACGCCGAGTGAAAGCCGGAAAATCGGGTCAGGAGACCCCGGATCCCCAATCGACCTGCACCCAGGAGGCTGAATCCTCAAACCAGCCGAATCAACGCGGCCCGGACAAGGACGACGACTCGGAAGGATCCCACTTCGGTGGTGGAGCCCCGGTCGTCGGGGACTTAGAATGAAGAAGACCGTTAGCCGGACCCCAATAGGGTTAGGCTTACCGTAAAACCGGTCAAATGGACATGACGACATCCCCAATAGGGATGTTGACGAACTTTACCCGGACAAAACCTGAAAAATCCCACAGATCGCAGGGTAACCACATCTGCTACCCATACGAACCCTCAATAAGGGATACGTAGGGTTAGCCCATCCCTGTACTAAGCCTAAACGAACCCTACGGAACGGATTCCCCGGATTGACCCGGTAATCACGGGTGCACCCGTCAGAATTTCAGTGGATGCACCGTACCGGTATGTCTTCCGAGGTTTCCCCCGGACAGAATCCGTCAAAAGGCTCGGATCCTCCGGCTACCTTTAACCCCCGGCACAGATCGTGCCCCTAACCACGTTCTGCTTTGGAGCCACAGACTGTAGGCTTAGCCATGATCGGCTACCATCACCAGCCCAGAACGGAGCCTTTAGCCTAAGCCCGCAGACCGCGGCATCTAACCACTTCTGCTACCGAAGAAAGTCACAGAGTCAGCCATAAGCACGGCTGTCCGTGGATATCTCAGCGAAGGAACTGCAGATCGCAGCCCCTAACCACGATCTGGCTACTAGCTGGACCCTCAATAAGGGATACAATAGTACGCCCCGCAGACCGCGAGTAACCACGATCTTGCTACGAGCTGGACCCTCAATAAGGGATACAGCTAGAGGCCCCGCAGATCGCCGGCAACCTCAACCACCTCGCAGATCGCGCCAACCACGATCTCTACCTCGACGCTGCTTGCAGAGACCCAATAGGTCTCTAGCACAGCTTAGCAGCTCGCGGTAAACCAGAAGGGCGGACCAGAATGGACCCCGTCTTTACAACCTTAGAGTGCCTACCTCGCGGCTTAGACCCAATTAGGTCTGATACAGCCGCAGGAAAGCCTCTTTCTGCACGCTTTTTGCTAGTCGCCCGGTGAAGACTCCCGGCATCACCGACCATGGAGGTCGGACTCCCACCAGAGCATGTTGGGCCAGTTTCGGTCGGTTCCCAATAGGAACCCCCGAACCAACAGGGGCCAGAATCGGATTCCCACAGCCCAGAGGCTCATCATTAAACCCACAGGGGCTTGGACCCCCGCCCAGAGACATCTTTTACCGGATCAACAGGGCTCGGATCCTGCCCAGAGGCCTTACATCCCGGTAGCAACCCTATCCTCAGTGCCCAATAGGTGCTAGAGGGTCACTTAGAGGGTTTTGCCCGGATGGAACCTTCGACAGACCATCAACTAAGGCTTGCCATCGGACTTAGAGCTTATACCAGAGGCTGCCAGTGGACTTAGAATTTTTCCCTTCAAAACCGGGGCCACCCTCGGATTCAACCCTTGGACCCTGGATTCGACGTCAAAGTCCGGCATCAACCCTCCCGATGTTGCCCAATAGGCGACAGAGGACCGTAACAGGGTTTTTGCCCGGACAGGTTACCCAGGACATCGCGTAACCACGATCTACCAAAGCAGCCAAGGATCCCATCGGACTTTACCTCATTAACCGAGGCTGCGAAAGGACTTAAAATTTCTGACCGAGGCTGACCCTCGTGTATCGAGGCTACCCCGGCTCAGACCCTTAAACCCTGACATTAACCGGTCCAGGTTGCCCAATAGGCAACAGGACGCGAAATTACGGTTTTTGTCCGGATGAAATCCCGGAAAACCGGTACTTTACCGGAAGATTCCCCTGTAAGAAGACCCAATAGGTCTTGTCCTAACCTAGAGAGGGAGCCTTACGGCTTCGCGTACTGCGACGGTGCCTCTCCATTCACCTTACCGTACGAACCCCGGCAACGCTGGTTCTATTCAACTTTAACCGGAGGATCCCCGGTCGGAATGTGAGTTCCATGCCCGTTTCTCACCCGGTTTGTGGAGATCCATGTCAAACCCGAAGTCATTTGGTCGGAAGTAAGTTTCGAGCCTGTTTCTTACCCGACCCTCGGTGAATTGAACCGGAAACACCGGGTATCTCGAGAACTGATGCCTCGAACCCGGATGACCGGACATCCAGTGGACTGGTGCCCCTGTGTACGGATCAGCTCTAGTCGGAATGAGCACCCGGACTAAAGTCCCGGACCAAAGACTTTGAGTTTACTTTTTTTACTCGGAATGATGTTCTCATTTTATTAGATCTGTAGCAGATCTCTTTTATTAACCTGCTCACCAGGAATTGTGATGTTTTTACTATTAACGCGAGAGAGAGAGAAGATTGATTAACCCTATTTTTTTACTTTTCGCCGTTACGGACCATCATCAACAGAAGCCTACACCGGTCCAGCTACAACACCGACCGACCTTCGGATTTCTGCCGTGAGTTGTTTCGCCACCACGGGTCCGGAGGAGAGCGCGGTGCCGTGAAGACCCACACTGGACACCCCCGAGGCGATGCCACCGACCCCAATAGGGTCGTGTGCGGAGCGGGCACTGGGACGGTAGGAGTCGGGTCCTTCGGAGGGGCTCGGACTCCCGCCTAGAGGCATGTTGGGCCAGTCGCTATGGCAGCCTACGAGTATGGCAGCTAGCGACAGTCCCGCTTCCGGTGCATGGCTCAGTGGTGCACAATATCGCACACACTCACGCCTGCACGCACTCGCTCAGTCGACGCCGAATCACTGGCCTCGACTCCGCCTTGCCACACCTACGGCTTGACGTCTCGGCCAATCAGCGTTCGCCATTCGCTCGTGTTGGATCTGCCCAGTGCCGCATTAGGCTTTTCTATGTTACGGCTCGATATGCCGCTTGTTCATGATCAGTAATCATTCTCACGCTGTGCTGTACACTAGCATACGCTTATCGAGCCTTCACGTGCTTTGTGTTTTGGTTCCTTGCATTATTGATTCCTCAATAAAGCCATTGTTCTCACACTCGTGAGCCTTTGTTCGCCAGCTGTCACACTTTGCCGTTTTAGTTTGCCGTTTCAACTTTACCTTTGCCTTTGCCGGCGGAAAAGCCGTTAGCACAACAATTTGCCGTTTCAGAACGCAGTCTCTAAAAGCCTTATACCAGAAGACTTTAATTTCAATAGCACGATAACAATATCAAGAGTTAGTTCCACTTAAACAAAACAACATTTTCTGCGGTGCCCATAACAGAAGCGGCATTACCCCTTTGAACTGCTAAAGAAATATTCTGCCTCAAAAATTCGTGGCTGCGAATCTCGCCTGTTTGTAGCTCGATCCTCTTTCCGACCTCTTTAAGCAGCTTTTTAGCTGATGTACCAAAACTTCCGAAAGTCTCGAATCCGACGGCGGCAAACTCATACCGTCCTGACAGGAAGTTGTATTTTCTCACTTTATCGGCTTCGGCCTGGTCGGCTGCCGCTCCGGCTTTTACGCTGGTGTGATCCAAGTAAGACAGAGCAACGGTGTCGACAACGGTTACATCCCACGCCAAACACAGCCCTCTGGCCCAGGGAAAAGTGGTAACACCATCTGGACGTGTGTCGTTATCGTGGTGCATGCCTCTAGGCTCCGTTCGCGCCGGGATGCCTGCTGAAACCAGAGCCCGTCGCAGAATATCATTAATGCAGTAGTGTCTGGGCAGTCTTCCAGCAGAAAATTTGCAACTCAATCCATGGTGGCCGTCAGTAGCGACTTCGGCACCACACCTACACTGGTGCTCGGCAGATGCAGGTGCACCTAGTCGAATAGCGACGGTAATGCGGAAGGATTCGTCGTCAAGTAAGTTGCCGATTGACGATGAGGGGAGAGCTTGTGTCCAAACATCTGACTCTGGTGTAGAAGTCGCAAGTAGTCGTGCCTTGTTCGTGGTATTAGAAGCCTCGTACAGCAAGGTTGCCTGCTCTGCTAGGCAGTATGGCGTATCCCATGCACGTTGCAGGTGTTTGCTTTCGGCGAGAGGCGGTGATGCGTCGTCGGAAAGATAGCTCCAAAGCGTAATGTGGTTTATTGCATCGACTCCCGTTGAGTGCGGCAGTAGTTTAGACACGAGGCTCTGGGTAGCGTGAATCGAGGCTAGATAAGCCGGCAGTGATGATTCTACCCGTCGGATGCCTAATCCACCACAACGCACTGGCAAGGAACCCTGACGCCACGCAGATGGGTTCATGCGGACATTACATATAGACTGTAGCGATTCCAGACCATCATCGGTGCCGCACGCGCTATTGGTCTAAGTGTCAACATGGCGAAATGCGAAATTTTTGTTAGTGAAGGTAGCACAGATGATCAGGATGCTGCTGCCAGTACATTCCTTAGTCGGTTTCCACCAGTTACGGTAACCACACCAGAAAATCTGTGTTTACTCAGGGCCCCACTTTTGAAGGAAAAATTGCGATGCAACATAAGGCAGAAGTAATGCGCCTTAGAGCCAGCCGTCTCGAGCTTTTACCCAAGCACCAAGCCTACTTTCTCCTAAAATGCAGTCTCTGTGCACCGAAAGTTATTCACCTGCTGCGGTGTTGTCCAACTTTCGAAGTACGAGACAGCCTTTGTGAGTTCGACGAAGTACTTAGGGAAATTGTCCGCAACTGTTTCGATCTGCCCGCCCATGGTTCCGTCGTCAAGGAACCACGCATTGAATTCAGACTTGATCGAAGATGTTATCGAAAGTATCCCCAGTGAGAACAAAAGTGGGCCAAGCGGGTCACCTTGGTGGACACCGCTCTGTGAAGACAAAACTTCATCATCGATATACAGATCGGTGTAATGACCGTAGCAGGTATACAGATAACTGGCATATTCGGGAAGATGAGCACCGGCAACCTCCATGATGGTGGCACGGGAAATGCAGTTAAAGGCGTTTCTAAGATCAATTTTGAACGCGATTTGTGTAATGGGTACGCTCCCCTATCAGGATAGCATAGAGGAAGTTTTTCTGTTATAATGACGTTCTGTTTTGGTACTAAGTTTGTACTTGTACTACGATGCTTATTAAAGGTAGCGGCATTTTCAAAAGTATTTTCACGCGGTCCGGATCACTTTTTAAGAATTCTCGCGCCGAATGGACAATGGCTTCAGATCCCCCTTTGATACCGAATCCCAGTTGACTTGGCTGCAGTGTTGTCGTGGTGCGCACTTTGACGCGACTGCAGATGACTTTGGCAGCCAACCTCCTCAAAGTGTTACCGATAGCGATAGGGCGCAGACCGCCATCTTTTTTCCGCAAAGCAATAAGCTTGGCGCCGAAAAAATACGGACGGATAGGATCAGGAATATTTCCCTTGATGACAATGTCCAACAGTTGGGCCATGGTGTTGCAAAAACTTACTGACACATCATCTTTCGTTTTCCCCATCATGTCCAGGAGATGCTGCGGTAAAAGGCCGTCCGGCCCCGCAGCGGAACCTCGTCGAAAACTGGAGATAGTTTGGCGCACTTCATCAGCTGTTACAGGCGGCGCTTATGCAGTGGCTGCAGATCTGGCAAGCAGGGGAGATTCTGGATATTTAGCTGTCATAACTTCCAAAACCTCATGCGACGTTTCGGCTATGGCGTCAGTGGACATGAGAATGCGCACGGCTCCCGAGCAATCGCCATCGTCGATCTTCATACCCACACGTCTTGTCAGTTCACTATTGGGGTTTTCTGGTTTCTTGGGCTTTTTCCTTTTTTGAGCTGGCGGAGGACGTTCCTTCCCGCTTTCAAATTCCGCTACTGCCTGTTTAATAGTGGTGGCAAGCGAAACTTTGCGGGCGCCATTTGAGCTTTCCGGAACAGCTAAAACCTGAGACGCAAAGGACAGGAGACGTTGTCCAGTAAGGCTCATCATTGTTTTGCACCACATTTTTGATGGCTTTCTCGAATGACTCTGCTCCGGCCCGACGGGCGCCATGTGGCATCCTGCGGATGATTCGCTCCTTCGGCAGCGATGGTCTGGGTGCAGCTGCAGCGGCCTGGTTAACTGTCGATGGCGCAGAAGGGGCTTGAGAAAGAACCTGTTGCGTCGCTATTGGAATCAATACAGGGTTCGGGGACAAGGTTTTTGGCCACGAACGTCTGTGGGTTCCCCATCCCTGTAATAATTTACCGCAGCCAGAACAAGAATATTGAAGGCATGGTAACAGCGTACGGCTGGAGACACACGATTTAAAGAGAACCAGGACTGGAGACTTACGAGTAAAGCCTTTGAAGTTGGAATACGAATTACCGTTAACACATTGCCATTTTCGAACTTCTCTTGTGCTGTTTTTTTCATACTTTTTATACGTAATAAATATAATTTTTTTGTTGTATGTGGAAAGATATATGTGGGAAGACTTTTACAGTCGAGTTTTCATTCATAACATGCTTACAAAACAAATTTTGAAATTGCAAGGTCAAACGAAAAAAAAAATTCTTAAAAATTATAAAGCACTTTCAATATTGTCTGACGTTCGTAAAATTTGCAACATCATACGCAATGTACGCAATGTAAGTAGTCTTGTAGTCTTGTGGTTAAGCGAGTGCAACAATGCAAAATGGTTAAGCGAGTGCAAAATTATGGTTAAGCGAGTGCAACAGCAGATGGGTGAAAAGCTTAGAAAAAAACAGCTGGGATTTGGCACTCCCGGCGGCTGTGAGACCTTGTACATACTGCCAGGCGATTTCTTACGACCCCTTCAGAAGAAGTACGAGTCCTTGTAAAGTTCGACTTTCGAAACGCATTTAAGACGATCCATCGCGATAAAATGTTACAAATCGTCCATTCTGAGTTGCTAAGAGTACGTTCACTTCATTAGCCAGTGTTATCAAAATTCAACCAGTTTAGCTTTTGGCGAATGGAATACTCTGTGACAGGCTGGCGTTCACAGGTAGATCCTTTAGGCCCTTTACTTTTTTCCCTCCTCATATTACTACTGATATTGTCTTTGGTGTCACCGCTGAAAGCATGGTACTTGGGTGATGGTGTCATAGGTGGCAGTTTGAACGACGTACTAGACGATGTAGCTAAGGTCATTGCTACCGCCAGTGAGTACGGTTTGGAGTTAAATCTCCTAAAATGCGAGTTCTTTATTTTCGGTGGTACTGTAGAAGATCGTGAAACTGCGCGACAAACATTTGTCAATCGTTACCCAGAATTCCTACAACCTACAGAAAGTGAATTGGTATTGCTCGGTGCTCCCCTTTTGCAGGCCGCGATTCCGAACGCAATCGTTAAAAGGACACAAGATCTTCAGAGACTGTCCTCAAAGCTAAGTATTCTGCCTGCACACCAGGCTTATTTTCTTTTGCGCACCTGTATTTGTATTCCCAAAATGAATTATTTACTACGACCAAGCCCAACTTGGTTGTGCAGTAACGAACTGAATATCTTCGATAATACAGCAAAATCGGCGCTAGAAACAATAGCGAACGTTAAAATGGATGGCATTACTTGGGCACAGGCTTCGCTCCCTGTTTTCAGTGGCGGGCTGGGAGTTTGGCTTGTGGCAGAACTAGCGACTTCAGCCTGTTTGGCTTCGGTTTATGCCACATCGTCTCTAGTTTCGAGCATCGCCCCTAGAACGGAGAGGCTTGACTTGGTGCACCAGTTGTGGCAAGCAGCATCGGGTGCTGAATTACCTTCAGAAAACCAACGAAAAACGCAGAAAGTGAGGGACGCCGCTGTGGTCAAAAAAGCTTGCGAAGATATCACAATCTTGTATGTAAATGATGTTACACATTGTGCGCGTTTGCTTGCAGTTGCGCGGCCGGAATCGGGCAAATGGCTGAACGCCCTCCCTGTACCTTCACTCGGAACGTTGATGTCAGACGAGAGTTTCCGTGTAGTAGTTGGACTACGTGTCGGCGCGCCAATTTGCAGTCTCCATCTTTGCGCTGACTGCCGTCTGCCTGTCGACCAGTACGGCCACCATGGACTTTCGTGTAAGAAGAGCGCTGGACGTTTTTTTCGTCACTGATCCTTGAACGAAGTATTTCGGAGAAGCCTAGTTACCGCCATTATACCGGCCGTACTAGAACCGAGAGGGACCAACGACGAGGATGATCGCCGGCTGGATGGTGTGTCGCAGTTGCCTGGGACGTGACATGTGTTGACACCGTGGCCTTGTCTAACGTCATCAGCAGCAGCATTAAAGCCGGAGAAGCTGCCAGGAAATCGGAAGAAGAAAAGTGCCGAAAGTACGAATATCTGGCACCGGAGTACGACTTCGTCCCTTTAGCTTTCGAGACTTTTGGCGTCGGCGGCCCAGCTTGTATGAAATTTTTAAGTGAGCTAGGAAAACGTTTGAAGGATGCTTCTGGAGAAAAACGATCATAAGAGTCCTGGATGCAACGTCTTAGTATAGAATTACAGCGCTGGAATGCGCTGTCTGTGACGTCCACTATTCCACGTTTTGATGGTTTAAATGCTGTTTACTTTGTGTTATAATGTTTTTTGTAAGTGATGTGCAAATTACTGTCTAATAACTAAACCAATAAAATTTTAACGTCTTGTAGTCTTGCGCCGGCAGGGTTAAAACCTGGCAGTGGCATGGCATGCGATAAAAACTGGAGACTTTGGCAACTGGCAAGTGGTAAAATCTGGCAGATGCCGCATAACATGTGGCACTATGGCCTCGTCCCGATTTCGAAGCGAATCTCGCTATGGTACGGTTGCTCGACCGCACGAGATGGCTGTATGCAGTGGCCATGCCTACAAATACGGTACGCGAAGCCACCTCGCGAGGTGGAGTTGCTGTATCGCAACGAGATTCGCTTCGAATTCGGGACAAGGCCTATGTATAAGCGGATTCGGAGCGTTTGGCCCACTGTATATTGTAGAAACTCTTGCCAATATATATGCAGTTTTCCATTAATTTAATGTGTTAACGGTATTGGCCATGCATAATGTTCATACATAATAACCTCGTTAAAACTGACACATCATGAGCGTGTTATTCATTCGAAAAATTAGACGCCCCCCCCCCGTAATAAACGCCCCCTCCCGAGTCTCTCGAAAAAATAAACGCCCAGGGCGTTAATATCGGATTTTACGGTACAATACAAAAGGATAAAAACGCTCATTTAAAAGACAATCGCGTTCTTTCCGATTTAAGACGCACACCGCTGGAATATGCCTTGTGGTTGAGCATAGGGCTTTTTTCGTTTAATTAACCCGTTCCACACCATGTGTGTTAGACCGACATGGTGGAGAACTTCTTCTGTATAGTTCGTTGTTATGGTCGTAGGTTGCTTTAAATGGTTTTGTATCAAAGAAGAGATGTTAAACTGCAGTTTGAACTATTAAGTCGTTAGCCCCACCATGTCCGTGAGGTCTGGAGGGTGACCAAACATGGTCAAAAATGACCAAACCGGGCTCCCGGAGATCTTGCTTCTCTCTACACTTACCTTCAGATCAGACAATTACCACAAAAATTAGAAAGGAAGTTATTGTCAAGCTTTGTGGAAGAGTGAAACAAAGTTTAGAGAAATAAACACCCGCGGGTCAGTTCTGGTCAACTGAAAATACCATGTCGAATTTGACACGGTTGGGATGGTACTTATTTATTAATAATCTTTTAAAACCCATATCAAAAGATAGAAAAATCGTACACGGTGGCCAGGGTCAAAAAGAGGGAGGAATTTTTGAAGCGAGGGAGGGAGGAATTTTGAAATGGTCAAAAAAAGGAGGAATTATTTCGAAGTTCAAATGAAGTACTCAGGGACTTCGAACACAGGTCACCGAGGTCGCCACCAAGATTTTCTCATTATATGCACAGTTTGAAGGGCTGAGTCAGGCTGAAGTACTCGGGGACCCCAAACCTCGCGAGGTCGCCGCCAAGATTTCCTTAACAAGAGGGCACGCTTCGCTCGCCTGCGTTCCTAACTCAAGACATGTTGAGGGTTCGATGAAACCGAACTACCAGTGACCTTTAGGTCGCCATCGATTTGCATGGTGATTCCTGAACAGTTTGACAAGCTGAGTCGAATTGAAGTACTCGGGGATCTCGAACTGGATCCCCAAGGTCGCCATCACGACATGTACCATATACGCACAGTGTGATGTGCTGAATCGAACTAAGTACTCGGCAACCTTGAACTGGGTCCCTGAGGTCGGCACCTCGATATGTACCACATATACACAGTATGCCGTGAACTGAAGTGCTGAGGGTTCTCGGACCCGCTTCACCCAAGTCGCCACCACGATATATCTTTTATATGCATAGTTTCATGTGCTTTATGAAACCACTGCTTGAGAACGTAGAAACGGGGAAATTTTCTAAATACGTTCAAATGTTTCTAAAAATTTTCACTAATATTTCTTATTATAGTTTTACATTTTCCTGAATGTATTTAATATTCTAGATAATCCTTTTCATATTCCTGACTATATTTCAACATATTTTGCGATAGTTGAAAATATATCTGTAATTATGTCTTAATATTTTTTGCACATTTTCCGATGCATGTAGCATGTGGTATATTGTCCACACTCCTATTAAAACGTTCATTTTATTCCTCGAGTTTCTCTCACATTTGTTCCTTATAGCGGGACACAGATATGTCTACTACGTACGTATTACCTGCATTACTGATGAATAACGCAGATGCAGAATTATCCAAGAATTAATATTATACAATTAATTTCATATTCTGTTTAGAAAATGAATTGCATAGTGCTTTTAAAATAACTGTTATTAAATTAACCAGGAAAATTTAGGAATCCATTCGAAAGTGCAAATTTAAATTTGAATTGAACCTGTAAATAAATTTTTTTAAAGCAGAATCTTAGTTAACATGATTTTTATTTGGGCAGTAATTGGAAGGTTAAGAGAAGTTCCCGTTTCAAATTTCATGAATTACTTTAAAATTTCGGCTCTTTAAAATAAAAAAAAATTAGGCAGCCAGAAAAATTCAAAAATTTGTATTTCTTTTAATTCGACTGAGCTTTATCTCATTTTCTATTCAGCGCTTAACACAGGCAGTTAAGGGATTTGGCCCAGTACATAGCACCAAAATTGTATACAACCACGGCAACTTTCGCTGCCGCGCACTCCTAAACACCTTTTTGCATTGCTTTATGATATTTTGCAGCCAAAGGATTTGTATAAACAGCCGAAAAAACTGTTTGTGCGCTCAACATCCGGTTCGGGATTTATTAGTGAAATGAAGTTCCAAAAGTGTAAACGCGCGGAGGCGTACCAAAAGTCTCGTCATGCACCGATGCTCTTTAAAGTTTGCACGAAAACCCACATTACTATGGTGATCGTTTTGGTACCGAACCAGCTTTCTACCTTTTTTTTAATTCTAAGTTAATTGTTAAAATTTTTGAAATTCGTTTACGAAATTTGAAAAAAATGGTAGAAAACTGGTTCGGCACCAAAAAGATCTTTTTAGTAATGTGTGTTTTCATGCAAAGTTTGAAGAGCATCGATTCATAATGAAACTTTTGGTACATCTCCGCGCGTTTAAGCTTTTGGAATTTTATTTCATTGATAACTTCCGAAACGGATGTTGCGCGCGCAAACAAATTTCACGCCTATAGGCGCTCCCAGAGTTGGTGTTCGCTCAAAAGACAGAACAAAAAAGAAAAAGACCGAACAGCGAAAGACAGATTCAAAGACAAACTGTTCAAAACAATATACCGAACCGAACAAGTTTTCTTGTCTTTCTGAAACTTGTTCATTTTAAGCAGCTCGCTCATAGTTATGGACTTGCGGGAACACATAATTTTCTCCTTCAAATTTCTACGCCTAATGAAAAATACGATGTACGTACGATGTAAGCGCACAGTGCACGCATTTGTTTTAATCCGGCGTAACGTTAACTTTGGACTGTTAACAGTTTTTGCAATCCCTTGATCAAAGAAATAATTTTGAATCTTTTTCAAAAACTGTAAATACCACAAGCTGCCAGTTAGCTTTCGAAAAAAGATATCGTTAAGAAGAAACTGTCCACTTTGCTAGCCTTTCCAGCCCTTGCAAAAGCGTTGTTAGCGAACCCGAACAGTGTTATTCATCGGGAATAGTACATCCGACCATTTAATTTTACTCGCCGCCGCTATTGGGAATTCCACAGACTTATAACGGATCTTCGCAATTCTGATCCCGAACGTCATTTTCAGTATGACGATCGGATCGGGATTTCAGGATGCCATCGCAAAATTAAAATTAATAAAAAACAAGTTATCGTAAAACTAACAAAATAACAAGTCCAAGAATGGGAGTCAAGCAGTTTGGTTTAATCAGCAGCTATTTTATTTTAAAATATTGCACCGCAGTCAAACTAAACAGAAAAGAACTGTGTTTTTGTGCAAAATGTAATATAACTTCTATGTAATACAGGATATCCTTATTCATATACTAATAGTAATGGTACATCGCATCCCTATGTGCGTCACAGTGGTCAGATGAAAGCTATTGGCTGGATCCTCCGAACATGTCTTTTTAGTAGCGGGGGGACCGCCCAACCCGAACATGAAAAAACTGTCTTTTTTCGATGTCTTTTTTTGTCCTTTTGCAATTGTTCAGCGCTTTCTCAAACTTAGCTCTTCCGAACAGTTTTATGTTCCCGAACAAAGTCTCTCATAGTTCAAGCTGTCTTTTCTGAAATTCTGTTCGAAACAGCTCCGAACATCAACTCTGAGAGCGCCTTACGAATATAAATCCTTTGGCTAAAAAATGTCATAAAGCAACGCAGAAAAGTGTTTAGGAGTGCGCGGCAGTGAAAGTGCCCGTGTATGTACCCGAATTTGGCGCTATGTACCGGGCCCAATCCCATAAGTTCTGTTGCGAATCGCTTTTCATCGTTGGATAACTCATCCTGTGCAGATGGATGTGTACGAAATATATAGGAAGATAAGTTCATTGGAACTAACATATCCGTGTTTTTGTGCAAAATTTTTGAAAACCAAATTAATGCCCCAGATAATATTCGGTCTGAGTTTCGGCTATTGTACCCGACCATTGCTGAAGTGGATTTCCGGTAGCTACTTAGACTTAGCATTAGATAATGAGCCTCTTATGGATTTAAGAAGAGATTATACCGATTTCGACCTCTTTTGACTATTCTCGCTGGCGCAATGCGTGCGCTTGTGCTGCATAATAACTACACATCTGATCTAACACTATGATATTTTCACTATACACATTGAAAGTCTGAAATTGTTTAGACAATTTTAAAATGTAAAAGTCATCGATCAAAAGCCGTTATTTTCCGGAAGCAATAACAGTTCAAGAAGATTTCTGAATTTTTTTTTTCAAGCGTAGCGATGTGTTCCGCTAAAATGACTAAAGTTCTGTGGAGCGTTTTTTCCAAAAAACTTAACCGTTCTTGAAAAAAACAAACTTTTTGACACCCAAAGTTACTTTCATTTATTTTTAGAGAATACACAAACATTTTTCTCAAAAGCGCTACACAATTCTTCTCGGAAATGATTTTTCTCAATTCTGATCAAATGTCAGAATTTTCTGACATCTTTGAAAATTGTTATTGAGTTTAGAAGTCATTTTTGGAAAATTTTTCAGAACGTGGCGAAGAACCTTCTTTTGTTCCGCGGTTTTGCCGGCTTTACCACTTTTACGCCTGCAGTGCCACCACACCAGTTCTGACCACTGGTCGGCGCTGTGTAAGAGCGTGCGATCATCGAAAGGTGTGATTACTCAGCTATTGATAGCGGCTTTTATTGCGCTAATTAGGCGAAGTCAAACACAACATGCCATTCGGACAATGAGCAATGCAAAGGTGCACATCTTAGGGAAAGCTAATCATAAGCCCCACTGTCATAAGCTTTATCCACTTTCGTCTTTCGTCGTTTACTGGGAACAGACGTTTCCGAGCGTCGCTTTTTGCTTTCTGTTGGAAGTAAAAATTCTTCTCTTTCGGCGGCTTCTATTTCAAGCCGTCTTGCACGTTCTGCACTCCGTTCTTCTTCTTTTTGGAGATGCGCACTCTTTCGTTTTTGAACTTGGACATCGCGCTTTTTATCCTGATTTTGAAAATAAGCTGTGCTTTCTTTTGGCTTCACGATGTTTAATCTAGAGTACAGCTCCGTCATAGCATGTCCCAGCCATCATTCCTGAACAATGTTGCAATATTGACCGCTGTCTGTACCGACTGCCGTGTCTTGAATGTGGACTTAGAGCAGAACTGCCATATCAGCCCATTGAACGATTCGTTCAGCGAAGTGGAGTAATTGTGAAGCAAATGTCCCATATATTCGTCGGTGGTGATGTGATCAAAAATTGGGATCAGTGCATTCATAAACTCTTTTGGCACAACGTTTTTATGCTTATATTCTCCGAGTTGTCCAGAATGTTGCCACCTTTTGTATCCGCACCAAGTTTTCTGTCCATCAGGACAATAACTAAACCACAAGACTGCTCGTTAATTATTTATTCAACCGCACAAAAGAATTTAACGTTCAGTGTTTTCTAATTTTACAGAACATTAAAACCGAAACTATCGTTTACCAGTTTTAAAAAAGTAAAAATTACCTGTGGTCAGGCTTATCATTCGACGAGCTTTTATGATGAAAAACGGCCCATACAGCCTTGCGCAAATCGGCCAAGCTTCCGTCGTTTTCAGCTGTAGTCCGTATGTTGTGGGCAATATAAGTCGCTACTTGATTTACAAATTTTTCCGTTAATTTCCCGCGACCTTTGACGCTTGCACCGCTGATCAGTCTACCGTTTCTCGCAGTATCCAGTCGTTTTTTTATGGATTTTATGGAATGGTTTTTGTCTAGCAGATATCGGACATATTTAATGCCAGCAGCGTAGATATATTTGATTGCGTTCCAGGCTTTTGAATCACCGTCCCGCACCATAGTTGCATATCTGCAAGTGTGCTTTTATTTACAAAGAGCTATAATTATTGTCTAATTTGTGTAAAAGATATTATGTGCGCAATTTCTGAATTATTATCGGCCATTTCATATTGTTTTTCAGTGGACCTTATAAATATAGTTACACCGATAAAGCCGAATGAGCTATGCGTAGATGGATATGCGTAACCATTTTTATAAAGTACACGTGCGCGTAATATCCGTGCTCGGCTTGTATAATATATAGGTACTGTATACTATACAGACTTTTAGTACAGCAGTGCAACCGAAGGCTCAGTGTAGGCAAACTATTCTGAAAAACAATTTTTAGCGAACAATTGATTCCGGGACAGCTACCAAATCACTAGGAATTTGTGTCTAGCAGGGCGCAATTAGTAATTATTTCTTGAAGAAGTTGGATGCACATGAACAGACTGTCACAAGAAATGTGCAGTGACCACTTCACCTATCAGCAGTGACCCAGTAAATTAACCGACGAGCTCACTTCTATTATTTATAAAATAATCTCGATCTGCAACGGGATCACAATTTCAAACGTTTTGCCCGCATATACTTTTTATACAGAGAAAACTAAGTCACACCTTAATTCCCGAACTGCACATAAGTTTTCCTTCCTTCGCGAAGGATTTACTGGAAACCGCCGTTCGCGTGCGAGAGTGAGTTAAAATATTTAAAATTTTATACAGTTCATGCAAAAGCCGTTTTTAATGTTCATTAGTTTGACCTTTCTGGATGGTATGATATCGTTCATTGAAAAAGCGGCCATGAGTGGCAAAACCGACAAGCAGCGACGATTTCAAGTTTACAAAGCTTTGGCGCGACAAATTCTGGTAATTATTTTAATTAGAGCGCTTGGCTAAATATTGTTTTGAAATGAAATTTTAAAATCAATTTTTATTTAACAGCATGTGGAGAAAGTTGTCAGATGTGAGGGTAACGACAAAATCGTACTGATCTATCCACCCGAGCTGTTGGCTTTCATTCGTGAGAAATACGGCGGAGAGAGTAAACAAGATGCGGGGAAAGGCAAATGCCGTATCTCTCTGACGGATTTAGCGTCCATGAAGTGGGAGTAAATTTACCCACACTTACAATTAGTGGTATTGGTTGTTTTTAACAATTCTATCAAATACTTTGACATTGCCATTATTTCGAGCGCCTGCGCTGTGTGAACCAATAAATCCAACTCTCGGTCTAATTAACGGCTGCTCTAGCGGTATATACTACGTTTGTTTTATATTACGTTAGTATTATTATTAATATGTATATGTCAGTGTCTATGCGTTGTGGAAATTAGCGAGTAATTATGAATATCTGCGTTTGCTAGTGGGTAATAAAATTTAAAAAAAACTTAGTTTGAAAACGTACGTACAGCGTACTATGTACTATGCGTATTGATGGATATGCGTTAAAACATCATTTTGAAGTCCAAACACACGTACTAACAAATTGTTTACATGCTTATGAATATAGTAATTGCGCATAGGCGCATCAGGGACTTACTTACACCGAATTCAGCGTGCATTTACACACAAAGTATGCAAAACCGCGCCCGTTTTCACGGCTTGCGCGTATGTTTGTCCGGGTTAACCCGGACAATAGATTCTTATCGCAACACAAAATGGACCCACGATAGACGGTACGATATACGGTAGGCTCTTGCACGTCATCACGGCGTACCCTTACCGGACCGTTTGACGGTAGGATTGACGGTAGAAGGCTGAGATATCGTAATGCCTACCGTTGACGTCTGCGATATAGCAACCACCCTCGATGGCAGTGGCGAGAAGCACAACGGCTGCAGCTGCCAAATCATGAAACTTTAGAATCGTTCTGGTAGGTTTTAGTTGTTCTTGATTCACAAGAGAACGATATAAAAAGAAAGATAAAATTCTAAGGAATTTTTTGGTACCAAGCAAGTGCAGTATATCTGAAAATGAACCATTCTGCAGCCATCTGAATTTAGCATGCCAAGCTTACGGAGCCGTTGGAGTACTCTGCGCGAGCTGTCATTTAAACTCCATAGGCGCCTGTGTTAAAATTCAACTGCTCGTAGATTGATTCATGGGCTGTCAAATCTGGATGTTTTGGTATCAAAAAATAATTTAGAATTTTAGTTTTCATCAGGTTTTCGATTGAACGATTGTTACCTATGCTAAAGCCTTAAAACTGATTTGAACCACAGCATGTTTCACGTCAGAGGCACGATTGGACCGTATCGTGTACCGTACGCTTGTTGCGATCACTCTAACTTATCAACGGTACGGTCACGATACGGTGTCCCACCGTATCGTATACCGGACCGTATATCGCGACTGTGGGGCGATAAGAATCTAATGTGCGCAGAACAGCCAGGACGCACATACATCAGCAGACGCTGCACTGACATTTTATGTTCCATGCAAGTTGATGCAACATACTTAACATTTCTCTACAACAAATATTGCTCTAACTTCATACCCGCGATCACAAAGAGCGCCAAAAAAGCTTATTATAACTACAATAAGTTAGAAATACACGGCTAACATAATATGGTTAAGTACGCAGTAATTGTATTTCTGGGTAGCCAGATCAAAGCGGGAACCCGCTGTGCTACAGTATAGTGTAGGGAGCACATTTACTGCCATAAAATGCAAGCCAGAATTAAAACAACTAAAATAAATCATGTCCATTTATACTTTATCCCATCAATATGAAATGAAATATTTATCCGACTTACTGTGCAAGGCTGTCTAGTAATAATAGTGACAGTCGGGTGTTAAAGCAGAACAAGAACTGAAGTACAGAAGGCAGTCACCATCAGCCGCAGCTGGATAGCCAGCAAGCAGGGTTCCCTGCGATACGGCGCCAACAAACTGTGCCGCGAATATTACAAACTATCAAAGAAAGCCAAACAGATATTAAGCACATTTAGCCTTCTTTGCGAATTGTAATACGCAGTCGACAATCATCAAAGCTGAGGTTAAAAAAGTCCCAAAGATGAGAACCCATCTGGCGAAACAGTAAGTACTGTAAAGTAAAATTGACAATTTCTCTCTGGAATCCCAGAAATGCAGGCTTCCCTGCACTATGGACATAACTATAAGGGCGTCAAACATTTACCACTATAAATCTCCATTTTATTAACAAAACTGAAACTTAAGGTTTAACAAAAATAAAATAAGAACTTGTAAAAAGCCAGCAGAACGCGTTGTTTTACTGTGTTAACTCCACAAACAGCGGAAAGTATGGAGAAAAACCACGTGATTTCGAATTTTGCTATTGGTGGTGGGCAGCCTCGATCTAACTCAAAATGTTGACCAGCCAATGAAAATCGCAGAAACACGAAGTTTGTAAGTAACTGGGCGTCGCTTAGACCCGTTACAAGGTACGCCTATCTGTGTAACGGTTTTCGTCAACGCCCCGCGACAGACTTCGAGCGAAAATGGATTTACATCGAAGCCCAGCCAATCAGGCCTCTTTCGAGCTTCGATGTAAGTATGTAAAGGGTGAAATTCGATGTAAGTATGTCGCGATTCGTGTTGGCGCAATTGGTATAATATGGCAAGCCGAGCACGGATGCATAATATTAGCTTACGCCGATACTCGTATACAAACTATACACTATGCTGTAGTTTTACCTGCATTTCAAAAATTCAATCGATCGCGAAAAAATTGATTTGGTGCCGTTAACTTCCATCTTGCCTGAACTTCCGGTGTGGTTGATATCGCAGTCAGGGCAGGCTGATCCATAATCTTCGTCCTCTGTTGTACTAACTGCGCATTTATGACAATAACTCGATAAAACCTCAGTATCCAGAATATCGCCCGTTTCACAGCATACGGCAGTCACCACACCGTGTTTTGATTTCTGACCACGGGTCATCCAAGAACAATCGAGTGAAACCGTGCCATCAATGACAACATCGTAAGCGGCATCTTTTATTTGATGAAGTCGGTTTGATGCAGCTTGTTTGCTTACACGGGCAAGAAAATTAACCTGTTTACCAATTTTCTGAACGTTTTTAGCGTAGCCGTTAGGGCTTAAAAATGCAGAACCGATAACAGAAAAAAATCGCAGCAGTTTTTGGTACCGCAGATCGGTCAGACTACCGGCTAAACAAACAAGTCGGTTGATGGTCCACCCTTTTTCGTCATTTTCATTTGACTGCAGATTATCGTCATCGTCTTGCTCAAAATCAGATATTTGCTCTGATGTCCAGAAGGTGCGCGTATGCTTAGGATTGCCGCATCCAACCTCCAGCTGATAACATAGTCCGTGTCGATTCACTACTTTGCACTTCACGATGTTTTCACAATTAAATGTGCCACGGGACTGGTTGTAAATGTATAATCCACATTCTTCGCTCACACGCAGAGCACCAAGCAAACACGAAGTCATACACAAAAGTATATGCGGAAATCGATATCAGGTTTAGGCGCATTGAAATTAAACTGTTTTTTACGACCCATGACCTCAACAGTGAAATAATATATATACAAAGTAAAAATTTCGAGCAGGTACACAATGAAGTATAAGTCAGTTTGTTACCACAAGTGAGTTTCAGGGATTACTACTCAAACGGACGACACCGAAACGATAGAGTTCTATTTTCTTACTTCCATCAGTTGTTCTCAGTTTGCGTAACTTACGTAAGCTGAGATTGTTTTCGTGGCGTTTGAATAGAATGTGGTGGGTCAGATGTGTAGTGCGGTACATGCATGATATGTATTATGGAGTGATTATGGGAAGCGCGCATCAAGAACATTGCCGCCATTCATCTGTGCAAACAAGTGATTAGCAGCACGCGATCATAATGAGTGATTAGACCGCCAAGATGTCCAGTGGCTATCCTGGACACTGAACATGAGGACTAATAGGTGGCAGTGTGGTAGAAAGATCGCCAGCCCGCCAAATCTGTCCCAAGTAGCAGTTAAAAAACTTGGATAACTTTTTTTTGCTGCTAGCTAATGTTGGTCAACTTTCGCCCAGTAATACATGTGACCGTTCTTATTACGACTGTAGAATTTCGAAAATCTCATTTTCGATCTTGCTACCATAGTATAAATTCTCCTTAAGATGGTAGTATGTATTGGTAAATCCAGATTAGGCCTATTATTTACTTCGAACTTAGGCTTTTTGAAATCATTAAATCTACATATCTGAGGTAATTTGGATTGAACTATTCAGATTTCTTCGTTTTTAGCAACTTTGATATTTGTTTAATGTTACCGCTTCCGGAATCCACTTGGGGCGCTGTAGCCCCGGCTTCTGGGAGGCTGCTGCTCTTTGTCATCGGCTGTATGCGGTGACCGTGGGTAAGCGAGAAGCCGTCCAACCGGGGGTCGGCGGAAGAGAGCGACCAGTGCCCTACGCAAACGAAGGCCCCTTTATTGAGCAACGCAAAATTACAGCAGAAGAAAAACAGCAGGGTGTGGCGGGTGGCAAAAGAACAGATCACTCGCGCGCACGCGATATCGAAGGAGCAAAGACAGACAGCAGTGAGAAATGCCGAACCCAAGCGAACACACGAACAGTGCCAAGCGCAAACAGAATGCGCGTGCTGGCGGCGGCCGCTTTGATCTAAGGGCCACGGCGACGCACAGCGCCACCAACAGACTCAAGTAGCTTGCTACGCACGGCGGAAGGAGAAAGAGCAGGAGCACATTTCCTCCAGCTAACACTGATATTAATTAACTCGTTAATTGTCATTTAGGCACCGATCTTGATATTATGGTGTTCCAAGATTCAGTTATCTAAGTAGCTGTTAAGTTATTTTGTTGATTAAGTTTCTTAGCATTTTAATCAAATTAAAAACAATAGAAAAGTGAAGTTTCTAGAGAATACATATTCTGGCATGTTTAGGTGTTCTGAAAATTCATGTTTAGGTGTTCATTTTGGTTCTAAAAAATTGAGTTTTTTAGATAATGAATTGCAAAATATTTACGAGTGGAAGTTCAGTTCTAAGATCAATTCAGATCCAGACTGTAACCAGAAATCTAGACATCTGGTAATCGAAAATAATAAGTTTATAAAAAATTTAGAAATACTTAGAAATTGTAGAGATATGTACAGAAATATCAAAAAACCTGATTTAGAATAATCAAAAATATAATCAGAAATGTGTTAAAACAGGCTATATTCGAGGGACACGGTTCCGAGGTC
Source organism: Paramacrobiotus metropolitanus (assembly GCF_019649055.1). Taxonomy (NCBI): domain Eukaryota; kingdom Metazoa; phylum Tardigrada; class Eutardigrada; order Parachela; family Macrobiotidae; genus Paramacrobiotus; species Paramacrobiotus metropolitanus. The sequence goes on along the minus strand of NW_026570315.1, from coordinate 181,808 downwards.
TCGGAGCACTTCAACAGCAAAAAGTGCATATATGTTACATATCGTGGTGGCGACCTCAGGGACCCGGTATCGATAGTCCCCGAGTACTTCAGTTCGGCTCCGCACATCACACTGTGCATATGTGGACAATATGTACATATCGGTGGCGACCTCAGGGACCCAGCTTAAGGTCCCCGAGTACTTCAGTTCGACTCAGAACGTCAAACTGTATAGGAATCAGCATGAAAATCATTGGCGACCCAAAGGTCACGTGGCGACCTAGAGGTCACTGGTACTTCCGTTTCATTAAACCCTCAACATGTCTTGTGTTGGGCACGCGGGCGAGCGAAGCGAGCACTCTTGTTAAGGAAATCTCGGTGGCGACCTCGGGGAGTCGGTTTCGAGGTCCCCGTGTATTTCCGTTCGACTCAGCCCTTCAAACTGTGTATACAATAACAGAATCTTGGTGGCAACCTCGGATACTTGGGTTCGAATTCCCTGAGTACTTCATTTGATCTTCGAAATAATTCCTCAATCTTTTTGACCATTTCAAAATTCCTCCCTCCCTCGCTTCAAAATTCCTCCCTCTTTTTGACCATGCAGAAATTCCTTCCTCTCAAAAGTCCTTCTCTTTTTGACCCTGGCCTACACGGTAGCACAAATAATCAAAAGAAAACTCATAAAAAGCTTTAAATAGTAGCCTGAGCACAGTGGTCAGCAAAATGACCACTGGTCAATACTGACCGGAAATACGGAAAATTTAATTTTTGACTGAACGCTTCTAAAATCGGTGTGAATCAAATGTAAACAAATTTTATAATAACACCGCACTATGGCGCTGCAGTCACCATGATGCTCAGAAGATGGCCCGAAGCATGTCATTATGTGCTTTGAAAGTTATTATTACCATATGCAGAAGTTATTCGGCAACCTGGCTAATAAATTTTCCCGTTCCAGTTCTTATAATTTGTTCTTTTCAAGTTTCACATGAGTTCAACTACAGTAACGAGTAAATAAACCTGTAAAAGTTACTTATTTTGCACTGATACTTCGGTAATTAAACTTCTGCGCTTGCATTAAACACGCCTTTCCAACCTTCCGGCTCATGGGCACTGGTAACCTTTAGCACTGATCTGCGCAAAACGGTGACTATATCAGAAGGGAGCATTTTACAATGCGTTGTTCAGTTTTGACAACGCCTAGGCACTATTCACCAGAGGTGTCGCCTGAGACAATGCAAAGTACATACACTCCCTCGAGCTCACAGATTTTGGACAATTAATGTCTAAAAAATAAGCCGTTCTCTTGTACAGTAAGTAATAGGGTTTTTTTTAACAATTTGCTGAATCTTATGTGTGATACTTCCATATTTCGTAGCAATTGGTCACTTGTATGACACTTGGAAGGATTGGCCACCGGTCCATAGCGATGTTAACCATGTTAGCCATGTTGTCTGCTCTTTATCTCAGCTATCCCATTCAGTTGCGCAACCGGATATAGTTCTACTTCAACTGTGTACGTCACTTGAATTGTGGTCCACATTAAAGCCGATGACCAACTGTCCAAAACGTAGAGCGGAAGTGACCAACTGCTGTTAATTATCGAAGCAGCACTTATGCACTGCATATGAGTGGCTTTTTTCTTTTTTAAATTTTCCTTGACCACTGGTCACCTTGGTGACTATCACAGTGCATCCTTGTTGAAGTACTCCTCGAGATCTATCGTTTGAGCTATTGGCACATTCTGTACGATTTTTCTATCAGCTGTTATAAACGGCAATGGATAACATGTCGGTGCAACTTGGTTACCATGCGTGTCATTCCGACATGGTCATCTCCTGCTTGACCTATGGTCGCTAAAATTTTGAAAAAATTGTTTTTCTCTTAATTGAATTTTTTTTGTCCCAGACTGCCAAGTTTCAAAACTGTAGTCCCATCCCTTCTAGTGCCCGGTTTTCCTGGGTTAAGTCCAGTTCACCGACAATGCCACTGTCAGTGTCAATATTAGCATTTTAGTTAAATTCCTCAACACGCTCCTTTAGTGGCTTACAGAGCCTACAATAGTGGAGTTTTAAAATTACATATTACCCCTGGCGCCCCCCCCTGAGGGGGGTGGTTAGGATGGGGACACAGTTACTTATATTTTACATAGCTGCTTAGCACTTTCATAAATCTTTGAATATGATGCCTAAAGAAACTTTTCGCGCGAAGCTGACGAGCCATTTCGCAAGGTCTTCTTGCATTTCTGCCACACTTAACCAGAGCTCAGTCTGCGAGAAAAAAAAGCAAACACATCCGCGTAATACACAGAAATCCAAAGATGCACGGAAAATAAGCCAAGATATTTTTGTGCTAATGTTTGCTTTCGCAGTTTTAATGTCATAACAGTCAATGCGAAAATATGGAAAACTGATCAAAACTACTCAAACTACTCTTAATTCAAATTTTAAGCATATCAGTCCCGTATTTTGAACAGAGGAAGTGAGTTTACCCTTAACGCGCGATGACCTCGAAGTTGAACGATTGGATAGAATAGTGCCCTTTTCGCGCTAAGCGCAAAGCCGACGAACGATTTTCTCTTTAAAGGCCAAGAAATTCCAGTATAGAAATTATAATTTAAATTTTAATCCTAAAGACCCCTCTAAACTTTTCTCGATGGACTTCTATTTTTTTAATCTTGCACGTTTGGAAGGTTAAAAATGCACAAAGCACATTTAAAACTATACAAATTAAACTGTGTACATACTATTTTAGGCTATGGTGGCTTAGCTTATGACGATTGTTTATGACGATAGCTTATGACGACGACGAAGATAACGTCAGCCATTACGTTATTAGGCGCTTGTCTAACCAGAAGCAAAACTGACGTAATTGTTTCCAAAAATTATTAATATAAAAGTTACGCAACAGTGTACGTACTACAGTATGCACAATTATAAGCGGTAATTCTAAAATAAAATTTGTACGATTGTCACTCTCCTGTAAAAAATAACCAGAAACGAATAAACAGTTTATGCTGTATGACGTTGCGTAACTGAAGAGTGGCAATAATTAACCCAAACTGAATTAGTATTTTTTGCAGTATATACATAAGTATTAATCTATACATCAATTTCACATATTCTTGCACTGTATAGGTACATAACGTTACTGTACCTGTTTCGGCTAATTTAGATCAACTGTAAAACAACCGTGGCCCTGTGATTAGGCCAATCGCTTCTACTGTTTGATAACACTAATTTGCATATAGCGACACCAAAACTGCATATTTACCAATAGAAACACTAATATCAAAATGATTATTGGTAATTGTACTTGCCTGTGCCTGTACTACTGGCACCCTATCATTTCGGAAACCATTCATTTCGGAAACCATTCATTTCGGAAATCACTCATTTCGGAAACCATGCATTTCAACACTTTTCCTTTACAGTTAGTCACAGAAAACGTTATTTCGGCCATTATTGTACAGAAACAATTATACAATTGTGAATTGTCAACGAAAAAGTATTTCAGGGATCTTTTCCATAAACTTTAATGTACTGAACTGACAACTGCCATGTCGGTTCGATTTGCTTGTGTTGTGGGTTACAATGAGAGCACAAGAATTAACTGCATCATAATCGAACTCAATGTCAGCAATGTGAGTTTCCTTTCCGGTCGAAACTGTTTGTCGTCCATAATACTGATGGTCTGCCGTTGAGTGTTACTGGGAGTGTTTAATTAGCATTACACTGCAAGCTTTATAAATATTTCAATTATGTACATGGCTGTAGAGGTGCGAACACTAGTACAATGACAATGGTGTCCATTCATTTCGCAAACCATTCATTTCGGAAACCATACGTTATCACTTGTAATTGCAAGACTATTATAACAGCAGTTTAATATTGTTATAACTGGTACTATTATGTTTAGTAGCCAGTGTATAGTCTGTGTACTTTGTATCTGTACAATTAAACGGTTCCCGAAATAACAGTAATCCATGTACAAATTTTGTACAATCTTCATTTCAGCGCAACATCAACGCAACGTATTGTTTTGCGCAACGTAAGTTGTTTAACTTTTTTCGGCACGTCTATAACAAGTATAAAATGCATGGTTTATGGGCACGGTTTATGAAATACTTCTACGCGCAACTGCAGTGGTTTTTTTCGTGTGTCAGAGATTATTATTTTGGTTATGACGCCGCTTATCTGCAGCCGTGTTCGATCATGAGCACTAATAGTCGCCAAATGCGAGTAACATTAATGCTATAACTGCTTGAAAATATTAAGGTCTGCAGAGAAAAAGATAGAGTCAGTTTATTGAGTGAAGCCGCGTCTTTATTAAAATGTTTTGACTACCGATAACAGGTCGCAGTAAGCAAGGTGGTACATGGTGAGTGGTGAATGTTTGCGAATGTGATGTTTAAAATTCTAGCTAATAACAAACTCAATAAAATTTCCACACGTGTAATGTCTAACATGTTTTAATTTCTAATCTACTCTACAGTACCGGTCACTGGCTGAGCTGGCTCGTATCAACTGTTCGCCGTATACTGGCACATGAACTTTGCTGTTATTTCAAAAAAATCCGGCGCGATTTATACGCGCACTTTTACATACGCACGGTAGCTCCACAAACAGCTAGCCTTATCTTCTTGTATTGCTGACTGATTATTTTGCCGTTATATCGGCGAAAATAAACCATGTGACACAAGCAGCTGAACAGGAGCGCCGGTATACATATATACGTACGTGTAAATTATATCCAACTGTGCGGTGTGCCACTGTGCATACGTTAAACCCGGTTCAGAGGGCGATTCGCCCCTACGGGTTAGCGAATCGCCCGGTGAATAACAATGGACACGGATTCAAAGCTGCAAAACCCGGATCCAATAATGGATCCGGGTTAGTGAATCGCCCATGATACCGTTAAACCCTGTTGCCGAGTTGCGTTGAAGAGTGACATCAGACTCTGACTGGGTGGGCAGTGGTGAATGGGGTTTGCCTCCTGTACGTCGCTGAATAGTTCGAGTTCGTATTACTGCCTCGACGCCTTCGCCACAGAGAGGAGGAGGACAAGTCACTTGAACCTCCTCTGAAAAGGAGACGGACCATTAATAAGCCCGGACACGTTGGTCCGAGATAGTTGCCAGACTGCATTTGTATTCCGACTAAAGTATCCGGGTCTAAATAGTGCTCGGATTAGATTTCCGGGCATAATAAGCAGGTTGCGGTATCAACGAAGGGGTACGATTGACGATAGAATTAACGTCGAGGTACAATTAACGAACATTTTAACGTCAGTACCCGTCGTTATTAACGAAACGAAGGGGGTATCGTTTCGTTAATAACGACGTTGAAATTCAGTAATGAACGACTGGGCCCACATGGACCATTGAGCACGAAGACTGCATAGGCGAGACAGTCTACCCAGTGAATTTCTGCCTGGGCATTCAATCCTGAGTTGCCCACTCGACTCGAATTTTCGAAAATTGTACCAGTCTCGACAGTTGGACTTCTATCAGTGATTTTTTTGCAGCCATTTATAAAGCAAAATAATTTACTTTGTCATAAATGTAAAAATTATCGTAAAAACTAAAACACAGTAATACGAATACTTTGCTGTTTCAGCAACCAAATGTTCTAACTTCTGTAGCAGCTTGTACTGTGCAGTGTGCATTACTACATACTCACCAGTTTTCAAGAAATTCACGCATTCCGGAATCAAATGACTGATCTTTATAACGTCTGTGCGGAAACTTAAAGCGCAGTTCTCTCTGACGCATTTACAACACATCGAAAGTCTGCATTTTGGTATCTTTACGCTAGTAAACGAAATGATGAATGGAGACTGGTTTTGATAGCAGTTCCTCCCGTTAATATCAGGGGCAGTAAATTGTTTAGTGTATAACGCAACCTCTTATTTAAATCAACGGAACATTAAATTAACAACGCTAGAACCGTCGTTAATTTTGCCGTTAATCGTAAGGCCGTGCAAAACGCAACCTACTTAATAATTAGAATTCACGGTGGTCGTTTTTTTAGTCCCCCGCCGGTTTGGTGGTCCGGACGTTCTAGCCGGTCACACACGTCGTGTGCCACAACGTTCATTTGCCGACAATTGCACAATGTGCACTAAGCAGTCGGCGTGTCTGTAATCTTGGGCGGAAAGAAGGACAGGATCGCTAAAAGCGTCAAACCAACTCTAGCGATATGATATCACCTTTATTAGCGCAGCTATGGCGTCACAAGCCCCTTAAGGGAAATGGCCCGGTACATGGTGTCAAAAATGGGATGCATACACTAAAACGTAAGCTAAATGATTTGTCTACATTGTTCTGCAAACCGTTTGCGCGCGCAACATCCGGTTGTCGAGATATAGTGACACAAAATGGGCAAAAAGTTTAAATGCATGGTCGTGTACCGAAAGTCTAGTTATTACCCGATCTTCTTGAAACTTTGCTGTAAAGACACATGACCATAAGGTCGAAAGTGAACCAATATCTGATTCACGGCATTTTTTTCCGATTTTAAAATGAATTTCAAAAATTTTTAAATTTATCTGCACCGAGCGTGAAGCGCGAGGTCCTACTCTATGCCTTCGTCAAGCGATGCACGCATTCATAGCATTCCATAGCAGAGTATACGCTTCCCGTAGCAGAGTTTGTCTGTCGCCCACGAAAAGCGTCGGTCACGCTTTTCCAGTTCCACAAATTTTCATTTCCATTGGCAGTGGTATTTCATAGCGTACGCGCTGTTTCAAGGATGTCATTAACATCGTTTTCTAATGGTATTGGAAGCGCGCAATAATACTTGGTGTCGTTAATACTTTAGCACGAAATTTTCTGGTCAGAATTTCGATAAGACCATTTGTTTTTATCCACAGCGAAATCTGTTTTGAATGTTTTCCTAAATGTAGTGTTCTGTAGAGTTTTACTGAACGTTGTTTCCCAGATTGGCAGTAGATCACGGGATTGTAACAATAAACTGGAACACGCCAGCGCAAAACTTGCACCAGCGAGCTTATATTACATATACGCTGGTTACACCATCCCCGAAGAGCGCCATCAGAACTGGGTTCGCGGTGCGCCATGTCGATTCGTAGTTGCACATTCCCAGCGGACCGGCGCTCGCGCTCGGTGCAATGATGTGGTTAACAACCACCACTAGTTTTAAAATTATGGGAAAGTGCTGTGAATCTGAAATTGGTTCACTTTCGACCTTATGGCCATGTGTCTTTTGTAGCGAAGTTTCAAGAAGATCGGGTAACAACCAGACTTTTGGTACACAACAATTCATTTAAACTTTTCACTTACTTTAGTACGCCATATCTCGGCAACCGGATGCTACGCGCGCAAACGGTTTTCAGGACCATGTATACAAATCATTTAGCTTTAAAATGACATAAAGTATCACAAAAAAGGGAGTCGGAGTGCGCGAAAGCTAAAGTTTTAGTGTATGTATCTCGTTTTTAACGCTATGTACCAGGCCATTTTCCTTAAACTGCTAAATCCGATCTGCGGAATGAATACAGAGCAGTTGCGATCACCCTTTCGTTATTAAACTGCGCCCTTCTCTAACTCTGGCATAGTTAGCCGAATCCAGTCATCAGAAATTTGTTTTCTAAAAAATAAAAATAATATTGATAATCGGTAATCAGTAAATCGTTTTGCCGAAAACGACGTCGGCTGCGCGAAGAATTCTGCTTAACGTCTCCCAATTTGACAATTTTCAGTTTCTGCAGTACAAAGCAAAATGCCCAGCTTGCAATATCCTAAAAGCCTGCCAGCGTTTGTGATTTAAAAATTAGCTGTAGGGGCACGGTTTGTTGGTACGCTGATGTTTTCCGCGCATAACATGCTCCGCAGCAATCAAGCCGAAATCTAGTTTTTTTTGTAGATGTCCGAAAGGTGCCAGTTAACCACTGTTTTTGATCGGAAAATGCTGCCATTATTGCAGTCTTTAAATATTTACCAAAAAATTCATGCCTTCAACAAGATCATACGCAACATTTTCGTGCTTTTTGTATGTTTGAACGAATGTGCGGAACACATTCGGAACGGTTTTTTTCCTACACAGAATCATATGCCCAAAGGTTTTACTACTTACAGGTGGCGGCTGTCCGCCTGTTCCATGACCAGAAATCCAATTTCGTACACCATAGAATGGATTTTATTTCACTACAACCAAGGTGTCGAACATTTTGTTTTATATGACGATATGAGCGATAACGATGTTCTCAATTTACCCGTTCTATTCAAAGAAAGTGGATTCTACGATTTAGTTGAAGTTCTGCCGATAAATTTCCTGCGACGGAACAGGCAGAGCAACCGTGGCTATTTTGATCACTATGCAAACCAGGGCCCTATGATTATTCATTGCAATAACAGACTTCAACGGCTTTCGGAGTGGCTACTTATAATTGACGTTGATGAGTACGTATACTCAAAAAAGTACGTCAAGATATCGGCTTTTCTGGATGCACAAAATGCGCTGTATCTCACCGATCCCCGTGCAAAAGAAGTAACGCATTTCTACATTAAGGCGATTCGGTTTGGAACTTCAGGACTGAAGAAAGATTTCCAGTCAAGGGTGTACAGGGATGCATATAATAGATCTAGAGACACAACTCTGCGATACCATCCAGTAAATGGTAGCTACCCGTTACTGAGCGATCGATGTCGATTCCGAGCGCCTTATCCCGATTTCGACAACAATTTCAAGGAACTTGAGAATAAAACATGTGGAAATGAATCACATTACTGCATGCACGCAAGTGGCAAATCTATGTATCGCCCACAGAACTGTTCCGCCGCTTACATACACTATTGCCAAAAACTTAGTGGTAGGTCCGTTCAGTCCAAGCTTGAAGACCTGAGATTAGACCATTTTTCGTTTTTCTCAGAAGAACATTATTCTTCCTATTCTAGGAGCTTACACATATATAAAATCATAAGTTATGAGAAATTTGATAAAATCTGGTTTTCATCTGTATTGGACGAAGGAAAAGTCCCTTATATAAAAAACATTTTAAGTGGAATCGAACAACTTCAACCGTTTCCAGTGTAGATGTGTGTGGAGTTTCTTGTTCTTGACTCTGATTTTCATGTATTGCATTTTTATATACCTAAACATTCGCTGGATTTGACGTTAGATCTTCCGGCTCATGCATAACCTTTCTAACATTTCGCAGTCAGTCTAGGCTTTCCCGCTACAAAGAAGCAATTGTTGCTGACCGCAGTGCTCTTGACAAATTATCAGAGGAAGTCTCTGCCACTTCAGACAATTTAAAACGCAACGCGGCTTAGAATACATATTGTAATAGAACCATGCGCTGATGCGCATGCCATTAAAGAGCGAGTTGAGATCCGAATGGAACTTCTCAAGATGTCGCATCGGGCAGTAAATTGTTATCAGTTATGTACCATTACTGGCATGTACGGTAACACTCCAACAAATTTTACGGTAGTTAAGCAACCGTTGCAGTAGTGGCTGCGGAAGAAACAACGCTATCTCATGTTGTATGCTGGCCCATATGAATCGTACCTGCGCTTGAATTAACCATAGGTCGCCAACGGTGACAATTTTGTTTGGTTATGTAAACCGATGGGCACAGGCAGTCAGTAGCAATAAATCTCAGGATAAGCATAATCGCATTCTGATTTGTTCCTTGATTTACGATTCTTCAGAGCGCAATACTACCGCGCTGATTTTTGTCTTCCGATATTAATTTTCACGTATGAATAAAACTGCGTTTTATTCCCGTTTGTCTTTTCCGTCCGATCTTCCCTTTACGGGACCGTTATACACGCCACCACGTGTCACATGGGGGAACGCAAGCCTCTAGGTGTTACCCCGTTGCTTGAGCCTACCAGTTCACTACGAGGAATAATCTAGGAACCGCCATTACTTTATCCGTATCCCGCAATCTTCTGCGTCTTCCTTTCCGATATTAGTCCGTTCAAAATAGACCGGAAATTTAGTAAATCCTAGCAATTGTAAGAATTCTGCAAAAGCTGAGTAACGCACGAGATAAGATAAGCGCTCATAAATGGTCCATATTGCGATGAGTTGTCTTTTGCACGTTTGTATCCACGCCCCAAATATTCGGAAATGTTGCTCTAGAAAAAGCTACTCGAGAGTAGATATTCGAGCTTCAAAGTCGCCAATTTGGATATTTCTCATGCAAACTCATGTGCACACATTTTAATGCTTACATTTCACTGCGATATGCCGTAATCATACACCTCAATAATTATCCATTAATAAGTACTGCTAACGCCTATCGGGTTTATGGTTAACACTGCTACGTGCACAATCTTATTAACTAATTAATAGCATTATAATTAGTGTTAATTGCTCATCCAAACACATTCTGGTAGCGTAAACCAGAAAGTACGCGTAGGGCGCATAAGTCTCTAAGATAACTTTTAAGTTACCACGACGTGTTAATGTCTAATTAAAATTAATTAATTATTAACGGGTTCATTAGAATTGAAAACTTTGCGGATAAATGGTGTAAAGAGTATTGATTAATTCGCTGAACGGCTGGCGTTTATTAACTTGCAACTGGTAGCGTTAATTGACTGTTTTAAAGTAATCGTTAATTAGAGGAACTTTTCCAATTAATATGAAGCACTAAATTCGGTAGGCAATACATATAAGTATAGGCTTCTGTAAGGTGCAAACTGCAAAGTAAAGTTACAGACTGGATTAAAAGCACACCGTAAAGCAAATGTCGCACGTTTTTGCGCTCCCAAAATTGCCCGCTCCCAAGATGCAGATATGTGATGCATCATTGCCGTGCAGTTATTTGATGTTTGTTAACGTCCAAAGTTCAATTTTTTTAAGCGTGTGTCACAGATTTCCTTCGCTGAAATCTTCATAACTGAATACTAGTAGACCCCGCGCAAACTGCGCGGAATAAATCGGCGATAAATCGTTATTTACGAAAACTACAAAGTACAAACCCATGACTACAAATTTAGTTTTATTGAGCGGAGCGTTAATAATAATAATATAGTTTCATCGGCAGAGACAGACAGTATTTCTGTATTTGCCATATACCGTACCTATTTGGTTGACTACTTATCATAACGTATGTCGTAAATTATTACTTATTTTGGCCATAGTTCACTGACAGATTAGTAGCAGTTAAAATGTATCACAGTTTACTAATAAAATGTTCCAGGCCGTTTTGAGAAAACATTGTCGAGTTCCGCTGACTTCGGATTTAACCTTAAATTAGACCCGAAAAATTTGAAAATTTCCAGGAATATGCCCTTTTTTAAGTTTTTTGCAATTATAAAACAAAGTTTTTAAACTTTCCCCAAATCAATCAGCAGCATATGCCGGTCAGCTGTCAACAACTAAAAATAAGAAAAACTCCATAATAACTGGAATTTTTGTAGCCGTATTACAGTACTTCGACAGTTCTAGTACTACTGGTTCAGTCTGAGCTTTGTTAAATTTTAGTCAGTGCGTTGTGACCGACAAAACGATCCAGTGATACGACGGTACGACCACCGATGTTAACCTTTAGAACCCTTAGAATAAAAATACTTTCCAGTGTCCAGTTTCCTCCTTTTGCTTAGAGACAAACAATTTAAACCTGATGAAGACTTCAAAATTTCGTTGTATTCTTTCTTGAATTTTTTATCATTAATTAACGTCGACAACTTAATTTAGTGCGACCCCCGCTGCAGATAGGCGTCGCCTGTGCTTCCGCTTTCTATTACGTGCTTATAGAATTTGTTTCAAGTTTGGCAAAAATCTATGCATTCGCGTATTAATCCCACCACAACATCCCCAACGCATTCTCGCATCCCCAACCCCAACCCATCCCAAACCAAACCCATTCAACGCCATCAACATCCCCAACCCATAAACGCATTGTCGCTTCACGCTTACATCCGTACAGATGGTTCATTTAATGTAGCTCGTAGCACCCAGGCGCACCGGGGAGGGTATTCCCCGTATTTTTTAGTTTTGACCTTCGATGGGTGATCGATCTGACGGATTGCTGTATAGCTGGCGGAAAGATAGATTAGAAAGCGGATAAGTTTCGCTTATTAAATCTTCTGTTTGTTTTAAATTTTTAAATGCTAAAAATGCGTTTTTGTTTTCATAAAACCGTTTTTTCTACGTTCCTTAGTCTTTCGGATATTTTAACCTACTCGTATATCCAAAATATCCAAAAGAATGTTCATTGGCACGTCAGCAGGATATTACTAAAGCTAACCGCCCTGTGGAAGCAGTTTCAATATTAAATCTAATCAACCTGTTGCGAAAGGCAACTACTTTATCTTTGGAATTTGAGTCGTTCCCACTTTCCAGAAGATTTCGCATGTTCAGTTTGTAAGAAACATCACTTTCAAAGCCTACATTTTTTAAAAACTAACTCTTAATAAAAATCTTATGAACTAAAGGCAATCGGATAACAAATGGACACCAAAGCTCCATCAAGTGTAGATGGATGCTTTTCCTATGCTGTTCATGACGGTGGTGGCGTGGGTGGGTTTGCAGTGGTGGGTTCTCCACTTTTCCCATAGACTTTGTATTTTAAGTTCTTTTAAGATTTTCTCTGAAACTTCCTATACTTTCAAAAAACTTGCTGGTTTCTGCAAATCTGCAAACCCGCGGCTATTGAATGACATATAGACATCAAAGTTTGGTTCAGTGACTCGCTCAAAAAAGGGAGACAGAAATGGAATTCGCTAAGGCTTATTTTATTAATATATAGGATTGAGCCTAACTATTATTGGAATGATGAATCCATCCACTGACGGTTATGTGATTTCTCCAGTTAATTTTCGCACCATTCCCACCAACGGAAAGAAACTACCGAGTAAATACCGTGAACGTTTCCGATGTTTTCCCCACATTTACGTATCGTCAACCGCGGACTCGTGAAGAGGAGAGGCGAAACCGGCGACCGACCAATCGGATTTGAGAATTACCCCGCTCGAAGTTGATTAGGGCCAATTACGTTCATGATTCATCGGCTTTCAGAAACCATGTCATCGAAGCAAACGCTTAATAAGAAGGAACCCGTCCACTACGGATTATAACCTCCACCCATCAGCCACCGGAGTCCACCGTCAATCATGTTCATGGCCGATAAAGAACCATAGTTTTTTCTCCGTCAGGATCCGGACGCACGAAACAAAGCGGGCCAGCAAGTAAGTGCAGTTTCGAGTCCTAGGACGAACCCCGACGCTATCCTCACCAAATGCCCGACATCCGCGCTGAACCCTCGCGAGCGCATTCAACAGTCTCAGCGATTATCCAACTTGTCCATCCAGAGCGGCAAATCATTGGCCACAATCCTGAATTCCTTTTCGTCCGCCGTAAAAGTGCCGGGCAGTGGCCAACAGCCTTTCTCGCGTCCGATCACTTCGGCCGCGTTACATTTCGGCCGCACAGGTTCACTTCGGCCGACGTTCATTTCGGCCGTGGCTCACTTCGGCCAACACTCAATTCGGCCAACCCTCATTTCGGCAACTAGACATTTCGGCCATGGTAGTTTTCTAGGTTTTCTAAAAAATTTAGCAGGGCGTCGAGCAGAATCCGCGGATAAACTTATGGCAAATTTCTGCAGCTCCGGAGGAGGTTGGATCGCCGGCCTGGTTTTCGTTGCAGTTTGCCGATATGTGACCGACTTGATCACAGCGGTTACATTTGGCGCGACTGTGCTTTGGGTTACCGCCTCCGGTGGCCGACGGAATAATGCTCTGGCGCGTTGCCGATGGTCTCCTAGAAGGAATCATCGTGTCGCCTTGTCCAAATGTCGAAATGCTCGGGATACTAAGCTGCGAAATTTCGGAACTGGATATCGTACTCCAACACGTGCTCCAGTTTGTATCCACGAGCAGGATCCGCCATCAAGGATATGATGACAAGGTACCTGATCAATGGGAGAGTCAGTTTTTGTTCTACGAAAGTGCGGTATGCCATGAAGACGGAGAAGGCACGGTTCCAGCTGGCCTGGGAATTGATCTGCTCCTTCTTTGCCGCCGACGTGAAGGTGTACCCGCCTGTGGCTTCGTCCAGTGCCATGCGGGTCCCAGTTTGGCCGCGTTTTGCCGGTACGCGGTTCTGGGGCAAAAGGTCAGTGAAGTCGACAAATTGGCTGGGGTCTAATAGTTGCTCCCGTAGTTTTGGAGAGATCGCTGTGCCAGAGCGTTCGCCTCTGAGCTCACTCACCGCCGGATCGGAGCCGCCGAGCCGCTCTTGTGCTGCCGATCTGCATTCAACGGATTCCACCGATTCATTACAATGTTTTGGACCTCAGTGAAAGATCACTAGATTTTCAATTCGGTGTTTTCTGTTTTGGTTTTTCGCTGATGATTTTGGTGTTATGTTTACGATCTAATAAAATACGATTTTATTCGATCTTTGGTGTTCCATTTTCCGATCTCGATTCTCACTCACGTAGGAACGTATCGCTCAGAATCGCTCTCCTTGCACGGTGGAGATGCGTGTCGTGTAACGACCCTGTACTGATATTACGATCAGTAAGGAGAAGCGTGGTTTGAGCGGATGCGTCGAGTTTCCTAATTCTGAAGAGCGAGTTTAACGATTACTTTGTATTTTTTAACCTGTTTGTGTCGAGAATTAGGCGCAAGCGATCAGCTCCAAGTGGAACCCTGTACGATAGCGTGTTGGAGCGAAGAAATTCACCGACACCGTCGTGAATACCCGATTCCAGTTTCCCGATTCAACTTGTTGCTGCATCTTCGGATCAGCAACGTTATTCCCCCATACCCAGCCCACCCGGACGATTCTCCTGAATTCCTGTAGATCTAAGGACGCGCTTCCTTAGAACTCAACCGCCCCTGCAATCGACGGTTGAGTTCTAAGGAAGCGCGTGGTGGATTTCTGAAGAACTACGGATTTGCAAAGCTGGGACGAGTTTCTACGCGTTCAACGACCCCTGGATCTTTTCTGGTAAGTTCTGCTTGCGAAAGCAATTTAAGATCTTTATCGGAAGAGGAAATCGATGATAACGGATGCGATAATAATACTGTAAAATCGAAAAATTTCTGTCGAGTCGTTGATCGTGTCGATGCCTGGTTGAAGTTTTGCCTTGTTGCGATTGTTCGACGTCCGTGTGTTGATTTTTGAATTCTCCGTGTTGATTCTGCGATATCGTGATTTTGACCTTTTCGAAAAATTCCCGATCATTAATTTCGTTGAAGAATGAGATTAGTTGATCGACTAATTACGTGTGTTGATTAAAAAAATGTTGTGAGTGTGAACGTGATGAAGTGAGGTTGTGAGAATTTATTCGAAAATTAATCGTGAATTTAATCCGGATTACTATCGATTGGGTTTTGAGGCTGATTTTGAAATTGATTTCGATACTATCGATTCGAAAATGATGACAAGATCTCTAACTCAACAGCAGAAGAAAGGTTCAATTTTCTCGATCGTAGATTCGGTGCACAGTATGGACAGAGTCTATCTCCTCTTAGCAAGTCGAATAATACGATTAATCAGGATATTGAATCGACGAGTACGCAGACAGTAAAATCGAAGCCAGCAGTGAAGAAAGTACCGAAGCAGAAAGTAGTGAACCCCCCTCCTCCAGCAACTCATGCGGTGAATACTCGATATGGGACGAAGCATCGACAGGTTCAGTCGGATATCCCTGCGCGGGAGACCATTGAGCCTAGCTCGCTCCCTGAAAGATCGTCAGTGATTCCAGAGGCGCCTGGCGTTGACCGCCCGGTTTCAGCATCGAAAATCGCTAATATGGTCGATAACGAAATGAACGATAACATATCGGTTGCTGAAAGAAATTTGAACGATTCTCGATCAAATGAAATGTCTATCGACTCGATTCTAATGGGAAACGAAGACCTTAACGCTCCGTATGCTCTTGGTGATGTGGACAGTGAGGGTGACCTCCCTCTCCACAACACCACCGCAGTCGATTTGCGAACGCCCTTCAAACGAAGCACGTTTATGCGACGCAGTCCGCTTCCGACGATGGGTAAAATACCGGTGAATACTGGAAAAGAAAAATCGCCACCATCGAACGAAAGTAAGGCGAGCTTCCGGTCAGTTATCGATTCCGGAAACCAAGAGGAAGCAGCAAAAGTCGCGATCGATAAATCGTTGTTGGCAGGTGCAGAGTATGCACAGAATCTGCGTTTAGCGGGTGAAGTCACTGGTAAACTAAGGAAAGAGCTGTCGGTTGCTCACCAGGAAATCGCTGAGTTGAAGAAAGTGATTCGTGCAAACGCTAATGAGACCGATGGCAGCGATGAGTCGATTTTAGTTGAGGCTTTGGAGCGTCTGAAAACTCTGCAAGCAGAGATTTCCACGTTCAGAGCCGCGATGAAATTACGTGACGATACGATTATCGCACATGAAGGAACGATTACCCGATTACGAAGTGAAAGACAGAAGTTTCAGGACAAAGTCGTGCTTAGTCAGAGAGAACAAGTCGATGAGAAAACGAAATTGGAAGCCAAAGTGAAGAAGTATGGCGGAAAGCTGCTCTTGGCCGTTAATGGCAAGTTGCAGCAGGACGCCGAAATGCAGCAGATTATGGAAGATCGAGATCGATACCGTCATGAGCGTAATGAAGCTCTGGATAAGTTTGATCGATTAGCAGCAGATTACGATGCTTTGCAATTGATGTGCGAAGAATTGGAGAAGCAGTTGCAATCACGTCCTGTTAGTCCGGCACAGCCTGCCGGACACCGAAGACAGCCGTCGCGAACCGAGCGATGCGGCAGTGGAATCAGCCGCGGTTGTTCGCCGGTCGTTGAAAAACGTACTGGTGAAGCAGCCGGAAGTGGGGAGTTTCGCCGTCGACAGCTGGTTAAGGAAATAGTTATCGATAAAGCAGTGAATGGTAGGTCGAGAACGGCTGCCCGTTTTCCCGCCGACGTCGAAGAGGAAGTAACAATCGTTAAAGAAATCGTGAAACCGGTGCTCGAGGTCAAGGCCGATTCGGCTAAAATCTTCAAGGGTAATACGGTTACTCCAACGAAGTTTGGTGGATCGAAAGACAACGTCGAAAATTTTGTTTTGCGATTCCGATTGGCAGCAACAGCTAATGGTTGGGATGAGTCCGAAAACTCGCCAATCTGGCTAATGCTGTCAAGGATGACGCCTTGACTTGGTTCGATGGGTTGCTGACTTCCCCGTCGGCACCCACAACAAGCGAAGGGTTTTTATCGAAGATGGTTGAACGATTCGGTGACAGTAAAAAGTCAGTTAACGCGTTGACGGAACTGACAAATCGATCATATCGACCTGGGCAGGAATCGCTTGAGCAGTATCTCCAGACGATGGAAATACTGCGTGATCGAGCGAACTTCCAGGGCGATCCAGAGTATTTCGTATCATTTGTAATGCGTGGATTGAAAACCGATCAGAAAGTATACGATAAGGTGATGACGACACAGCCGGAAACAATCGATCAGCTTCGCCAGTATATTCGTTATCTGGTGTCTAGCGATCCAGACGGCTTCCAAGTTCCTGTCGATAATAAGGCGCGAAAAACTCAGGATAAATCGAAGAACGATTCAGCTGCTGTGCATGCGGTCGATGCTAAAGAAGCACGATCGGATGCTGGTGGTAGCCAGAAGGGTAGATCGAATGATGGGGGCGGCTTTGGTGGTCGGTCACGGTCACCTGGCCGCGGCGCCCCTCGTGGTCGTGGTGGTAATTTCGGTGGAAATCGCGGCGGCTTCGGTCGTGGCGGTGGAAACAATCGAGGTGGATTTGGTGGTCGCGGTGGCTTCGCTGGTCGTCAGAACTCTGGTGGTTCTGACAACAGCGATCCCTACAAACGCTGTACCAATTGCGATGTCGGTAGCCATACGATCGATGAATGTAAGTTTTGAGATGTGCCGCGCGATCAAAATCCGATCTACTGTGCGTATCACTATGCTGACGGCAGTCGCCGTTACGCTAGCGACTTTCGCCGAAACCGGGAAAATTCCCAAAGTCGAAACGATAGCTACCAGAGTCAGAACAACGGAAATCGACGTCGATTAAATTCGGGGCAAACGATAAGGCAGCGCAGTCAGGCCAGAGCCCTCGTGGTTCTGGTGGTGGCAGCCAAGACGCTCGGAGCCCCGGCGGTTCTCCCGGTGGTTCCCAGGGTGGCTTTCGTGGCGGCCAGGGAAACGTGAAAGGGCAGTAAACACCGGCTTTGCTGTCCCTGCACCTCCCAAACCGCCGGACATATCGATTAATGGATTTACGATACTGATACGATAACCGATGCGAATAACGATAACGATACCTGTATGATTTCTCAGCTGAAACCTAATTCATGCGAACCAAAGCGTACTCGTGCGCTGATGCATGTCGTCAGTGTCGATGGCGCTGAGGTTAACGCATTGATCGATTCAGGGGCGGAAACTTTTCTAGTTTTGGACGAATTCTTACGTGTGAGTCGAATCCCCCGATTCCCATTATCGAAACCACTGGACATTCGTGGCGTTGGTGGTGCCCGTAGCTTTCCGGTTACGGACTACTGCGCCGTTATGATAACGATAAAAGATCGAACGATACCTCATTCCCTATACGTCAAACCGATAAACGATGCAGTAACAGTACTGTTAGGCCAGGATTTCTTGGTCCGAATCCAGTACACTGTTCGTGAGAGTTCGATTATTAAATTAGACTTAGCGAGAGACTGTAAGCCTCCGCCGGAAGTCGTATCGAGCTCAAATCGACCGAGCAGTGTACATTTTGCGTCGACAGCGATCGACGCCGCGATACCGGTTCCAGTCTTCCCCGCGCCCTTGGCACGGAGAAAGAGTGCAACCACAATGCCTGTAAAGGATAAATCGATACCTGCAAAGGAAGCGATACCCGCAAGGGAAACGATGCCCGAAAAAGGACCGATGCCTGTAAAGGAAATGATGGCTGTGAAGGTTAATACGATACCCGAAAGGGCCAATAAATCGATTCAGACGGAAGCACTCGTGCCTCCGAACAATCGCGATAATGCGAAATTTTTCCCCACGCCCGTGGCACGGAAAAATGTTGCCGATAATTATAAGTCAGGGATTAATGCCTGGGGAAATTTATCCAAAGAATATCGCGTTTTTATCGATGATATACAGCGATCCGTCCAAAATAATCACCCGTTTCTCGCTGAATATATCGAACGACTCAAAGAATCGCGTAAAAACGGAGATGATTGAGCTATCGTGGCAGCCAAAGTGGAACTTTGGGCGCTTGAGACCGACATCGAACACGAAATCGAATACTGGGATGAATTCCAAGATCAGTTGATTCAAAAATTTCGGGACGAAGGCATTCAGCTCCCAGGGGGACTGTATGTTCCCGTCGACATGATCCATGAACGATTAATCGACAACGGAAAGAAGACGACTGAGTTGTTACTCGAGCACGTTCCGATTAAAGAACTTTTATCGATAACTCACGATAAGATTAAACCAAGGACTCCGAAACGAGTACGATTTAAAGATGAATTACCGGAATTTAGCAAAATCGTAACGGTTGTGCCGGTAGACAGCCCAGCCGCGCCTGCACTGGACATCCAAAGCGTCGATACTCCTCTTGCGTCTTCCGGCGCTCCTGCCGTGCACTCGCGCAATGCAAAGAGCAAGAAGACCCCTCCTGCGTCAGCGGGCGATATTAAATCGAAACCCGATAAACCTTGCATGGTGAAAAATGATAAAATTTCGATGAAAGATGATACCGTTAAAATTAACTATCGAGAAAGCGATGATGTTTTCAAAAGTCAAGGCCATAATATGCACGATACGTATCCAAAATATTCGAATAAGAAATTAATTGCAGCACCGACATCGTTGTCGGCCCTCATAAAAATCGGCCAATCAATGAAGGAAACTGCAGCTACATATGCAGCAAAGGCAGATAAATACGATAAAATTTTACTCGATAAAACTCCGAAAGAAATCGTTGCTGCTTGGAATAATACGCCGGTTGATAAATCGATACCTGTAATTGAATCGAATAACGATAAATGGGAATTCGCAGACGCATTCGAAGTCTGTGAGATCGCTAATCCTTGCCCGAAACGTAAATTGGTAAAGGTGTATGAGGTCGACGATTTTAATATCGATCCAGGTGCGACGTGGGTGTCAGTTTCAACGAGGCGGCATGCCAAGTTGGATACACCGTTGCACATCTTCATCGGTAATCCCAGCCTGTATTCTTCCGGTAAAATGGTGCCGGAAAGCGGGCTCGTGAAGCCAAACTATGGTAAATTCGATGTACTTGTATCAGATCATTCGATCTTGCGTCGCAAAGTCCAGAAATGCGCCTGGGTTGGTGTAATCGAAACGTATGAAGAGGACGATGACCCCGTAGTTGCTACAGCAGACGCCAAGCCGCGTACGCCGAAAGAGCATAGCGAGTTTTAAAATCGTTTAATTTGATGCACAAATCCCGCTTTAACCGGTGCTGAAAAGAAACAGTTTCAAGAATTGTTTGTCGAATTTTCCGATTTGTTTCCTACGTCGAAGCGACCGTATGGAAATGTTACGTGTTACAAACACACAATCGATACTGGTGATGCGAAACCGATTAAATCAAGACCTCATCGAACGAGTTGGAAAGGTCGTGCTTTTATCCAAGAGCACGCCAAGGAAATGCTTGAGCAAGGTGTAATTCGTCCATCGATTTCCGATTGGTGTTTTCCCGTAGTCCTTGCGGTGAAAAAGAACCCAGATGGGTCAACCGGTACTCGGTTTTGTATTAATTATATCGCTTTGAATAACGTAACGAAGGAGAACAGTTATCCACTTCCGAATCCTGACGTTCTACTCGATACCGTAACCGGTTTGTGGTTTCAATTGCTCCGCGGGATTTTTGTAATAAATACTTTTGTGGTTTCAATTGCTCCGCGGGATTTTGGCAAATCCCGATTGATGAAGATTCGATTGCAAAAACTGCGTTTATAACGCAAGACGGCCTCTATGAATTTCTTCGTATGATGTTCGGCGTTTGTAACGGGCCTGCAACGTTTCAGGCGGTGATCGGTAAAATCCTCGGTCTGTTACGTGATGATGGAATTTTCGGTTACCTTGACGATTTGATTTGCGCAGCTAAAGGATTGCCGAATTAGTGAAGAAAATACGTCGATCATTCGAGCGATTGTGCGCAGCTGGTTTAACGCTTAAGCCATCGAAGTGTCATATCGCTAAGACCAAGTTGCATTTTCTCAGTCACGTTATATCGGAAAACGGTATTCGTACCGATAAAGATAAAATTTCAGCGATTCGAGATTTTCCTAAGCCGACTACCGAAACTAAATTACGATCGTTCCTCGGCTTAGCCAATTACTATCGAAAATTCGTGAAAGATTACGCTAAAATTACTCGGAATTTGTACGATTTGTTTAGAAATAAGAAGGATGTCGTTAAAGACTGGACTCCGGTCCACGATGCGGAATCTGAATCGCTGAAGCAAGCGCTGACGGATGCGCCGTGCTTGGTAAAATTCGATCCCTTAAAACCGACAGTTATCGAGTGTGACGCCAGAACGATTGGCGTGGGTGCCGTCCTTCATCAGGACGACCACCCGATCGCTTACGCAAGTCGCTTATTACCGCCAGCAGAGCAGAAGTATCCAATTACTCAGCTCGAATACTTGGCGGTCGTATTTGCCGTTACCAAATTTCGCCATTATATCGATCATGTGCCGTTTACTGCAAGAACTGACCATCAGGCATTAACGAATTTAATACGATCTGCGTCGAATAAGCAAGGATCGAATGGTCGATTAACGCGATGGGCACTCTTATTGGGTAGCCACGATATGACGATAAAGTATCGACCGGGAAAGCAGTGCGGCAACGCCGATGCGTTGAGTCGCAACCCTGTCGGTCCTCCAGAGGAAGTCGATGAATGGGATGAATTAAAAGACGATAAATTCAGTAGCAAGACGGTATCAGTAATGTCGTTGAGCGACCCCGCCGACGAGATGCGACCGGAAGAGTCCTCGTATGCGTTTCTTCGTAATGAACAGTTACGCGATCCCAGTCTTGAGAAGATGATTCACGATATCGAAAGTCTTGCCGAAAGTATGTTTGTTTAAAAGCAACATTCGCAGTTCGAAATGTATCAAGGCGTACTGTATCGATTATCTACAGCTAATGATCGAATTAACCGACAATTTGTGGTGCCGAAACACTGGCGACTCGATATTCTGAAAGGAAAGCATGACAGTCCCGCCAGTGGTCATCTCGGCATCAAGAAAACTTACGATGCGATTGCCTTACGATATTATTGGCATAATATGACGACCGATATCGATGATTATGTAAGGAAGTGTCGTGGTTGCGACGCCCGGAAAGCCCCTCGACGCGCCCCGCCTGGCAAACTGCGAGACGTTAAAGTCGGTGAGCCGTTCTTTCGCGTCCAGCTGGACATTAAAGGACCGCTTCTCAAAACCGAACGTGGTAATGACCACATTGCAGTCGTTGTCGATGAGTTGACGAAGTTCGTAATCGCTAAACCGATAAAAACTCAGTCTGCACGGGAAGTTGCGAACTTCCTGTTATACGACGTAATTTTGCCATATGGCGCGCCTCATGAGAATAATACCGATCAAGGTACTAATTTTATGGGTCGATTAATGCAATCGCTACTCCGTGAACTGAAAATATCGCACCATTTTGGATCTGTATACCATACAATCGGGCGCGGCCTGGTCGAAAGGCAAATGCAGACGATTGCCGATTCCTGATCCATTTATGTTAAGAATAAAAATAAGACCGATTGAAATTTAGTCCTACCATTTATCATATCAGCAAGAAATCGTGTTGTACAGGCGACGACGCAATTTCCTCCGTTTTATATGTTATACGGCCGGGAACAGGTTATTCCATCCGATACTGTAACGAAAACGAATGTTTCCGTCAAGCTCGGTACGATTAAGGAGTACATGGATGCTCTTCTATCGAATTTAGCCGAAGCGCACGAGTTAGCTAAAATTTATATCCAGCAAGAACACGATGAAACCGCAAATCGATTCGATAAGAAGCGAACGGAAAGTGAATTTATTGTTGGTGACGCCGTTTGGCTCAATATTCCGAGAAAGAAAGGAGAGTCGAAAAGTTTACGCGATCGTTACGACGGTCCGTATGAAATTATCCGTTTTCCGTATGATGGTGCAGCGATAATTCAAAAACAGGGCGAGAAAGATAAAATTAAAGTGACCGTATCGCGATTAAAACCGTATGTTTTCGATGATGATTTACTTGTAAATGCGAATAACGATGAAGTAGTTGAAATCGATAACGCAGCAGAAACGGAAATGATAATCGATGAACCTGTTGCGGATAAAATCGATGAGTCATCCCCTGACGCCCTGACGTTCATAGTGGAGAGAATAGAGAAAACGATAATAACGCCGATAAAAAGTCGGAAATTAAATCGAGCAGTAAGTTAAAAATTAAATTACAAAATCCGCTGTTTAAATCGACGGCCAGAAACCCCGCCCAGCCTGCGCACGCTGCGCAGACGGATGGCACGGCCGATAAAATCGATGAAGATAAAGCCCACGATAACGCCCTGGACGAGCCGATTGAGCCAGAAGATCACGCGTTTCTTCAGAAGCTGGAGAAGAAGAAGAAGCCGAAGTTTATCTGAATCGATGCTTGAATATTTTCCATGCAGAAATTCTGCATCGATTTCACGAATTGAGATAATAATGCTGGTTGAGATGCGCTTACCTCGCATCAATCGTTGATTGCATCGATTATCGATCAATATCGAAGCAGCCTGTTGGCAGCGGCAGAATTTCTGTTCTAGGTGGCCAAATCGCCCGTCACGTTCTTGAAAAGATTCCGAGTGAACGAACCATGCGAAACGGAGACGTCAACTTGCCGTAGCAGTCCAACGAAGGATGGAACTCATTCCGGCGTTTCATCATTCAAATGGAATAAGAAACGGAAGCCGATGACGCAATACATACTGAACTGGAGATAAAAGCGCGATTCACGGCGGCGTACGAGCAGTGACAAGAAGAATCGAATGGATGAATAACCGAATGATGTTAACCGCAGAAGTGTGAAAGCCGATATTAAATATAAATATGATGAATAAATGAAACAGCGCCATGGATAATTATGCCTGCCGATGAATATCGCACCGATTTCACAAGTGCCGAAATGAGACGAAGAACGACGTAACGAGATAAAATCCGAAGCAATGAAAACGAGAGAGAGAACAAAACAATAAAATGGCGCGAACGACGTTGATGAATGAAAGGAAGAACGAATGAAAAGAATATGGGAAACGGATAAACTGATGAAGTACGACGAGAGGATGAAGTCAGTGAATGTGGAAATCGTCTCTACCAGCCTGGTAGTTATGGAATTGTCCCGCATCGTCTCCATCAATCAGGTGGTTATGGAAATGTCCCGCATCGCGACCGTCAGTTAGACGGTCTGGAAATCCCGAATCGAAGTCGTCATTCTGGCGGCATGGAAAAACCCGAATCGTTGTCGCAAAACTTGCAACATGGATGACCCGAATCGAAGTCGTCATTTTGGCGGCGTGGAAATCCCTCATCGTTGCTATCTTCGGGTGGCACGGATCTCGACGAACGAAACAGTCAGTCAGTGAAGAATCTGATTCCGGGGAGGATAAGAAGAAAGGGCGAGGAAATATGCGGCGCGATGTTAACGTCCCGAATTTCCAGAAACTTACCGAAATGGAAATCGACTCAAATGATAAAGAGAAGAAGGGACAGAACGATAAACCGCGTGAAGATGAGAAGATGGACACGTCGGCGCCCGCTAATGCGCCTGAACAGAGCAGTGTCGGAAGTGTGAATACTTTACCTGTGGCTCCATCGCTGGAAGATATGCAGAATCTGAATCTGGAAGCGATTGGTATGGTGAAGAAACCGGATGAGATAAACCGGACGATGGAATGAAAAAAGCGGACGATAACGAGAAGAAATGAAGTGGTGAAATACGAAGCGCAGTGATGAATGGTCTACCTCGACAGTTTGACGATAATCGCCCCGTGAAACTGTAAGTCTCCTCCCGGAATCCATAGAATCGACCAGTGAAATAAGCTTTCATTTTGTTTCGATTTTATTACGCTTTTAAAAATGCATTTAATAACGATTGGTTGTGTTAACGATTTTGACGATCGTCTTACGTTGTGATTTTGCTAACGATTTTCTAATCGTGTGATGAAATGCGCATTTGACTTTTGTTTCTCACTTACCGTTGACCTCTGTGATCGGTATTGTGTTTTTACGATTTGTTTTTATTCAATGTTAAAATCGCCATTAACCAGCGAGTCATCCCCCGATGTTTGATACGGATCCGATGCACGTCGGAGGACCTCCGTGTCCCCGCCCGTGGCATGCCAGAGCGTTCGGCTCTGAGCTCACGCCGGTCTCGGATTGGTCCGCCGGATGGAGCCGCCGAGCCCGCCGAGCCGCTCTTGTGCTGCCGATCTCCATTCATCGGATTCCACAGATTCATTACGATGTTTTGGACCTCAGTGAAAGATCACTAGATTTTCAATTCGGTGTTTTCTGTTTTGGTTTTTCGTTGATGATTTTGGTGTTATTTTTACGATCCAATAAAATACGATTTTATTCGATCTTTGGTGTTCCATTTTCCGATCTCGGTTCTCACTCACGTAGAAACGTATCGCTCAGAATCGCTCTCCTTGCAGCTGGGACATGATGTGATGGAGATGATCCAATGGTCACCGGCGCGGCGCCGAGACGTGCAAAGACGGATGGAACGTTAGAGGGCGCTTCAATTGCCATAACGCTGTCTTCGCGCTTGCCGTCGGCGGTGGTGACGCGGTTGGATGCTGGGGACAGAGAACGTCGTGTACGTGCGGCGTCGACTTGCAGTACAGGTTGGCTGGAACCCTGCTGCGCTGTCGAGCCGCGGATTGCTGCGACTTCTCTCTGAGTTCCGCCAATTTTAGCCAGGTTGTGGGCGTGGGATTGCGGGATGATCCAGGAGGAACGACCACGACCTGATGTTCCGCCGGGTTGGAGTATCGATTCCTGGTGACCTTCGTGGGTACTTGATGGTGCACCTGCCGTTTGTTATACCGGGATCCGGGTTGTCTTTATTCGCTTGACCTCGGGTCATTATTACGGGCAGTAATGTCAGAGCAGAAGGCTCTGTACACAGGCCAGCCGCCCCACCGCCGCCTACGTGGTTGGCTCAAGCTCAAGCACAAATATCTTGATCTCAGCCAACAACGGCGATGGCACAGTGGCTGTGCTACGTGGATCACACACTCGGTAGCCAGCGGTTCGATTCCGCTCCATCGCCATTTTTGCGAATGCCTCACGGAACCGCCCTTCCTCGCTGAGATCCCCACGGACAGCCGACTGAGGGCTGACTCTGTGACAGTAATCAACACGGATTTTGTTGAATGAGTAGACTAACTGGTATCTGATATAACTAACTGATATAAAGAAAAGTTTGCAACTGCACGCTAGCTTAGCAAAACTGAAATGAGCTGCAGTGCAAACAGCTATGAACATAATGAACTCTAACAACGATCGGTGCAATGCTGGCGCTAGGAAAAACAATTAAAATTGTTTTAATTGTTATTAATGTGGCGTACAAGTGTTGTGCTGTCTGTTATGTCTTCAGTTTTATGCCCACATTCTGTTTTTCTAGCGCCAGCATGGCACCGATCGTTGTTAGAGTTCATCGCTGCTTGCACCGCAGCTCATTTCAGTTTTGCCAAGCTAGCGTGCAGTTGCAGTTGTCTTTCTTTAAGTCAGAGATATCAGTTAGTCTACTCATTCAACGAGATCCGTGTTGGTTACTGCCTGTAATAATGACACGAGGTCAAGCGAATAAAGGCCAACCGGATCCCGGTATAACACACGGCAGCGTGCACCACATCAAGTACCCACGAAGCAAAAGGTCACCAGGAATTTCGGTGCTCCAGCCCGGCGGAACATCAGGTCTACCGTGGTCGTCCCTCCTGGATCATTCCTCGGCAATCCCACGCCCACAACAATCGCCGAAATTCACTCCCAACTGGCGGAACTCCAGAGAGAAGACCCATCAATCCGTGGCACGACAGCGCAGCTGGGTTCCAGCCAACCTGTACTGCAAGTCGACGCCGCATGTACACAACGTTCTCTGTCCCCAGCCTCCAACCGCGTCACCACCGCCGACGGCAAGCGCGAAGACAGCGTCATGGCAATCCAAGCGCCATCTAACGCTCCATCCGTCTTTGCACGTCTCGGCGCAGCGCCGGTGACCAATGGATCATCTCTATCACAGCATCTCTCAGCGGTCTCTCCAAAACTACCTGAGCAACTATTATACCCCGGCCAATTTGTCGATTTCACTGACCTTTTGCCCCAGAACCGCGTCCCGGCAAAACGCGGCCAAACCGGAACCCGCATGGCTCTGGACGAAACCACAGCCGAGTATACCTTCACGTCGGCAGCAAAGAAGGAGCAGATCTGTTCCCTGGCCAGCTGGAGCCGTGCCTTCTCCGGCTTCATGGCATACCGCACTTTTGTAGAACCAAAACTGACTCTTCCATTGATCAAGTACCTTGACCTCATATCCTTGATGGCGGATCCTGCTCGTGGATACAAACTGGAGCACGTGTTAGAGTACGATATCCAGTTCCGAAATTTCGCAGCTCAGTATCCCGAGAATTTCGACATTTGGACCAGGCGACACGATGATTCCTTCCAGGAGACCATCGGCTATCCGCGCCAGAACATTATTCCGTCGGCCACCGGAGGCGGTAACCCAAAGCACAGTCGCGCCAAATTCAACCGCTGTCATCAGGTCGGTCACACAGCGGCAAACTGCAACGAAAACCAGGCCGTCGATCCAACCTCCTCCGGAGCTGCAGATATCTGCCATAAATTTAACCGCGGATTCTGCTCGACGCCCTGGGTGAACGGCCGTAAGCACACTTGCGCCACCTGCGGTTCAAGTGCCCACGGAGACTACAGCCACGGCAGAGCTGGCAACTCACACGCACGGGATGACAACGCCAACGAAGCCTGACCTACCTGCTTATCTTGGCCATCCTAACCCCCCACATCGTTGCTAATCCTGTTACCGAAGCGCCGTCTATGACCTCGCGAAACGGAACCGGCATTCAGGGACCAAACTCAGCGGCTCCACTTTCCGGCTTCCCCTTATTTGGGGTTTTGTTTGGGGTTTGAGGTGCAGGGAAAGGAAACCGGCAAGCGCGCACACACCAGGTGCGCATACGGAGCTTCACCGATTCCCAGCCGAGAGCTTCCACATGCCCACTTTCCCCTCCCGCCATGGTAAAAGATACAAGAGTAGCAACACATTAACTTAGGTTTTTAAGTTTCTTAGGTTTTTCCGGTTTTTTAGGTTTCTTAGGTTTTCTTAGATTTGTTATTTCATAGGTTTTTTTTATTTCCTTATGTTTTCATGGGTTTTCCTGGGTTATCCTTAGGTGATTAATTTGATGATTTTCAGATTTCTTTTTATTTTCTTTGTTTTCCTAGGTATCTTACGGTTAGGTTTTCAGTACTCCCCCGGTAGACTTTGTCACTTCGCGTCATCGAAAGGGAGACATGAAGGTGACAGTGATACTTCAAGAACTGCTCGAACACATTGTGCGTGCAAAAATTAATGATATGAACGCGGCCATTTGCTATCACTTTTTTGATTAAATGGCTTTAAGTTACCAATAAATTTATATCGAAAGTAACGTTTTCTTGTAAATCAAACTAAAATAAGCATCGGCCGAAATTTACTGTGGCCGAAGTGATCGGTGGCCGAACTGAATGACGGCCGAAGTGGATGGCGGCCGAAAACTTTGGCCGAAATGAAAACGGCCGAAGTGATCGGCAGCCGGCATTTCTACGGTGTCGCCAACCGCCCTTGGTCGTACTCCAATTGCGAAGGATGAACGTGTTTTCCAGGATCTGTATTTGCCCAGCTGCAGGCCAAGAATTTGAAGCTGGTCGCAGAAAACTCTCGTCTGTCCGATCGTCGCAGTAATTCGCCGATGGCTGAAACAGTCGTTTAACGGCCTCCTCCGGAGAACCGCGTTGGTCACCAACCGCTAACCAGCATCTTACAACAGTTTTTTTACCTTTGACATATCCGCAAAACCTCTCCGAAATTTGTCGTGCTTTTATCCCATTCCATTAATACCAGTTGATCCGACCGAAATAGACCGTCAGTCGAAGCGCTTCACGCGCGGATACAGTGGCAAAGAGGGAGAGCGAAGCCCTTCGTATGGCCAGCCATCACACCGTGATCACCAGGCAGCGGCTGCCAGAAATGCATCCCGCTGAGATTTTCTTCGTCCGACAACCACCTACGGGTAAACTGACGGCGATCTTATGCCGTCCTTCTCGCGTCCGCGTCACCGACCGATCACCGCTCTGGTGATCGGTCGGTGATGCGGATCGGTCGGTGACCGTCATCAAGCGCCTCGCTGACTTGATTTTGCTGCGGCAAAACAGGTCATGTGGTGGCCAACTGCCCGCGGAATCAGGTTGCTCAGTTGCAGGCAGAATTGTCGGAACTCAAACGTAAGGTGAGTTTAAAAGTGCGCCCAAATGCTTCCGGCGCTGACACCGAAGCATTCGCCCGCCTTCTTACCGATATCCATGGCCTTCTGGAGCAGTACCACGCCGACGCCATGCAGGCCATCCAACCAAAAACACCAGCAGGAGGATACTGTTTTGACCTTGGCGAACAGGTTGCGCTAAACATGACCGATGTGTACACAAAGCAGCGAGCGGGACGCCGATTATCGTCGTCGACCGCGTTTGCAGTGGAAATCCGGACGAGCAGCCCACCTACACTCTGGCTTATATTATGGGTGTTGGCACGAAAATTTCCGCCGCCGAGGACCGTCTGGCATTGTATGCTGATTTTTTATCTGACTTCGGAGTCCGTCCAGACAAGCGCAATACGATCCGGCGTGGCAATATCGTGGAGGTGATCCATCTCGAAGGACAGCAGCACAAAGGGCTGGCGTCTATGGGAAATTAACATAGGAAAGGGTGTCGTTACCTGAACCCCCCATGAGCAAGTTTAACCACGCGGCAGTTACTTGAATGGGTCTGTTGTCAGAGAGGTCTATGCTTAACAACAGCTTTACTATAGGTGGGACTGTAGCCCATAGAGATCTATAGTTAACGATAAAATGGAACCAGCTTTACTATAGGAGGGACTGTAGCCCATACAGATCTATGGTTAACAGTGTAGCGAACCGTTGCAACTTTGCACACGTGGCGCACCACTATGACGTCACACGTTTATCGAACTGCTTAACTTTGCACACGGAACGCTAGGCGATGACATCATACTCGAATTTAACCGTTACAACTTGCGGCTATTCGAACCGCCTTGGAGGCAACCCCTTTCGGGGGCCCCACCCCTTTAGGTGCCCAGCCCCTCTGGTGGCCCTGCCTTTTTTGGGGCCTAAACGTCCAACCCTTTGGGGGCCCAACCCTTTTGGGGGCCCAAACCCTTGGGAGCCCAACCCCTTTGGGGGCGCAACCCATTCGGGAGCCCAACCCCTTTGGGGGTCTAAAAGTCCAACCCTTTGGGGGGGTTGGATTGGGGAGCCCAACGGGTCCTAACCCCTTTAGGGGCCCAATACCTTTAGGGTCCCAACCCCTTTGACGGCCCAACCCCATCGTGGGGCCCAACCCCATCGTGGGCCCCACCCCTTTTGGGGGCGTAAGCTTCAAGGATCCGACCTTTTAGAAAACCACCGCTCACAAGAACACTTTAAAAACCCCCACGGCAACCCCTATCGAAACACCCACCACTGGAATCAAACCTGTGCACACGACCTGTTTTCTACGACGCCAAGCGTTGCAGGTTTGCACACGGAATTTGGATATTACATCACACCGGCCATGGTTGGTCTGATTTTGCAGACGACCTTCATTTGCATTTTTGGAACTAATCCTGTGCAAAACCAGAAATTCTGAAAATGCAAGGAACGGTTTAACTTTGCAATTTACTCAACCGCATAGCGCTGTATCGAAAGACACCCACGGATACACCCACGGACATATTTTTAAAATCATTGCACCTGTTTTTACATTTACTTCCTTGTTTATTACTTCCTTATTTGCACTCTTACTTGCACTCGTACGTTTTTACTTTCTGCGAAATGCATAGGAGAGTGCTATGGAACGCAAGGTTTTTTCGAGTATAAAATCTCGGTGCGACAAATTCGTTCGGACTAAAATTTCGGCAGTCTCGATTTCATTTTTGAGGAAAGTGTTTTTTTCAAAAATTGCTTACGTTTTAAAATTTACCGATTAGTTTTTCTAGTTTTTAAGTTTGCAATCTTCTAAAAATGGATTACGAATTATCTGATGCTGACCTTATTGATGCTGCTGCCTTAGCAGTATTGGACGATTGGGTGGCCGAAGATCAGGACATGTTTGATGATGGCAATCAGTTGATTGGAGAATCTCAAGTTGGGGGTTCAGTCGAAATTGATTTTCAAGTGGCTGAACGTATAGCCGTTGAAGCTAGTGGTTATTGTTATTCTAAAACGCAGAGTATGCACTTTAAACTGTTTCGTGTAAGCGTACATGATCTGGACAATATTCGATTTAGTGATGCAACGGCCATAATTGTGTCTGTGTTGGATTATATTTTGGGAGTTGTTTTATGCCGAATCGCTGACCACCAGTACGTGCGTGTTTCTGTGGAGTCGTCATACCTGTCCTTTCCTATCTGGACACCTGCGACCTTGCGATCGCAGTTGACCGTGGAACGCTGGATGGCTAAAATCTCCAAAGTTCTCAACTCACACCAGGAGTGCATTATTGATGATTCCTTTGAGGTTTCCGTTGAGCATACTGAGATTCCCTCTGGTCGATGTGTTCGCGATGTCCCGCCTTTGCTGTATCGAAAGCTCCGTAAGATGAGCTCCGTGATTTTAGTTGATAATGACGATGATATCTGCATAGCTCGAGCTCTAGTTATTGGAAAAGCCTTTGCCGATGACCGGAAAGAATATGCCCGAAAAATTGCCAAGGGAAAAAGAGAAATCCTTTCCGAATCAAGAAAAATAATCGCCGCTGCCGGTTTACCTCAACGTGAGTACACAATTGCGGATTTTCAGGCCTTTGAAAACGTTCTACCTGGCTATCAGATCATTGTTGTAAGCACAATGCAAGCCAGCAGCATTGTGTACAGTGGAAAGCATGAAGAGAAGCACGTCTGCCTTTTGCTACATAATCACCATTTTGATTTATTAACATCCATGCCAGCATTTTTCAAGCGAAGTTATTGGTGCTTTAGGTGCAACAAAGGCTACAATGACCGAAGAAGCCATCGTTGTTCTGGACAGTGCAATCAGTGTCTTCGTCCAGCTTGTGCGATGGATTCCTCTGTTATGTTGACCTGTCCTGACTGCAAGCGAAAGTTTTACGGACAGTCTTGTTTCGATCATCATAAGTTAGGTCCAAGTACTGAAAAGTTATTTCGCACCCGGCGGAGCATCTGTAGTACAGTAAGATTGTGCATTCATTGCGGATCTGTGTATTCGCTAATGCAACGGAAACCAGAAAACACTCACCGCTGCGGAGAGATATTCTGCAAGACCTGTCGGGATCATGTCCTGAGCGATCACCGGTGTTACATGGAGCCGCAGATATTGGGTCCCATCCAGATGATGCAGTACAACGATGCTCAGTTTCTGTTTTTCGATTTTGAAACCTACGTTGCCGAAGACGGACGGCTCTACCCAAACCTTGCTGTAAGCGCGGTAATCTTCTTGACTTTAACTAATGATATTTTATTTGTCTCATTGCCTTTTAAATGTGAGTTAATAATTTATGACATCCGTTTTACTTTTCCCCCTCCAAAACATTATTGTTTTTTCTAAAATCTAACTATGCTGTATAATGAAGCCTCTTCGAAAAACCTTTTGGGAAATTAATTATTTTTTTTCAAGGGCACTAGTATTGCATTATTATCTTATTAAAACAAAACATTTGGTAACTAAAGTCGAATTCTGGGGCAGATATAACCTTTAAGGAAAACCCATTACCCCCACCGAAACCCCAAATAAACCCCCACGAGCACACCCGCGCGAACACCCACGTGTAAACCCGTCGATATTATTTAGTTTTTTTTGTTTATGTTGCTTTAGGTTGTGCAAAACGATGAGGGCGAGTAATGGATTTTTCCAAATGAGGAGGAACCACTTGGTGACGTTACCGACCAACTTTGCCGATTTCTTTTCAGCGAAGATCATCGTGACCATTTTATTATTGCTCACAATTTTAAACTAATTCGTTCTCTTTCAGTAGCTTAGCTGTAAATGTAAAGATGCTTTTTGTAGGGTTTTGATGGCTACTTTATCACCAACTGGTTACTTACCAACGGCATTGTTTCCCGAGTGATCCTGAATGGCGGGAAGATTATGCAGCTGGACGTACCACAGTTGAACATTCGTTTCCGAGACAGCATTAACTACAATCCGCAGAGCCTGTCCAAATGGCCGGCCACATTCGGAATTAAGGACACTTCCAAAGGACAGTTCCCGCATCGCTTCAATCGACCCGAAAACTAGGATCGAGTGACCGAGTTCCCTTCCATGGAGCAGTACGGGTACCGGTTTATGAGCAAGAAGGACCGCGAATCCTTCGCAACCTGGTACAAGGATGAAGTAGAAGCAAAGAACAACACCTTCGATTTCCGGAAGGAGTTTGTGGAGTACTGTAGCAACGACGTCACCGTTCTTCGCAAGTGCTGTCTGCAGTTTCGCAACTTGTTTCTCGGGATGAGTAATGGAATCTGTCCATTTTCTTCTTCATTGACGATTGCCTGATTATGCGGTCTGTACTGGCGCGCCAACATCCTCAAGGCCAACCTTAGGGCTAACATCGTCAAGGTATCCCTGCGGTGGAATTAATCCAATGGATTAATTCCACCGAAGGGATACCATTCCAACCGCAACCAATCCGTAAAAGCGCTCAAGTGGCTGCAATGGATGGAACTGTAAGAAAACTGCTCAATACAAACGAAAGCATCCGGATCCGAGTTCATGGTCGGGCAGTACTGTGTGGATGGATATGCTGAAGCCACCGGCAAAGTTTTTGAATTTCACGGTTGCTGGTACCATGGATGCCCAGAATGCACTGCGTGTGATACAATCCGTCCATTTAGAAATTTGCCAATGAGCAAGACCTACGAACAAACGCTTCAGCGCAACGACCACATCCGGAGTTTGGGATACGAACTGTGCGTCATTTGGGAGCACGAGTTTGATGATTTAGTAAAGCAAGAGCCAGATTTTTCGGCATTTATGAAAGAAATCACCGTTTGCCAGCCTATCAATCCCCGGGATGCGATTTACGGCGGCCGCACCAATGCCACCAAGCTTTTCCACAGCGTGAAAGACGATGAAAAAATCCGATACTTCGACGTCTGTAGCGAATATCCATATGTCAACAAGCACAAGCACTATCCAATTGGGCATCCAACCATCATCCTCAAAGATCTCGGCCTGGTAACGGATTACTTTGGCATCATTCATTGCAAAATTTTGCCACCTGCGGATCTGTTTTTGCCTGTGTTGCCATATCGATCAAATGGAAAGCTTGTATTTCCTATTTGTCGGACCTGCGTCAGCACACAGCAGAACGCCCCCTGTAAGCATTCTGCCAATGAGAGAGCGTTGACGGGGACATGGTGTAAGTGACAGTAGACACCCACGGGACACCCACGGTAAACCCCCACAGAAACCCCCACTAAACATTTTTAGGTACACCGGAGCTTCATGCAGCAATTGATCGGGGCTATTCGGTTGTGAAGATTTTCGAAGTGTGGCATTTTGAACAGTCTAAAGAACGATTGTTTGCGGACTACGTTGACCGGTTCCTGAAGATCAAAACTGAAGCGAGCGGATGGCCGGCCTATGTCGTCACAGACCAACAGAAGGACTAATACCTGCGGGACTTTCACGGGCACGAAGGTATCGAGCTGGACAGCGACAAGATTGAAAATAACCCGGGCATGAGGGCGTTAGCCAAATTATGTTTAAACAGGTATTCATCTCTTGCTATAATCTGAAGCAACGTATTACTTAGTGTGCACGGAAGTACTTGTAGCTTTTGGGGTCGTCTTGGTATGCAAGGCAACAAGCGGAACACCAAGTACATCACCAGTCCGGAAGAATTTAACCGGATGCTCCTTTCCGGAGAGTACCACATTCACTCCTGGGACATGTTCAGCGATGACGTACTGCAGCTGTCCTACACCAAAGAGTTGCCGTTTGTGGAGCAAAACCCCCACACAAATGTCGTACTGGCAGCGTAAATGTCTTGGTATTTTGTCTGTTGTATTGACGATATGAATATGAAAATTAATTTAGGTTCACTACTGCTGGGCGCGACTGTATTTGTACGGGTGTATGAAGCAGGTGCAAAATAGACTGCTGTACTTCGACACAGGTATAAATTCTTTTAAAGTTGCCACTCTATAAGCAGTCTGTATATGTTTTTCGTTCGTAGACTCCATAATTTTCGTGGATAAACCTGGCTTCCCCACTCCACCCACAGGCAAGTTCCTTGGCGACGTCACCGACGAACTGCAGTCTGGTCAGTTCATCAGTCAGTTCGTTAGCCTTGGCCCGAAGACCTACTCCTACAAGGCCAATGATGGAAAGAGCGTTGTGAAGGTGAAAGGCTTTACACTGAACGGTCACACCAGTGAAGTCATCACCTTTGAAAAAATGGTGGACGTTTTAGAAAAGAAGACGGACTTTCTTGTGGCAGAGTACCCTGACAGCATACAGCGTGTGAAAAAGTTAATGACTCTTAAACAAGTTGATTTGTCTAAACGCTTGAGCTATACGTATGATAAGCTTAGAATTGTTGATGCCAATTGGATCACGCTTCCTTATGGTTATACGTCGCGATAAATGGAAATAAAATATGAAGCAGTTTCCTTCGACTTCATTTTATTGGCAACATTAACACGAGATCAATCATTGCCCATGTCAAATCGACTTCCGTTTTAACGCCCAGAAAATTACAGCGCCCACTAGCAAATAAAATGGCAGTACATTCCGGCAACTTTATGCGCAAACCCAAAAACCGATCAGCAAAATACGAAACATTTAACGTTTTACTAACGCGGTCGAGGTCAAACCGCTGACCAAAGTCATGCGTCCTCACAATATTTACCACTTTGAAATCGGTAACACGAAAATTATAACCAATTTTACATAGCAACCGTACAAAATATTCTAACCAAGAACGCGATTCGTCCAAATTCTTTCCGCCATTCACAGTCATTTTACCGTTGACATACAGCTGACAGTGAGCTTTTGGTGGCACAATCCGACTCAGAAGAAGCCCCGAAAATGATCGAGGCGTGTACTGGGCCAATGGCAAGCGTTTTTCAATGACATTCAGGTTCAGTTGGCAGTTCAGCTTTGCGGTGGCCACAACATTGGTGATCCGCACCATTCTTGTACAGCCACAAACCAAAGATGATTGCCTTCCGCTGGGTGGTTTGGGTCGCTGACGTTAGCTGCCGAAACGTTGGACAGTGATAATCCTCCAAATTGAAGACTTCCGGAAGATATTTTTCCAATAGGCGGCACTTTTCCAATCCTTTGGCGTAAAAGGTGACATCAGCTGGTCGGCCGATTCTTTCAAAAATATTCTCAGAAACCACCGCTGTCTAATTGTGGCGGTAGTCACCGTAAATGTGCCAGATCAATCCATGAGAGTGGCGCGCTTGTTTTTCTAAATCCCGAGTGCACTGAGAAGCACTGCGCGGCAAGGTAAATGTATAAAGTCCCACTTCTCCTTTTTCCAGGCAGAAGAACGATAATTGCTTTATGTGCTTTTGGTGGTTTATAACGAACCAATCAGCATCGATAACACACCTTAGAGCCATTTTTGAAATGAATCGAATGAGTTGCTTCGCTGTCCTTTTATACTAAACTTGCAGAGGAGGAACGTACGTACGAGTTGAGACTTTCCCTAAATTGCATAGCAAAGTGCTGTGCAAAACCGTGTTTCTGCACCTGCACGTACGTACAAAAAAACATTGTCCCTAAAACGCAAGGCAAAACCAGTAGCACACTTTTCACTTGCAAAATTTTGCATAAGACAGCTACTGCTTGCCGACCTATAAAAGTCAGGCAACAGAGTCAGCTGCGACATCATTTGTCTAACGTTTTCGTTTTTCGAAACCTATTTCTCCGAAGCAGACCATGGAGTTTATTCCGGACTTTATTTTATCAGAACGCGCCATGTCTCCCAAGCCATCAACTGGTGGAGCAGCTCGTGAGATCCCTGCTACGCCTTTGAAGCCGCGCATCAAACGCGCGGACGGAACGGCAAGGTGTCAGGTGGAAGTGCCAATGATAACGAGTGGGCAGCGGCTCAAAAAGCTATTGTCGAATCGCGCTTTGTGGAGGCTGTGCTTTTGGAAGCTGATCAGGTGGATATTGGACAGGTTATTGGGTTGGATGTTAAAGGGTATTTGGAACAGAATGCTCTCGAGTTGCTTGCCATGTTTGCTAACTTATTTGAGCCGTGTTGCGTCATCTTTGTATTCTGTTTAATTACTAAACCCACAAGTGTATTTTTCTTTTATTTTAATTCGATTATTCGTTTACATATTTGACGGATAAATGCACCGTCAACTAATTATGTATTAATGTCGAAAAAGGAATTAACATACTGGCAGACCATTTTGTCGTTGCAGACTCGATTATCGGTAAACAAATGCACTATATTGGTGTAGGATTCACCATTAACGCGACGCAAAATAAAAAAAACAAACAACACTGCCCACACACAGTGCTAAATTCAGATTGAAATGGTTCAGATTGCTCTATGATCCGGGTAGCAGAACACAAACTTGCAAAATTCTTTGTATACGAGTCCAGTTTCCTCCTAAAGGAATCAAACACTTCCAAAACTCCATCTCCTTCTTGGTAGAGTGCAATCCAGTGTGATCCGTCTTGGTCCGCTGGATCAGTGTTGACCACTGCTGCTCCAGGATAAGGTGCCAGTGCGGATGGCACTTCATCGCTGGCAAACACCCCGCGTAGTAGAGCATTTGTAGTTGGGTTTGATTGGAGTGCACTAAGAATCTGGTCCGTGTTCATGTTGAAAAATCCGCATTCAGTTGGCGGTGCTGGTTGATCTCAATAATGCTGTCGTACACCAACATGGCGACCATCATAACTGTCTTATCCAATGGTTTTTCAAAACTGACGGATACGCTTAAAATTCCCTGTTTCACCAAAGTCAGCGGTCCTCTCCCGGTATGGCCGGGTGTCAGGTCAAAACCAAAAAGCGTGTAGCCACCATTGTAAGCCGTTCGATTGAAATGCACACTGCTTTGTGGGTGGGTCCGGTGACCCAGTGCATCCAGCAAGCCATCGTAGCATTCAACGGACAACGAACGTCCGAAGTCCGCAGTATACGGCTTTGTAGGATAGCTTTGACCATCCACTTGCACGCTGATCTGGTTGATGTTGAAATGTTGAAAGTTGAAGGGATTCGTTTTGAGACTGCCGTGGAAATCCTCGCTCTCCACGAATCCGATAAAAACCACCTTGGGAATCTGTCCAATTTGCAGGTTGCTGACAACCGTGCTTTGAGTTTTTTGTGGAATATCCGAGACACGCATAACCACACGCTCAATATGGTATTTTACGGTCTTTTTCAGCATTTCGGAAGCCACAGCGGTGATAAAATTAGGTGCCGGAATGTATCGACGGATGGACAGTCGTGCATTTCGAATAAAAGGTTTAAACTGTTTGGTGGCATCAGTGTCCCATACTCGTAAACAGAATTCGGGGCGACTCATCACCATGCGGATGTTGATCGGCACACCGGTGCACAGCGGTTTACTTTGGTCGAATAAGTCAGCAAATATTTTTCCGGACAGTTGGGCGTAGTTACCGCCAGCAAATAGGGTTCTGCGGCCTACTTCTCCTTTGTTGTCTTTATCGTCGCTCATCTTGTGTGCAGTGTCAGTGTAAAACGCAGCAGATGTCAACTGGGACCTTTGGGCATCCACCGAATAGGACAGGAGAGAGTCCAAATAAGCCCGGTATGGATAAAATGACGCGGCACCCGAAATAAGCCGATTTGCCACAGTTACGTGACACGAAGAGAATAGCGAATGTAGAAAGTTGTTGACGGGGGCCACATTGTCAGCGTTCGTTACCAGTGTCCAATCAGCAGCACCTTTCTTCACTTTGATGCCGACCTCCAATTCTAAGATCTTATCTGCCAAGCTGAGCAAGCCAGATGCACTGGGAGGAATGTAAAAACTGATATCCTCAGCTGAGCCGTTGTCCGTCAAAATCGTCGTCGGGCTCAACTTTTCGTGCTCCATGCGCCACCGGTCAGTTAAAGTAGCCGGAAGGGCGAAGAGCTGATTTTCCAGTTGCATTGTGGGTTCAGAATTTTTCATCATCAGAAGAGCCATGATTAAAAATAATTAGGGATATTGGCCGGAGGAATGCGCTTGATGCGAATGCGATTACGTTCAATGCGACGTTTCTTACGAATACCGCTTCCTTCTTGAGGTGCTAAACGTTTCTTAATGGCTTCTTTTGCTTGGTCCGAGCGTCTTTAATGACCCCAGTTGCAGCTTTTTGCAAATGGGGTGTGGCCGCATCCAGGGCTGCCTTAGCATGTGGGGCGGCCCGACGGATTATGGGCTTGGCAAACGCCGATATTTAAGCGAATAGGCTCTTCAGGATTTGAGGAAGGCCAGAGCCGTTTTGTAGTGTCCCACGGTAACGAATAAGCGCGTTTCCACCCGTTTGGCTGACGAATATGTCATCGTAGCGCCGGGGGGTCAGGAACATACGGAACAAACGGCTTTTTCAATACAAGCGTTGTGGTCGAAAGTGCAGTATGACCAGAGACTTTCCCGTTTGGAACTTGGCTTCGTCTCCGAGATCGTTGGCAATTATCAGTTTAATGGTTTCAAAATGTTGTCGAAGAACAGGTACATAATGAGGAATGTCAAAACGCGCTTCCACAGTCTGATTCACTTCGCCTCTAATAGGTACGGCACGCAGAAATTGCGCCGCCGTGTCTCTAATCAAACTATAGTCAGACACATCGCTGTAAACGAATAGGCTTTGGTTCCCCAGCAAAGTGTTCACAGGTCGGTCGGAGATGAACGTCGTTACTTGTGGTGACGGAGCTTTGTCCCAGAATCCCAAGTATTTTGCTCTTGCTTGACCTTAGGCGGTGTCAATGGTTTCAGCAGCAGGCTTGGGTTCGAATGTGCTTTGATCGAAACCCAGAATTTTCTGCAACATTACCGATTCAGGTGGAAAGTATATGGATACCCGGTTATTTCCGATGCTCAGCTTGACTTTATAATTGGTTGGCGTAAAAAACTGCACTTCGAACATTTTGTTGTTGGGCAGTGCACTTTTGTCCAGTGTCACTCTTCCATCCAGCAAGTAAGATTTAACGACAGGAGCCAAAGAATTGATGGTTTGCAGAAGCAACTCCGGCCAGTTGAAGTCAAGCAGGAAAATCCGTTGCGTGTGTACAGCAAGCTGTACCCAAAGCCCAAGGCAAAGAAACCACGCTACAAGGTTGGTGATGCGGTGCGTATTTCTATTCGGAAAGGAAAAGTGGAAAAGGGATACACTTACCGATTTAAGGAAGCAATATTTTTCATCAAGCAAGTTATTCCTCATCCGGTACCGCTTTACGTTTTGAAAGACTATCAAGACAACTCCATTGACGGAAAGTTCTACGAACCCGAGTTATCTCTCGTCCGCAACGTTCCTGACCAAGATGGTGAATTCATTGTCAAACGCCGTGGAAAGAAGGTGTTGGTGCGTTGGCTAGGTTTCGGACCGGAACACGATCAGTGGATAGATGAAAAATGTATGAAGGTGCGCCATTTTACCTGACTCTGCCTAGTGATGTCGCTATCGATCCTGCCAACACCCCTTCCAGTTGGACTACCAAGCTAAAACATCCAATCACATTGAAAGGGAAATGGGAAATGGCACTGGTGGAGCTGCAGTATCTCAATTCTTTTTATACTTTGCCTGTTGAACAAAAAATCTGACTGGATGTTGTGCGAGAATTTTATGTAAAAAAAGATGGTGAATTCATTGGTGCTCCAAGATATGTCAGTGTCCAAAAAAGCATTGTGGTCCCGCCGGGTAATTTGGGCGCTGTGCAAGGAGTGATTGTACGAGTACACAAAGTCCGGCAGTTTGTCGATATAACGTGTGCTACCACGATGGCGGAACAGTCTGAATATGCGCGATTTTATAGTTCGGATAACGCGTTCGGCCATAGCGCATTTTATGTCTTCATTTTGGGACGTGAAAAATTGCACGTTTTGGTCTTTCAAAAAAGCACGAACGGTTGAATTTAGCATTTCCGTTCCTTTACCATATTGCAACTTTTCCGGAGTACCGAGTTCTTCGAAACATTTCTGGAGGGCATCGCGGGTTTCTTTTCCGGTCTTGGTCTTTAAAGCTTGGATACTCAACATTTTGGAAAAGCAGTCAATCACAAACAGCAAATACTTGAATCCGTCATTTTCCTTGGAGTATTTTGATAAATCGGCCAAATCAGCTGGGTACTGCTGCCGCAGATTGGTAACTATCACTGGATTGCGTGGAAACCGTTTCCGCCTTTCTTTGGTGACAGTGTACGCATCGATCTCTTGCAGCATCTCCGGGGCTCTCCGTTTGTTGGCTCTGGTTTTTAGTGTTCTTCGAAATCGTTCGACTCCGCCAAAACTTTCGGGATGACGAGGATCGAGGTACCTCTTCATTAGGCGATCCATCGTTACAGCAGTTGGAGACGCAGTTAATCTTGAAAATCGGCACAACCGGATGACTGTTGGTAAAAATCCAGACATTACGGCAGCGTGATCCAATTAATTTTGTGCTTCATGCCGTGTCCCGTTTGGTGTTTGTGTGATCATAAGCGGGGCACAGGTATGGGTGCTTCATCAGCTTTCTCTTTGGGGAGACTGGGGCGGGGCTTTTTAGTTGGAGGTGGTGTAGGAGGGACGTATTGGGGAGGCTCCACGGCATTTTCATCTGGCATGACTTTTTGCTTGAGAGTCAGAAAACGTTCTAAGATACTGGAAAGTTGGCTGGCTTTTTCATATTCGCTTATATCTTTCCGTTGCAAGGTTTCGGCCACTAAATTGTCTAACGAAACGACGGCTTTGGCTTCCGGTGGCTCCCGGTTATTCTGAATTTTTTCATGTAGACGCTCCTCCATGATGCGGCGAGGTACAATAAAATACTCATCCATTACCAATCAACGATGTGAGTACACCAGCAATAACAGGCAAAATGGCACCCAAAAGTCCACCTTGCTGCAGAATCCGCTTCTTGGCTTTCATGGGATAACGGCGCAAAGCTAACAGCTTTAATGCTTTGCGGTGACGTTTGCATTTGTTCAAATCGGCGGATGATAAACTGACAGTATTCTTGATAATGTTGACAGCAATCTCTTCCAGAGCCTTCAGCTGCGGTATGTTCATAAACCCCATCAAGACGCGGCGCTGTTTCGGCTTAAGGTTTTTCAATGTGATAACGAACGGGGCAAGGGCTTTGACGCGTTCTG
The DNA here is from genome assembly GCF_019649055.1 of Paramacrobiotus metropolitanus. Taxonomy (NCBI): domain Eukaryota; kingdom Metazoa; phylum Tardigrada; class Eutardigrada; order Parachela; family Macrobiotidae; genus Paramacrobiotus; species Paramacrobiotus metropolitanus. The sequence continues at coordinate 139,264 of NW_026570315.1, read as the reverse complement.
ACATGGTTTCGGTATATCATTAGAATTGGCTTTCACAAAAATTCGCATCGACCGATTTGGGAAGGCATGTGATCTCACCTTTAAATAGTCCGGACACGTCGATCGTATATCAATAATCAGCGGTTCATATGGCTCAGCAGTAACTTTGTGGTACGCATCGCTTAGCTGACAAAGTCCTGTCTGCCGAGCAAGAAGTTTGATTTGATTGATACCACGGACATTCTTAAATAACACAAGATACTGCGAGTTCAGGGTAATGTCTCGCATGGACTTTCCTTGTTTATAAAGGTTTTGTAACAGCAAAACAACCGAAACGTTTTTGTGATGGATGCCACGCGTGAAGAGGTTGGAACAACGCACGTCTTTGCAGATATCGCTTGCGAGGTCATCAGTAACCAGCAAAGTGTGCGGGTTAGAATCAAAGAAGTCCGCTTTCTCAAAAACGGCATCAACGCCTTTAATAAATTCTACAGAGTCTTGCAGGTTGTCGAAAACTTTCTGCCATTCGCCGTAACAGAAAACAACTCGTTCAGGGACCGGACAAATCATCTGCGCGCGGTGGTTAATTAAATTTAATACGAATTGTGTTTTACCAGACATTGTCGGCCCACAAACACACATGCCGAATGGCGCCTCAAAGCGTGGCTGCTGCTTTAATACGCTATACATCTTTACGGCGATGATGGCTACAAATCAAAAATCGAAATAAAAACTTTAATAAAAACTAAATTAGTTTTTTCAACGAGATAGCCTTAAATGTCTCAACAAGCTTGAAAAATTTCCGGTGTTGCAGTGCACTCGTATCTTTTACACATCGCTTTTTATTCAATCTGGAATCTAGTTTTTCTGCAAGTATTTAAAGCCACTTCCAAAAATGGTTCACGTTCAAAAATGTTTTATAAAATCCGACGTTCTAACCTTCAAGCCATGATGCCCGTCATGACTCGCCAAGATCGGTGGTAGGACAGGATTGTCGTGGCTGTCTTTTACTTTTTGCTGTTTGCTCTGTTTACGGTGTTTGTTATATTGGATGCAGTGGGAAAAACACTGCAAACCGATTACTGGAACCAGACTGTTCGCAACACAACGTCGTGACGCAGGTAAGATTTCAATTTTATTGCAGCTCCTGAGAAATTGCATATAGAAAAAAAAATGCATTGGTAGGTATTTAAGCAACACAGCAGAATGTTTTACATCCAGTTTTCATGACAGGGTCAGTGGGACATCTTCTTAACAAGCGTACAACGCTTTGCAAATGCCTCCACACTTTAATTCGCTGTCGGACCCCATTAAATCATAATCTGAATCGGGAAGGATCGGGAACGCTTTGGTGACCATTTCATGCCGTCCATGTCTAGATGGAACGCAATCTGTCTGGTATGTGGTGTAACACTTTATTCAAGATCGTGGGTCCCCCTTTTAGCCTGAGAAAATAAGTTCATGCATCGTTTGTTTTCAAACAGAAAAGAAAAACTCGGAACTTACACTTAATGGTCTGCAGGATGGCGAATCGGTAGAACTCGGAGTGATGATGGAACAATTCAACCATTGGTGAGGAGATGTGGAACACAAAATTTTGCACCTGCACCCTGGTGGGCGCATCCGCAAACTGGCATAAGCGTTTTACAACACCTTTAAGAACCGCTTAAATAAAACCGTTTGCTTTTTTGTTTGCAGCCTTACAGCCTGTGGGTGAAGCAACACAGCAGTTCAGTTTTTGTAGTTTTTTTTTGTGGAATCGGTTTTTGTTTGTTATTGAATGTTATGCGCAAGATCGTTGTTCTTTCTAAGCTTATTCGAGAAATACTGGGCTCTTTGTACAATTTGATACATGAATTCAAACATGTAGTAAAATGCCGCTCCATACGAATTTTATGTGCAGTGAAACACAGTCAAAATGTAAGCTTGTTCGCTAAGAGCACTAACAATACCAACATTTGGCACAATTTAAGAACAAACAAGTCCGCTTGTTTCGCTTTAATGAAACATTGTTTCGCTTTAATGAAACACTGCACAGCAATTATTTCGAAGCATTGACGCAGTTATCTTCGCATTCATCCCCAATAAAATCCGGTGACAGTAGCCAAGTGTCATCTACCACCAAAACCAAAGGATATTAAGAATAAAGCCATAAATGAATGCTCTTCAGGTACCTGAATCGGGTACAGGTTTATTCCACTCCTCCTCCAGCTTTGATTCTACCGAGAAAATTATTGCGTGATAGCAAAAGAACAGTCCCACCTTCCAATTCTCGACTCCAAAAAACACCGATTCTACCGCCACAAACATTCCAGTGGGTAACTTGAGGGATTGCTAGAGTCAGGCGTTCTTGCGGAATGCGAATTATCCGGTTGCGGTGCAAATCCACCGACTTGAGGAAAGGCAAATCCTTGAGTGGTTGTAGGGGTTCAACAGGGGTGAATCCGTTACTGGTTAACGCAAGTCGTTTAAGGTTGGGTGTAGTAATGGCAAGAACGTCCAAATGTGGGTTCGCTTCTGCAATCCCCGGGCGATTATCATTCAGCTGAAGTAATGCCAGTTTCGGCAATAAAAGCAGACCAAGAAGAGAGGTCAAACCGCACCCAGCAACCGAGAGGAACCGCAGATTTGTGAATCGTTGGAGAGGAACATTTCGGAAATCGCTTAGCGGAAACAAATCCAAAATAAGGACTTCCTCATTTTCGTCTTTGTCACAAAGATACTCCAACATATTAAAGGTTTGAATGCCAAAATTTTGCAAAATAAAAATCTGCGCAGCTCAGTTTTTGAATTAGTCGAATTTTAGTTGTTTAAAACCAGAATAAAGCAGTTTCAATCACTGAAAACAATATGGCGTACTGAAATTTTATAATCAAAAAACGTTGCATTGCAAGTCACTCTCCATTGCATTCTGCAGCTTATGAAAACGTACAAGTGCAAGTACGAGTGCAAACAAGGAAGTAATGAACAAGGAAGTAAATGTAAAAACAGGTGCAACGATTTTAAAAATATATCCGTGGGTGTATCCGTGGGTGTCTTTCGATACAGCGCTATGCGGTTGAGTAAATTGCAAGGTTAAACCGTTCCTTGCATTTTCAGAGTTTCTGGTTTTGCAAAGGATTAGTTCCAAATGCAAATGAAGGTCGTCTGCAAAATCAGACCAACCATGGCCGGTGTGATGTAATATCCAAGTTCCATGTGCAAACCTGCAACGGTTGACGTCGTAGAAAACGGGTCGTGTGCACAGGTTTGATTCCAGTTGTGGGTGTTTCGATGAGGGTTGCCGTGGGGGTTTTTAAAGTGTTCTTGTGAGCGGTGGTTTTCTAAAAGGTCGGATCCTTCAAAGCTTACGCCCCCAAAATAGGTGGGGCCCACGATGGGGTTGGGCCGTCAAAGGGGTTGGGACCCTAAAGGTAGTGGGCCCACCCGTTGGGCTCCCCAATGGGGTTGGGCCCCCGAAGGGTTGGACTTTTAGACCCCCCAAGGGGTTGGGCCCCCGAAGGGGTTGCGCCCCCAAAGAGGTTGGGCTCCCAAGGGGTTGGGCCTCCGAAGGGGGTTGGGCTCCCAAGGGGTTGGGACCCCAAAAGGGTTGGGCCCCCAAAGGGGACGTTTAGGCCCCAAAAAAGGCTGGGCCCCTAGAGGGGCTGGCACCTGAAGGGGTGGGGAACCGAAAGGGGTTGCGTCCAAAGCGGTTCGAATAGCCGCAAGCTGTAACGGTTAAATTCGAGTAAGATGTCATCGCCTAGCGTTCCGTGTGCAAAGTTAAGCAGTTCGATAAACGTGTGACGTCATAGTGGTGCGCCACGTGTGCAAAGTTGCAACGGTTCGCTACACTGTTAACCATAGATCTGTATGGGCTACAGTCCCTCCTATGGTAAAGCTGTTGTTAAGCATAGACCTCTATGACAAAAGACCCATTCAAGTAACCGCCGCGTGGTTAAACTTGCTCATGGGGGGTTCAGGTAACGACACCCTTTCCTATGTTAATTTCCCATAGACGCCAGCTCTTTGTGCTGCTATGGACATTCCCAAAGTGATATCCATCAACGACGGGCCACCAGGAGCTGAGTCAACGACGGGCCACCACCACATCAACGACGGGCCACCAGGAACGCACGGGTTCAACGTGTGCGTCTGACCGACGGGTTGTTCCACACCGTGCCCGCTTGCCATTCACCAGCAGGCCGCCCGGGTTCGTCACGCCGCATCAACTGTTCGCCGTATTGCTCCTGGATAGACGCCAAATAAAAGGCGCAAGCGTGTGAAAACACCGGCTGCGATGTCACATCAGGATGAAGTGGGGACGGGACAAGAGAATGTTCCTTGCAAGTTGCAGGACCGTACATGGCAGCTACTCGGAGATCTTGGAGAAATAAACGGCCACGCCGCATGAAGAAGATATGAGTTGGATGCTTTCGCGTTTATTTCGGCAATTCTACCGCTTTAGCATTTTTGCCGCAGTTAATTTTTTCACATAAGCGCATATTAACCGCCAAATTTGTTTTCATATTACGTACCGCATAACGGTATTTGTTTGTTTTCCTTGAATTCATTCGAACGGGGTTCCTGCAGTCAGAGCCGACTGCTTCCCGCATCTCCACCATGTTATAGTAGATGACGCATAGCGCGCGTTTCCCTGTTTGATATCTCCTCGACGGCATATCCGATCGAGTCGAAATTGCTTTTTCAGAATTAGCATTATCGCGTTTTGATTTTTTCCTTGATTAACGATTCTTCGGAGCGCATTACTACCGCGGTGATTTTTGTCTTCCAATGTTGATTTTCACGTATGAATAAAACTGCGTTTTATTTCCATTTGTTTTTTCCGTCCGATCTTCTCTTTGCGGGACCGTTATTCACGCCACCACGTGTAAACATGGACAGAGCATCCAGACTTCTACAACCAAAAATGTTGCAGTGTCAGCAAACTGACGACTGATCAGCAAGAGAACAAAAACCTTGAAATCGTTTTGTTTAACTTGGACGAATATTATTGCGCCAGTCCTTTGGCAGCCCACGGTAGCGGCAGCTAGCGACTGTTCTGCTTCCGTTGTGCTGAGTTGCTCTCAGCACCCACTCGCCCAGCGCACGCAATATCAGCATTCACTCTGGCAGCGCCTGCGTCTTCGGCCGATCAGGTTTGCATCGCTCGTGTTGGATTCCGGCCGCAGATAGAGGCTTTTCTTAGTATGGCTCAAGTTGCCGCTGTTTCGAGGTTCAGTGTAGATTTTGCAATCGCACTGGCAACTGCTCGACATAGGTATGTGTGCGTTTGGTCTGTTGCAGTATTATTGTCTCACTGTCGTGAGCACTTTGTACGGCAGTTGCAGTATGATAGCCAATCCTTGTTTTTTTTTCTTCGACGGATCTTTTTGAGAAGACGTTGAACTACATCCGTAACGACCAACGTAGGCAAGGAAAGAACCAAGACACCCGAAAGCTAGAGGCTGGTTACACCCGCGAACGACTTTTACCGACCTCCCTAACGAGACGACTCCAGAGACATCGGCAAACCCGGCCATACCCAGCACAGCAGCTCCTATCGGACACACCAGTGCAAGCTTGGCGACTGAAAAGCTAAGTTTACCCAGCCAGCAACGTATGCCAGCACCGGATCAGGCAATTCCATTGTCCGGACCAGGCGCACCAACGGCGCCGGCTGGACCCCCTGAGCTAGCTGTGTTACAATGGGGGAAAAACACAACTCAAGGCAGGTTCGACTTTTAATCAAAACTCTTTGCAACTGATTTTCGACACTGATCTTCAGGCGCTCCGCAAGCGCGCCTTTTATTAGCGGCACATCAAAGCGAATTCAAAAATGCAAAATAAACAAACACGAAACCACAACAAGATTAGGCAATCAAAACACAATTATGCAATCATCAATACCAAATTACATAAGCATCTGACATCATCGGAATGATGTCATAGCAGCTCTACCGGCCTTAAAAGCCGCAGAACGCGCACTTAAGGCCCGGCCCATAACTGCCCCGGCCAACTACGTTGGACCGGCACCAGAAGGACCTCCAGTCACACTAAATTTCCACTTGGTAATAAACCGGGTTTACCAAGTGCCGAAGTTGCTGGTTATGTTGATCGGAGGAACTGGACCATTAACCGCCCTCTTCCACCCAGAATGATAACAGCCTCCTCCGCCCCTTGGCAAGAACAAGTCAGAAGAAGGGAACACATGAAAACCAGTACAAACCTGTACGTGCCAGAAATGCCACTCAAGCCTGAACCCTTGCTTCCAACATCACCTCCAACTGCATCGTCGGTGGCTCCAACGGAGGCCCGACAGAACTTTCAAGAGGTCCAGATGCGCTGGTTCTCCCAACGGAGCAATACACCGATTCTGACCAAGAGTCAAGTCCTGACCAGACAACCGCCGGATCTGAACCCGAAGAATTCGGGCCAAAGAAGAATCGTGACCGACTGGAGAAGCCAGTAAAACGGCACTAACCGAAACGTAGAATTCGTGGGGGTCTAGGGGGTGATCCCGAAATAATTCACCGGGCAAGAAACGCCTAGTTAAAAAATAACATGTAGAATCATAGGGCGTAAATTTATAGGATGTAAAACCATAGGGACCAGTTCGAGAAGCTAATTTCACTATGACCCCGTGTTTAACAATAGAACATGGAACAAGACACCGGACCAGGCGTTTGATCCGGTATGTGAATCATGCGTCATCAACAGCCAGTCCCAACAAAGGCATTTTCCGTGCTATTCTTGTTTCTTTGTTGAAGCACTGCCAATGATGGCGACAACGCCATCGCCATGGCTTGGCCGAAGTCAAACGAGGCAATCCCGCAGCGTACAGACACGTCTGCAGAACCATCCTGCAAAGCGAAGACATAAGTGTGGATAAGAAAAGACCATCCTTACCCTTCTTCAGGAGGCTCTTCTGGGGAAATCTGCGCCTACTGCGGCAGTTCAGTTATACGTCACAACCGTAGCTGTCCCTACCGGGGTAGCCCAGCCGAACGTACAGCCAAACCTGGCCCAGCACGGATTTTGGGGACCTGCACCTACAGTGCTGTCCCAACATTACGGCACACTAACAGCACGTGGCAGCTCCGCCGTCAGCCTTACTACTGCATTTCTCGCAAACTGAGGACGCAAACCGCGCCATTCACCGCCCAAATAATAGCCAACGCCGGAATCGTCACGGGTTGCCCATTACATGAGCGCCCACGGTCGTTCCACGATAGAACCGATTACGCTGTCCAGAACAGGACACAAGTCACACAAGCCCTGCGACACGACTCCCGTGGACCGCGTAATTTAGCGGATGAGTTGGAAACAACCGGGCGTGAATTGCAGGAATGCCTTGGAGGATTGTTGGCCCTAATGTCAGAAGAAGCTACGCCGCTGCGCCGCCTGGATTGAGCCAAGGGCTGATCCAGCTTAACTCCGGCGATATGTCTCACCAAGAAGTGGTTGAGACAAGCGCACTGGACAGAATGTTTCGGAGAAAACCGCGGTTACCAAGAAGTGGTACCATAATGCTGAAGCGGAAAACTTGCCCACCATTATGGGTACAATCCATCGGTTGATACCCTCGCCCATCAAACGCGGCTTACCGCCATGAAACGTCTAACTCAACGGATCTCTGAGTCTCAAACGAATTCCCCGGATTGGCTATGGCTTAGCGGCGGGAACCATGAATTTGGCCTGGCCATCCCATACCATCCGACGGTGTCCACCGGACCGAACTTGGCGCAAGGCTCAGTTCCCCGGCACGAAAGAGGTTTAGCGCCTGTAGCCGGCAGATATATTGGCCTGTTTCCAGTTGGCGAGCCCGGCAGAAAAGTGGTTTTCCTCCCATAAACTGCCGAAGTGCACCCACAATTCTGCCGACCTGAACCTATGCTTTGCCTTTGGGAACTCCAATATATCAGCCGAACCGGCGCAACTGTGAAATTTGATACTGTTGTTGCAGTCGAGCCGCCAACAGCACGGCGGGTCTGCATCATGTACACCATAGGCATACAGCCGCCTTAGCAACTATTGTACCAGCACAAAACAGAGAGAAGCGCACGCTATCCCCTGCGCCGTGTCTAAACCTTGCTGCGCCTGTGCGTGTATGCTGAGTGTGCATCATGCACAGATATCTTCGCAAAACACAGTAATTATTGAACAAATTTATTTTTCCCAAATAACCCCTCCGCTTGCAGTTACAAATTACAATTGTGGATGGTGTATATTATCCTTACACAGTCTTCATTATCCTTACACAGTCTTACTTACATAAAAATTATCACGTACGTTATTCGGCAATTGTTACTACATAAATTAATATTCTTTACGCCTGTGTTTGAAGAAACTGTAAGCGTAATAGAGAAGCTTTCAAAAAAGCATTATTTATAAAAATTAGAAACACATATATGCAACAGTCATATCGTCAGTTTAATTAGGGCACCCGAATTTAAAAAGTAGTTTAAATACAGCGACCAATACTCCCATAAATCTGCCGAACTGCACCCACATTCCTGACGACCCGACTCTATGCATTGTCTATAGGACCTCCAATATATCCGCCGAACCGTCACAACAATGAAATTTGATACCTTTGTTGAGCGCGAGCCGGCGAAAGAACGGCCGGGCTGCAGCATGAGATGGAGCGCTGTGCCCGTGCTTTTTTTATGCCATGGAAATTGCTCTTTCGAAAAATCAAAATCATGCTAATCAAGCACTGGATAAGCCCAGTACACCTTCGTAAACCAGAGAGACATTTTGTTCGGCCACCCGGTAAATTATTAAATTAAACCGAAATTGCTAAATACAGTAGATTTGTACACGTGATAAGGTGATAACGTGATACGTGATAAGTACTTCTGCGGCTTACGCCATGCACCCGGTCCAGTTTCTGTTGTTACTTTTGTTTCTTGTTATAATTTGTTGATGTTTATTCATCGTTTATTCAACTTTTTATAAAAAGTAGTCAATCGGTAAAGTTCATTTTGTGAGAAAAGTTTAGCACCTGGTGGACAAAATATTAAAACTTAAACTGAGCAAAATATGAGCCGAATCGAAAAATTTTAGTTGTACATTGTATATACTATTGTACTGATCCTATACTATTGTCTATACTTTTGATTTGACCTATTGTTTTGTATATGCTATTGTACTGATCCTGGTACACCAGCCCATCATTAAAAGTTAGCCTAATAGCTCGCTCAAGAGAATTTTTTTTCAGTGTTGGCAAGCGCTTTTGTTAGATTTCGTTTGCACATTCATAAAATTTAGTAATTTACTAATACTCGTATAACGTTAGAAGATGAATGGAGCGGTTCAGACGCACTGTTGTGTTTAGCGTGCAATTTACAGGGATACCATGGTTTACTGTTGCTATTTTTCGGCAGATCAATTGGAGCTCCCGTAAATACAGGATAATATCGCGTCGCCACAACCATTGGTACAGTTGGTGAGATCTGTTTCTGGTAATGTTGAATCCGGAAATAATAACCAGTTTTTAAACCTTTATTTCAGCACCTCTGTTGTAACTGTTGTAAATAACTGTTTTAGCACCAACTCTGTTGCAATACTGAAAATTTATTAGTACAGAGATTCTCCAAGGATAGCACATAAATCATAATAAACGCAGTCTCTAAGATTAAATATAATAAAAATTTTACAGATGAACAATAACAACTAGAAAAATCTTTTATTCGGCAACAGCCTGTACTCAATGCCAATCTGATGATAGATCAAAGTGATCTACATACGGCAACCAGAACAGAACTGATTCCGCGAAGCGAGCAATGCTACATGTATTGCGAGCAGCGAAATAACACGCGATGCCGCGTAGCTAATTGCTAACTTTTAATGAGCGAATTCTGGCTCGCCAAAACAACACTAAACAGTACAGCGCGATCGTCAAACGGAGAGCCAAATCCGTGCCACTCCGCACGTGCGCAAGCCTCGCCCACAAGGCGCAATACAATGGACGGCTATAGCAACCGTCAGCCAATCAGACCAGACCGAAACACAACACAGACACGTCATCAGCGGCGTAGCGTCGCGAGTGTGAACGCAAGTGATCCCTCGCTCGCATGCCTCTGGGGGAGGCCGAGTTCCGTTGAGGCTCAACATCCTCCAAATCCACGAAAAGACGAAGGTCGCCACTGTCTGTGTGTGTTCGACTGCTAATAAAAACATTGAATCTCTTAGTCCATTTTATCACATCAATTCCTTTATGTACAATTCCATAAACACGATGTGAATAAAGAGATCCTCTTATAAAAATACTATCAACACCGCAGAAACAAATCAACAGAAGTTTAAGCAATGTAGACTAGGATCCTCCATTGACTCTTAAAGGTCACTGGTCCTGTCCACCGTTTATGGCAGTTTGGCCCATTCCCCCCTGTTGAGCAATTCCGTGCATATATAATGCGACTTTCCATCACAAATCCGCTTTGAGAATCGGGTGCGTATCAAGTACGACTTAAGGAATACTGCTTCATCTTTAGAATATGGTGCGTATCGGCGTAAGACTTAATACTGATCCGTAAAGGTCATGGAGGGATGTCGTCGAAGACAAGCGTGATTCGCTTCCTCCCTGGTAAAGGTCATCCATTGTAGAGATGATCCGGGATGTGCGACTCAATTGGGCAATGGTTCCAAAAGGTCCTGTGACTTTAATTCCACATTTATGACTCTGTTGGGCAGTAATGGTCCCAAAGGTCATCCAGCCTTTACTTCCATCAAAGGTCATGGAGGAACTTAGTCGATTTTGACGACTTTCAAGCATTTCTTCGCTTGCCCCCCTGGTTAAACTTTCAAGTTAACCTTTACGTCGCACATCCATTCCAACTTCGCCTCGAGCGGCCAGAGTGTCGGCAAGGTTCACCGTTGCATCTCCGATTTGGCCGGCTAATTACCGTATTAAATGTACCCCAAAGTACTCCACCTGCTGTCTTTCTCTTTTTCGCCGCTTGTGGCCCACCTTCGTAACAAGAGATCCGGCTTGATTACCGTAGTTTCTCTCGTTAAAGTTTTGACACTGAATCGTTGGAGAGGAGAGCCGGCTGTATGCCGTAACAACTCCCTTGGGGCCGGCTGTGTAGACCGAATAAATTTCAACCCCAAAATACTCCACATGATTTCTTTCTCTTTTTCAGTCATTTGTGACCTTCACCATTTATAATGAGACTGAACCGACTGTTCGCCGTAGAGCTACTCCCGCAATTTGACTTTTCCTGCAATGTGAAACGCTGAAAACAACAATACACGAATACAATTTATGTTAATACGTTACGTCGTTCTTCATACAATACCATTATGTGCGTACCGACAATTGCCGTAGACGCATCTTTTTGTTAGTGAGATCATATCGACAACCTGCACTATTCTTGCATCTCATTTGAGTCGCCCTCACCATCTTTATCTCGTGGCGGGCGTTTTCTCGTAGCCGCTACCTGATTTTGGTCAGAGGTTCGGTCAACTGGTTCTGCCGATTCAACTCCCATGACCTTTTCCGCATTAACTTGTCGCTGGCCGCGACCTTTCCCCTTGTCGATTCCGCTTAATCGCTTCAAGTTGGTGCCTCGCATCGTATTCTTCCAGTTGCAATCTTCGGTTATTAGGGTCATCCGCTAAACGACGTTGTATGTCCGCGTAATTATCTCGAATATGCTGGTTCCGGATGCCACGTTTTCCAATTTGATTTGGAGCGTGTTCAGGGCGTCGGTCACTTTTGTTCACGAGGAATTCCGTTATAAAGTCGTTAACACCATCCGCCGGTTCAACGTAGTCACCACCGGTGGTGTCTTTGATTCGGTCGGTCCGCTCCTGAACTTGTGATGCAAGTCGCTGTGTGAGGTTACCCTTTTCCATTCGAATCTTCAATTTCCTCAGCATTGATTTAGCCGTGTGGGCTATCCCGACGTGTTTCATGGGCATTCCTAATTTGAAAACCTGGGCTCGTAGAGTCTGTGGTAATTCGTCTGTCATAGTGTTAGACACTAGGTCATTCTGCGACTGGTAATGTGCCAATCGCGCAGCAAAAATCTTCTGACCCGTCCTCTTCTCATTATGCGATCCAGGATCCACCTGTTATCCTATCGCTGCCCTTGCGGCAATCCCCTTAAAGGCCGGGTTCACGTGTCGTAAAACGAACTGCGCCACGTATTCCCGTCGTTCTGGGTGATCGATGTAGTAAAACTGTGTCATTCCGATAGTGTCGATTGTGTCCGGTGGCACATTCAGCAGATTCAAGTCCAGTAAACTGTTCAATCCATTCTGTCGGATGGGAGGGTAATAAGTCAGCGCCGATTTACGGAGGATACGCACTCGACTGGTTATCCCTCGTCGCAACTCCTCCGCATAACCTGAGTCCTGTAGAAACTGTCGTAAGTGATTTAAGCTGTTCAGAATCTGCGTGGCCTGAACACTCAATATCGATTCCAAGATGTCGACAAATCTCTGCCCTTTTTTCATCGATGTCATCCATATTGTAATCCATGTTGATCAACTCAGGTCTTCGGTTCCGGTCGTCGAATCTGGAAGTCTTGTTCTCCCGTCGATCATTTCCGCGTCGATTGTCCGGTTCGCGTTGACCTTCTTGTGCTCGTTGCTTTTCTTGGTCGTGTTGCGGCGGCTCTTTGCTCGCCGATGATGACGGTTGGCGGACGCTATCCAAAATAACATTCCGCCGATGAACGACATTTTCTTGTGTTGCCATTTCCATCGGTTCATCTTCTTGTGCGGCGCTCACGAATGGGTCCACTATGTGAACTGTCGAATACACCCGCTGATGTTTCGATGGTGTATCTTCCCGCTCTCTGCTTGATGACCTTTTCTTCGATTCGAATCCAGCGAAATATGCGGCTTCCTCTTGCCAACCTTTATCATATGGAGTTGGACTTCCCCTCCGCGTGTCCTTGCGTCTGCTGTCACGTGACCTTTTGGGTGTGTCCATTCTGACGTTACGGTTGCAGAACGCGACTCCCATCGGCACCTGATGACCTTGTTTTTCAGGCTCTGTCCGGAGCACTTCTTCTCTTCTTTTTTCTTCGCGTTTTCGTGTCGCCGACAGGATCTTCGCCGTGTTGATCTTCTTTGAATACCAGTTTCGGTGATTTCGTTGCCATGACGTACCCAGCCTCGTCCGCCACGGTAATGCCGATCATTAGAACGTTCGCGTGACCGTTCCTTACGGTAATCCCGTGTCCTTTCACGATAATGTTCATGTGACCTTTCATTTCTTCGGTCGTAGGTCCGTTCATGTTCACGTGAATGTCCGCGTGACCTTTCTCTCATCGGGGGCGATTGAGGGCGCGCAAATCCATGTTCCCGTTTGAAGCTTTGAAACGCCTTCATCACTTCCTGTTGTGTTTGGCGAGTCTTTCGGGCCTCTTCCGTCATTTTCTGTGTTAACATCTTTGTTGACGGTGTCGGTGCTTCATCTCGTTGAAGTCTCATCTTTTCCCGTAGGAACACATTGAGAACATCTGCCCGAATAGCCATCGGGTCCTTCGTCAACGCATCGATTTGTAAGATGAGGGAATCTACTCTGACTTTCGCCTCATCATCATTCAGCTTCGACAACGGGATTGGCTCTTTTCCTTGTTTAGCCAAGAATGCTTGATTTTCACGCGCCGCATGTTCGCTCGACCGTTTATTTTCTTCGTTGATTCGCGCGCGAATTTCATCCTCCATTTGTTTCAGCCGCATTTTCTCTTTATCTTCATTAAACTTTTTGCGGCACGCATCCGTCTCTGGACATTTCAGTGGTTCCATAGTCTCATCCCAACCACTTTCCTTGTTCTGTCTGGATCGCTTCTCGGTAAAGATCCTCGAGTAACATCCTCTCTTCAACTGGGATGCTGCCGTAATTCCTCGCGCTGATGAGGTTCCGAAATACATCCATATTGCCACGTCTAGCTTCCGTGAGTCCAACGAGGTGAACGGTGTGTTGATCCCCCAACTTGTAAACACACTTGTAGCACGGGAATTTCTTATCAACTTTCTTGTTATTCCGTCGACAGTCCGGACACTTAGGATTGTAGCCCGTAGACTGATCGACGTCCATTGGAAGTGCTGCCTGACTTCGTCGGTTGGCTTGACCTTTCTGTGCCATTGTCCCGCTTGAATCTGCAATTCAAAAACAGTTCCATCATAGTGACTTTTCCACAATGACCTTTCGTCCTTATCCTTTATTTAGGCATTCCTATCATTTTTATGCCTATTTAGATTACTCCCGTACTGAGCTGAGACTTTTCTATCTGCTCCTGTTGACCTTTCTATTACTGTAACGTGGTGACCTTACTCACGTTATCAGTACTTAGCTCGCTCGCCCGTCCTAACTGCTGTGACCTTTCTTATACAGCTCTTTTTCTGCAAATCTTTGAGTGACCTTTTCGGCTCTCGTATTTTCACGTGACCCCTTTTTTTGTCTAATTACGTTATGCTTTTTCCTGTAATATACAGCGGTGCTTTACTCGCTGCAGATTACACCGTTCCATTTCACTATTTAGGCTTCTCCGACGACTCCAATGGATCATGTTCCTTGAAGTCAATCCGACCATACCAGGTGAGTTCAAGTGCGTCGTCGTCTTCTATTAAACTTTTGACCGCTTTCTGGATCCATTCTCGGTCTTTTTCTATATTGAGCTCGCCCAATTCATATTGGACCGCCGTATAATTCGAAAGGTCATCCCATGAAGCCCCTTTCGTTCCGCCGATACCGTGTATCGCCGCGTCTGTAATGGCTATCTTCCATGACATGAGGTCCATTTTCAATCTCGGTGTTCGATCCGATGGCGCTAGATAATATGAAAACCCATTGAAGTCGGTGTATCGGATCCCAAGTTTTCCTTTCTTATAAGCCCTTTTGATAATGCGATCTAACTGGTTTTTCGACGTCTTCCCTTTCATATTTGTGAAGACCATGTCCTTCAGCTCGCCGAAGAGCATACAACGTTACGGTTGCGTTTCCAAGACTTGTATAATTTCTTTCCACGATGGGTTCGTATCATTCAACGGTAGCCCAAGCATATAATCAGGTAAGTCGACTGGTTTCTCTGTAGTTATCGGTTTCTGGGGGGATGCCGAGTCCGTGGGCTCCGTCTTATCGTCAATCGTCAGTTTCGCCAAAGATCCCGATGATGACTGAGCTGATTTCGGTTCCTCAGATTTCTCTTTCAGTTGCGAAGTCTCCTGACCTTTCGTTTTCCCCGATGCGAGTGCATCTTTCAACGGTGTAAACAATGATTTCTGAAACACCTGTCGTGCTGAGGCAGTTCTTGCGTCTACTGCTGCTTTATCCATAGGGGACATGACCTTTTCTTTCGCTCCTTCATCTGAAGACTCGTGACCTTTCGGTTGTTCCGTCAGCGCAGAACTCTTTTGACTTTTAGGTTGTGCTTCCTTCTCAGTCGTTTCAGCCGTCTCTTGACCCTAGGATTGTTCGTCCTTCTCTGCCACCGGTGTAGAAGGCTTAAGTGTAGCGGCTTGATTTGCATCATCTGATTCCGAGCCAGAATCCATTGGTAATTTACGTTGTTTCGCCGGTTTCGGGGCTTGTGCCTTGGCTTTGGCGCGTTCTTTCTTAGGGTCACCAGTTGGAGGAACTTCCGCCTTTTCTGTGTTCTCGCTGTCCGACATATGGAAACGATCCTGTTTTTTCTGGTGGTATCAGGTCCAGTCTCGTATATCTGATCGGCTCTCCCCTATGTGCGTTCGTTGTTCGCAGGATGCCCTTTTTGATCATCTTGGGTAGTAACCGTTCAGTGGCCGTGTCAATTTCTTTGATCATTCCTTTTCCTTCGAGCCAAATGGCGTTAATGTACTGACTGATCCGGTGACTTGTCGATCCCAACGGGCTTGTCATCCATTGATTGCCCTTTCTATGCGCATTATGCCGTCTTCGTTCGGGCTCGTCAACGCTTTATCCGCGCTTGCCGGTCTCAACAACTCTGCCTTGTACTCGAAGTTAGGGTGCTTCTGAATCGGTTTCCCGCATTCCGAGCGTATTCCAACATGGCTTCAAACTTTTGCTTGGTGAAGCTACGGTGTTTTTCCTTTAAGTATTTCTTCAGGCCTGTCCTGAATTTCGTCGTGACCGGTGCCGTTCTAATTCGCACGAAATACTTCTTCTCCACTTCCTCGAACATATCAACGAGTTCGGAGACTGTTAGGTTATCATCGTCAGGGTTGAATTTCCTCGTTCATCTCTTCAGTTTCGATTTCGAGTCTCCGTCGTGACAATATCACTTCGTGAGGATCTTGGATACCATTATCCGCGCACCGTTGCCAATAATGCAGCCATTTTCCTCTTCCAAATATGAAATTTCTAACGCATGATAGCCACGCTAGGTATCTATTAAAGTGATATCGTTTGATGTGTGGGTTACACATGCTCACAGTCCGTAAGATACTTTTCACTTCTTTTGGGACATGAACTTTTAGGTCTGCTATCGCTGCGTTACATTTCGGCCATTCTGAAAGGTCATCCTGGGATGCGGCTCGACTGCATTTAGTGCATTCCTCTTGCGGTTGTATCCTGCGCGGGTCTTCTTAATAACCATGGTGACAACTCCCGGCTCTTTCTTCTGGAGTTAATGTCCTTTGCGGACTGACCTTTTCGTTCTCCCGTTCTGTGGCTCCTTGCTCACAGGAAGTTACAATCACACTTTCGTCCGAGGATATTTAAATTACCTCCGGTCCCGTTTTCTTCTGGTGACCTTTCAACTGTTCAGTTGCTTTGTCGCGGATTTCGCTTGCGAACATCTGTTCCTCTTCATTTACCCGTTTTAATATCTCCCATGGGACTTCTATCTTTTTCTTTGTCCGGATTTTAACACTTTTTACTCCCAGTGCCTCTGGTACTGGGATAGGCTTTGACCACCCCAGGCCTGGCACCAGCGATTGCTTCACTGCAATTGTCGCTTCTTTCTGTATGGCCCCTATCTTTTCGAGCGTTGGTGACCTTTCATTTTCCGTTCCCATTGCCTCTGGTACTGGGATAACTTTTTCAACACTTTCCTTTTCATTTTTCATCTCCGGTGCCTCTGGTACCGGGATAATTTCTTCCTTCATCTCTTTCTGCTGCACGTTTGTCATTCCCGGTGTCTCTGGTACTGGGATGACCTTTTCTCTTCCCCTTTGTGTCAGTAGAGTCCGTTTTAACGTATTTTCAATTTTCTGCTGGATCACCTTCATTTGCTCAAATACTGACGACTCCTTCGATGTCACCTTTTTCTGTTCCGTTCCCAGTGCCTCTGGTACTGGGATTAGCCCTTTATCGTTTTTGGCATTTTTTCAAAGTTTGGTGACCTTTCCGACTTGAATCTTAACGACTGTTTTCGGGTCATCTTCTTTTTCTTCTTCACCTTCGTTATCATGAACTCAGCATGGACTTCTCTAAGAAGTCGAATCCCAATAACACTTGTACATCGTCGCATTTTGGTCGCACATAAAAGGAATGTTCACTGATCCTTTTCCTTAAGGTCACTGGTGCTGTGCAGTAATGTGTTACCACAAATCCTGACGTTCCGCTGATTCCATTAATCTTCACCAGTCTGTCAGGCGGCAATGGAAGCATATGCAGTCCATTCTTCTCGCAAAACGGTTTACTGATCAGCGACGTCTCAGCTCCAGTGTCCAGCATTGCGATGACCTTTATGTCTCCCACTTTCACTTCGTGAGTGTACGCTTCAATTCTTTTAGGCAGTTTTCCATTTTGAATTTTCAAGCTCCGAATAGTACATTTCACTGGAATCGGCGATACTGGTCCCGGATCCATATCGGGAAGTAGTTGCCCTTTCGCTAAGGTGCCATGACCTTTCAATATCTCACTCAGTTTGTCGATCCTATGTGGCACGTTAGTTCGAACGTCGTAGAACTCTCGAGTCCTGTTCATTACTTTTGACTCGCCACTGGTGACCTTTCCAGTGTTGCATTTTTCCTCACTCGGTGAACTGTACTCTTTGTGACCTTTAGTCACTTCAGTAATCGTCAGACACAACGTCATCTTTTTTCGCTTATCCTTCGACTTGTCATCGTGTTATTCGTTTAGCGAGAGTCAATTCCTCTTTTTCATGTCTCTCAGCTCTTCTGGTGAACTTTCATATACGACCATCTTTTTCTCATTATCTTTCATCCAGTTACTGACCTTTTGAGTTATTTCATTATTTATTCGTATCCAGTCAGTTTGCGAAGACATCCCATCACTTCTGGCTGGTGATCTTTTCGCTACATTATTCTATTGCGCTTGCGCCGCATCATATGACCTTCCTTTTGTTCATGTTGCGCTAAGTCAGGTGACCTTTCGTTGCGCACCATGGTAAATCCGCCACTTGGCAACTTTTGTATGGGATCTTTTTCTCATTAATTCAGCGGCTTATCTTCTGGCGGTGCGTTTCGTGGGTCCTTCATGTCAGCCAGTGTCTTTTTATATTCAGCTGCGTTGAACGCTGGGGCTGGGTTCTGTGACCTTTGTGCTGGTTTCCCGGAAACCAACTCTTCTGATCGTTTCCTCTCATGTTGTGTTCGCAAATCTTGCATGTCCCAGTAATCGTCTTGTGACATGCTCGCTTTCTGTTTCGCCTTTGGCGTCACAGGTATCCACATCCCGTGATTCCCATTAGGTCGATAGGCCACTCTTTGCCATATTTCCCTCCGCTGCAGCGTAACTGCATCCACAAGTGAGTCGTCGGAGTTCTGTTGTGCTCGTTCGCTATCTTTTTGCTGCGCTGTTCGCAGTGTCAAGTCCGTTTCTTGACCTTTCAACACGACGCTGTCGCCGTGACCTTTAGCGTTTGCACTTGCTCCTTGACCTTTCACTTGGACTTTTCCCACGGAAGGTGACTTTTCGTCTTTACTGCCTACTATGGCGTTCTGTTCCAACCACCTTTGCTTTAATAGCGTCATCTCCGTCTTCCGAGCAGTTCAAGAACCTTGGTTGAATTTCCGTATTTTCTGTTCCAACTATACCACAGTAGCAGCGTGACTCTAAGTCCGGTTGCTGTACCTTCGCAGTGTCATTCTGCGGTGGGGACCTCTGGGGGTTCAGTTTGTCATTTCCTTCTCTGTCTTTCCGCAACCACGCATGGTGCATTTCTACTTCCTCTGCGGTGTCAGTCTGCGGTTTCTTTTGATTCAGCAGCGCCTGTTGAATCTTCGCATTCCGTAATGCGCGTCGTTCCGCTAACACCTTCTCGCTGCAGTACGGTGACCTTTCACTTTGCTGCATTTTTTGCAGTGTCGCGCTACCGTCACGACAGTTTCCACTCGCAGTACCATTCTGCGGTGACCTTTAATTCGCTTGCACGTTCCCACTCGCAGTGACGTTCTGCGGTGACCTTTTATCCACTTGCGCTGGTTTCCCGATAACCAGTTCCTTTTGCTGCTGAGACGGCATCCTTATAGCCGTTCCACTTTCTTTTTGCGATGGCGGCATCCATATAGCCGTTCCCTTTGACTGCGGCATCCATATAACCGATCCACTTTCTTTTTGCTGTGACGGCATCCGTATAGCCGTCTCCTTTGGTTGCGGCATCCATATAGCCGGTCCCCTTTCCTTTTTCGCGGACGGCATTCTTATAGCTGTTGCAGTGGTCACGTTCACTGCAGTACCATTCTGCAGTGGTGACCTTTCCGTTCCCCCGTTTATCCGGTGGTTTAGGGTCGGGGCGATCAGCAGGCTCACCGGCGCCTACTGATCTTGCCCGTTTCCCTGAACCGGCGCACCACCTTGTTGCGCGCCTTGTGCATTTCCGTGTTGTTGTCCACCGTCGTTTGCCAGGTTCTGTCCGCAGCTATCATTCTGGGCGCCACCACCCTGTTGATAGTAGTTGCCTTGGCCGCCTCCATTGCCGCCACCTCGGTTATCGTAGTTTCCGCGGCCGAAGCCTCTGCCCCTTCCTCTGAAGCCACCACGGCCGTAACCACCTCGACCGCCGCCACCATTTCCGTTTCCATAACCTCCGTTTCCTTGTTGATTCTGGAAGTTCGCTTTCACTTGGTACCACTGGGCGATGAGGTCATATCCATTTGCCAGCGCTAGGCGCCAGCCACCCAGGCCGCGCAGTCGTTGCCATTCTCTGAAGGCAAACAAATTCGGGTTCTGGTCCGGGGGTGTGTTGGTGAATTTACATCCTTGCGTCTGGTGATTCCCATACATGCAGTTCTGGCACATCTGCACACCATTTGCAACCCATCCATCAATCAACTGGAACATAAATTCCGTTCGTAATCCTTGCTGATTCTGGAAGTTCTGGGTTCCTCTGTTCGCTGAAAGTTGCCTTGACCTTGACCTAGGTTCGGTAGGAAGTACCCTTGTCCTCCGTTCCAATTACCATTTCCATATCCATTCCCACTAAAGTTTCCTTGTTGCAGCGCCCCTACGTTCGGGGGAGGCATATTCTAAAGTGTAGAACGCCGACCGACGTTAAAGACTTTTTCCGACATTGGGCAACAGGAGTGGACAAATATAAGGCACCGAAAGGTCAACGTAACCAGAAATACGTGACCATCCGTCAAAGTCAGGTCGAACCGATGCCACAGCAACGAGATGAAGCCGCACCAGTTCAGCAGCAAATGGAATATCGCGCGGAAACCACAGTTAGAGAGGTCACCGAAAGAATGACCTTTATTGACGGTCAGACGGGACAGCCGATAACGTATGCGATGGTGGCTGCAGTACAGACAGCGCCTCAAGTGAGCCTAGTAGCCCAGAATGTGGCTCCCTAGAATGTGGCCCCACTGAATGCCTTGTAAAGGTCATTGTCTACTCTGCATCCTTCAATTAGGAAACCGACTG
The DNA here is from genome assembly GCF_019649055.1 of Paramacrobiotus metropolitanus. Classification (NCBI taxonomy): domain Eukaryota; kingdom Metazoa; phylum Tardigrada; class Eutardigrada; order Parachela; family Macrobiotidae; genus Paramacrobiotus; species Paramacrobiotus metropolitanus. Next base: position 118,512 of record NW_026570315.1, on the reverse strand, counting down.
CTTGTTTTCAATGATGATTCTTTTTGATTTAAATCGCATCATCGCCTGATAGTATTGGTCAAGCGATTCCTTTCCGAGTTCGAATTTCCTTGCATAAGCTTCGCGAAAGCCTAAGACTTCTTCATCTCGGTCACCATATTCCTCCTTGAATTTATCCATCCATTCTGTTACCGAGTATTCGATTCCGCCCTCTGATGCGATGTCCATTTGTATTTCAAACCAGGTTTTAGCGGGACCCTTCACCGCGCTGGCTATCTCGATCATGATTTGATCGTCAGTGAGCTGGTAGGTTTTCTGCGTTTCCTTTACTAATCTGGTCCAACCATTCACGGTGTCACGACTTCCATCCAAAGGTCATAAGGGTCGTTTTCCGAGCCATGGAATTGAATGCCTTTGTCAGTTCCCTTGCTGGCTTCTGCTTGTCCTCTTCCTCGCTACTATTATCGTCACTATCCTTATTACGCCGCGCCTTTGCGTTGCGGGGTCGCCTCTCACGTTGTCGGCTCGATTGTTCATCGCGTCGCTCCTTTTTTATGAAGACGTTTGTTTCGATATGCGGAGGAATCTGAGAGGGGTCACCCCGACTCAAATGCGGATAACTATCTGATAACTGGTCTTTATCATCCTTGACCTTTTCGCCTTCTCGTTCCTTCTTAACACTTCCCACGCCAGTGCCGGTTCGTAACGGCATCTCGAAGTGGAAGCCTTTGCCCGTTTCATGCGCCTTGCTGTAACTGGGCGGAGGAGACTCCACTGTTGCCGTTTTAACTCCGTATTGTAGTTGTTCCTCTTTGTGCTTATTAGACGTCTGGAGCGCCTTGTTCTCATCCTCAAGTCGTCTAATTCTCAACTGGAGTTCTTCTCTTTCCCTCTTCAAGCCGGAATTTTTAAGGTTGACCTTTCGTAGGTGCTCATGCAGTTTAAACGTCTCCTGCTGCGTGACCTTTTCGTTTCCCTGTTCCATTTTCTTGATGTGCTCGGTCAATTGGGTCACATCTCCTTCGAGTTTCTGATACTCTCCCGCGGCTGATCTCAACTGGTTTGTGATTGCAATCAGTTCGTCATCTTTCGCCATTGCTGTGGTGGTCATATCGACGAGTTCGGTATTAAGCCTCGCGTTTTCTTGGTTCTTCTGGGCAACTTGTTGTTGCCATTCCTTATCCTTTAGCTCTAATGAAGTAACCATTGTGTCCAACCGGAGTGCTTGAGTTAGCCACTTAAGACTTTCCTTGGTGACCTTTTGAATATCTGCCGTGACCTTTTCATTTTCGTCGTTGACCTTTTTAATCTCTTCCTTCAATCTTTCTCCCTCTGTTGCTGTGAGGTCTCCCGCAGCGCGCATCCCTTTGATTGCCTCGTTGCGTAGCTTCTCAGCTTCGTCGGCGCGTTCCTGATGATCTTTTGACTCACTTAGCAGAGTGCTGATAGCTTCATCTCGTAGCTTCAGGTCGTTCCGGATTTTGAATGTCTGTTGCTAATGTCGTCAGTCGCTTCGTGAGCTCTGCGAAGTTGGCGGCGTATTCGTCCCGTTTAGTTTCTGCTTCGGTGACCATTTGGCGCCATTGGTCACATTCGTTCCTTCAATTCGGCCAAGTGCCGTGACCTTTCCACTGACTCTTCAGACATACTCTCGTTAAGATCGCTGACTGCAAGATGACCTTCCATAGTTCTATCATCTGCCATTTTCAGATATTCTTCTGCAAGTTCCTTTTGTCTTTCATATTTCACTTTCCATTCGTCTGCTGCGCTCTGGTGGTCACCTTGTTGCTGCTCCAGTTCATACAAGCTAATCTCGAGTGTTGTCAGTCTGTCTCGATATTCTTGTTTCCGCTTGATTGCCTGTCGTCCTTTGTCTTCGAGTTCGTTTTCCAATTCCGTGACGCGTCTCCTTAGAGTTGACGTGGGACTGTTCGGTGAAGGTGATCGCACGTTGATGGCCTTTCCCGTTTGAGTTCGTTCGATCAATGACTCGGGGATATCCTTAAACGGGGTCACCTCTTCTGCTCGGTCTGCTTCTTTCATTGCGGTCTGGAAAGACGTATTCATCGTCGTTTCGTCGTCCGTGTAATATGATTCATTTGATTCATCCGACACCATTGGAGTTGCCCAAAGGTCATCGCCTATTGTTTTATCATTGAGTGAAAGGTCATACTGTCCAAGTTCCTTCAGTTCGTCCTCGGTGACCTTTGTGTTTCCACCTTCCGTTTGAGCCAGGGTCACCTTCTTATCCTGCTCATCCGTTTCAGCAGCGGCCATATCCAGCTGTGATGTGCCGACTGCTTCCGTTCTTTTTCGGTGACCTTTGATTGGTGCACCGCATTACCTCCCGCCGCAGACGCGGGGGTTTGTTTCTGGTCGTCACTAGAGCTTTCCTGGTTTGCGACCGCCTCGAGCGCCTTCTGATAGGTGCTATCAGAGCCCCGCGAGTCATTCCTTGTGGATGCCTTGGGCGCTCGGGTGATTCTGTCGTGTTCCACTGCCCGTGTGTACGGGTGTCGGTCAATCTTGTAAGGGTTCGGTGCGCCTTGCTGTGAACCAAGGGAGAAACGGCTTCCCTGACTGCCATTCGATGTTGTTTCCATGCTTCCCTTTTCTTTGTCCATATTTGATCGGATAACTTGGACGCTCCTGTCAATGTTTCTCGAACACGTGTTATAGTACGGTACGTTCAAATGCCCTAAAGGTCACTTTCACTTTGCGAAATTTTTCTAAGTTATTTGCAAAGGTCACTTTTCGGTTGAAAAAATTCAGCCGAGTCCCGTTTTAAAGGTCACTTTTTTGATAAAAGAGATTTGCCCTAAAGGTTACTATTCAGACAGAACTTTGAAACCCGTTTTACGATTTAGAACACGTTTGAAAACGAAATTCTACAGTAGCTGATATCGCTGTACCACTATTCAAGGCAATTTCAACTTCGTTAAAGGTCACCGTTCGTCACTTTCAGATCGTAAAGCTCACCTAAAAGGTCAAATAGGTCATTTGGAATTTTTTAGTAAAGGTCACTTTCGAATGTCAAAGGTCACTTTCTGATGTCAAAGGTCACTATCCTACTCAGCTCAACTCAAAAGGTCACTTTCCAGTTCAAATAACTCGTTCAATTCAAATAGTTCAATTCCCGTTAAAATCGATGGAAAATCCCCAGTTAAGTTGTTTACTACAATCCTATTGGTCCGCTAGCTCAAATTATTCAGTTCAAGTTTCAACCAATCACAGCTCAGATAACCGCCTAATCACGTTTCTCCGTTTAAAATTCTAATCTGCCTGACGTCACGGTCAACGACCAGACATGCGCACCGTGTGCAAAATTCCGCCTACTTTTATGCTCAGCTCTTGACGGACCAACGAAAATTGCCAATTTTATCATATAACCAATCCGATAATTAATAGTGGTTTTTCTACCTGTTAACCGTCCGTTCCACGAGAAAACGCTCCAAATGATCAAGATTCTTCTCCACACTCAGCTCCCGCGTTGCCGCTTTTCCGTAGCGGTTGTGGCGCCTTCCTAATAGGTGCTGTGCCGGCTGACTGCCGTAGCAACAGCGAGGTGCTTTACAACCAGTTTGGTGGAGTCTGATTTAACCGATGATCCGTGCGCCTCTTTTAGCGTTTCGCCGCCTTTGTGGGATTCTCGCCGAGTAGCAGGAGCTACAGCGCAAGTTCTCCGTCTGGAGATACTTGCACCGACACTGCCCGCCGTCTGAGACTCTTGCACTCTTTCACAGCACTGGTTACACCACAGGTCCCCTCGGGAGACGCTGCACCGATGCCAAAGCTGGTAATCCGTCGATGAGGAAGGTGCACCGCTTGTGGTGTTGCGCGTTGCTATTCCGCACACACCAGTGCCTTACTGGTAAACAGGCCAGATTTGCCTGACAGTCAAATCAAATATAAAACAATTCAAATCAAATCAATTGAGAACCGTTACGATCTGCTACCGTCTGATGATAGATCAAAGTTATCTACGTACGGCAACCAGAACAGAACTGATTCCGCGTAGCGAGCAATGCTACATGTATTGCGAGCAGCGAAATAACACGCGATGCCGCGTAGCTAATTGCTAACTTTTAATGAGCGAATTCTGGCTCGCCAAAACAACACTAAACAGTACAGCGCGATCGTCAAACGGAGAGCCAAATCCGTGCCACTCCGCACGTGCGCTAGCCTCGCCCACAAGGCGCAATACAATGGACGGCCATAGCAGCCGTCAGCCAATCAGACCAGACCGAAACACAACACAGACACGTCATCAGCGGCGTAGCGTCGCGAGCGTGAACGCAAGTGATCCCTCGCTCACACCAAGAAGCCTGCGCAAATTTAAACTAATTAAAATGATTGAATTTTAAACATTGAAAAAACAGCCAAAATCGTTAGTATCATTACGAGCGCGCAGTGTGCTAAAAACGGCCGCTGCATTTCCTCTGACTACTGCCAGGCTTCAATCATTTTAATTAGTTTAAATTTGCGCAGGCTTCTTGGCACAATAACAACTTGTAAGTGCTTTGAAAACAAATAATTACGGTGTGCAACGATCACTATTGCCGAATGACGTACGAGATAATTGTTAAGTCAAAGATAATTTACACCATCCATAGATCGTAGGCATAAGCAGAATGGATATTTACTGTAGACAAAATAAATTAATATCTTCAATAATTTGCTATGTTTTGCGATGATGTCTGTGCATAAATCCACATCTGGCAGAAACGCTCAAGGAAGGTGTAAGAGGAGGTGCGCTTTCTCTCTGTTTAGTGCTGGTACAATAGGCTTAGGCGGCTCTATGGTGTACACGATGCAGACCCCCCGTGATGTTGCCGGCTCGCGCTCAATAACAGTATCAAATTTCACATTTGCGCCGGTTCGGCTGATATAGTATTATTGGAGTTCCCATAGGCAAAGCATAGGGTCTGGTCGGCAGGATTGTATGTGCACTTCAAAAGTTTTATGGGAGGAAAACCACTTTCCTGCCGAGCTCGCCAGCAGTCAACAGGCCAATATATCTGCCGGCTACACTCGCTAATTTCGTCTTCCATGTCCGGCCAGTAGTACTTTTTCACATTATAAAGGTACGGGAACGTTCACATGTACACGTCATTTTGCGTAGCAGGCGCTCGTGAACTGACTTGATCAACCTTTCACGCCACTGATAAGGAATGAAGATGCGTCCTTCTCCTTCATCAGGCGGTTTATGATAAACGTAAAGTTCATCGGTAGTCATGCAGTTAATTTCCGCACGCACAAAATCTGTACTCGCACTGGCATGTTTCGGATTTCGTACTACACAATCTGAACCACTTCTGCGCGTCAGAACACTCACACTGCTCATTTTTCCAGAAATATGGATTGTCAATTTGTTCATCGGTTAAAGAAACATTAAGATCTTCTTCAGTCATACGTGGCCTTGTCCAACCGGGCTTACCAACATTTTTCGCCGCTTCTTTTTTACGCGCAATTTCAGCTAAAATCTTCTGGTACTCTCCTTCACTGATACCCGAGCTACTTTCGCTTTCACCGTCATCTAAGATACTTATGGGACACAAATATAAGTATGCAAACCCAAAAAAGCACTTTTTTTTACGTCACACCGACCTCCCCTTTACGGCAGTTGGTCCATACTGCGTGACGCAGATATGCAGAACTTGCATATCCCGCCCAGAATAAGCAAAATTAACAAAACTACTCCGGAGTAGTTTTTTTTGAAATGGCAGTCTAAATAAGTGGCCAATTTATAACGTAACAAACTTTGTTGCGAACGTTTTTATCGTTTTTCAGCAGGTTCTCTCTCTTGTTTCCGTCACCTTAGTACTGTTTTACTTTCCACTTGTAATTATAAACACGCAGTAGGCTAGTAGCCTGTAGTGTTTTTGGACCGATCATGTCTTGCTCTTCATCTCCGAATCCACCTTCGCCAGCAGCATTTGGAGCCTCTACCTAAGAAACAGAAAACTGTGAACAGGGCTGGCGGACCCGTTTCCTCTGCCCTCGTATCTCGTTCATCAACGGCGCCTGTTTCATCGGTGATTACAGTTCCGAGTTCCGACATCAAGAAAATACAGGCAATGGTCGAAGAATGAGGAGCAAGTTTTGGTCGAATGGCTGGCAGAAGCATCTAACTTCGGCAGATGGAAATCATCTGGTAAACAACAACATGAAGCAGGGATTGGTTTTAAAAGCAACGGAGAGAAGCGCACAGCCGTGGCCCGTATAATTGCTCAGCACATCGCCGTTCAGTGCAAGACCCAGGCACTGGATCCCAAGGCCATCACGCAGAACGTAGCCAAATGGGAAGACCAGTATAAAAAGGTGAACGCCTGGCTGAAGGGAGCAGGTGAAGGAATCCTCGATCCAACTCTAGACAGCGGGAAATCTCAAGTTGCCCACAGTGCACGGTACAGGAAACTAAACACGTATTTTAATTTTTATAAAAGAATATGATATCATAATTACTCATGTATCTTTTCATATGTCAGCCGTGATCGTTTTTACGATTTCATTTTTGCGAGTTCTTATATTCGATAAGACTTATATTATTTTCACGTAAATCGATTATTGCAGAGGAGGTGGTCAAGCCGTTTAAATATTTTTTTGAACTGGATGCGACGTTCAGGGACAGACCAGGATCGAACCACCGAGTGTCAGTGAAACTGGCCAGGATGATGATGATCCGGAAGTGATCTTGTGCTTGACTAATGCACCATGTGAAGCTCAGATTCGGATACTGATACAGCAGCGAAATACGTGGCAGTGTTAAATCGAAAGCCAACTAAACCGACGAAGGAGAAAATTCAAGCACCGGCAAAACCTGACTGACGTTTTCACAGACGCTTATTACACTGGAGAAAAGCCGCGCAGAATGTCATGCAAAAGACCTGGAACTGCAACGCGAGCGTACGGCCAGCAAAAATGAATTAGAAAAAGAGCGCTTTAATCTCCAAAGAGCACAGTTAGCTGCGGATGCTAAAGACAAAGAAATTCGCAAGGCGGAAGCCGAAACTCACCGGCTCAAAGCAGAAAATAGGCGCACGGAATTACGTATAAAAATGAGAGAACTTGGTTTAGATATAAACTGATGAATAATTAATTAGCCATTTCTAGAATCTGTTCCAGTTCATTATTTTTCTCCAGCATTTTTAATAAAATATGTAAAATGCGCGAACTATTACTTGCAGTGTGTAATACAAAAAGAGTATCATATGACAACAAGCTGCCGTCAAATAACAGATATTTTAATTTTAAAAAAATTAGTGAATGAAGCAGTGGACGATGAATTTGTATTAATTTTAATAATGCAACCCGAGACTTATAACAAGTAGAAAAACAGTAGGTCACTCAAGTAAGCTGGTCAAAACAGCGCACTTAATCCCCTCTTTTTTTAGTGGTCCTGTTTCGTCGGCATCGATGGGATCAGCAGCATCTTTTTTGGCATTCGTGGCGTGGTCTGGCAATTCACCCCATTCGTCTTCATACGGGTCTTTAACGCGAGGTTCCCAGTGGAAATTCATTTTAGGGTTTATAGCTCATTGTAAAGAGAAAAGTCTCTTCTATCACAATATGACGCTATCATGTATGTACAAAATTTGTTTACGTTAAAAAACGATATTCCGTTATGAGTGCCGAAGGGGGAAGCGTTGTCCAACAGAGAAGAAGCGGCTAGCGCTGCTTTTAGAGTTTAGACAATCAAGGTTATGAATGCGGTCTTTTATGGTCAAGAGCGATGGATGGGATTCTAATGCAAAGCTATTGTTAGCGCAGGTGAAGTAATCAACCGTTTCAAAGGAATGCTGAGCCGAAGCAATTAGTGACAGCAAAGTCTACTACCAGCTATATATGTAATTACACTATGGTGACAGGATGGTGTGATAACTTAGTTGACCGACCGGCTATTGTCTTTGCTTGCGACGTGCGCGTCTGCAGTCTCCGGCCCTTCTGTCCTTTCATTTGCTTTACTCAGCGTTCCAGCTGTAGATTTTCTGTACTGAACATAGCGCAACAAAACACGGTAGACTTTAAACGCGTTTCGTGAGAAATCAAAAGTAATTTCATAACAAATCAACGCGTTATCAAAAAATTACTCAAAAATGGTCCTTAAATCGAGCATTACATGTTGAACTTGTTACACATACCGTTTTTTGATATAATGTAAGCTTTGATAGTTATAGCAGAAAATGTTCAGGGGCGGCACCGCCCCACCCCCCCTGGATCGTTTTTTTGCACTTTAAATTTTTAATAGCAATGATATTGAAATTTCCAATGTGTGATAAGCTTTCACACTGTTTCCGCACCGAATAGCGATTCCAAAACTTTTTTTGGACGAACAGTACTCAGTAAATTTCACCCTGAAATTTTTGACTTTAAAACGTCATAATTAGTTTACTGTGAGCAAAATAAACTTTTTGCTAACGCTATAATGTAGTAATATCATTTTCCTGGTATATCGTCAAGTGCGTTTGATGTAAAGTCGTGCTATGACCGTGTTATATGAGTTACCGCAAAGGGACCAAACCACTGGGAACCTCGCGTTAAATTCGATACAAATATTATATAAAATAGCGCAAATTCGAAACCAGTACACTGTACGTGTATGGTCTTTCTTAGATTTAATCAATACACGCAGTCCTTTTAACGCTTGAAAGCGATTTTTTGTAATACCAATAGTATTCTCGATGCCGACTGTTGCGCCCGAATGTAATTTACTGAAGTGACGATTATCTCGGTTGCTAGTTTTTTCGCTTTTCCGGTACGGCGTGATCACGGTGGTTGTGCAGGTATACGCGCTGTCTCCAAGAAGGTATTCATCGTTTTCAAAATATTTCTCTGGATTACGATACAGATCCGTACTTTTATAAACGCGGCTATCATGAGCGGAGCCCGTAAATCCACAGCAGGTATAAAGAATTCGCCAGTCGTAATCGCAAACAACCATGACAGGCAGCGAACAAACTTTCTTCCGGCTAAAATAATCTTCCCCGTGAACAGCTGGTTTGTATGCTAGCACGATATCCGTCCCATCCACATAGCCCAAGCAACTTGGGAAATGATGTTTCGCTTTAATACGCTGCTTCGTTACCCGCTTCTCGTCATTTGTTGGCCACCGTACGATATCCTTCTCCAGCGAGAGCAGCGCTACAATCACTCGACCAGTGAACAGTTCAACGGTGCCTTCTGATACCCCAAACTTTCGGGCCACACAACCAAGAGAAACAGCGTTACCAGTTGATCCCAGACGGCACAATGCTGTCGCTAGCGTTTTTTAACTGAAGTCTGGCTATAGCGTGAATTGTTAGCGAAAATCCGATGGGTGCTTATCCGGTCGAACAGCGTCAAACGTGGCACGTGTTACTCGCATCTCCTGCTTAAATCGGGAGTCGTCCAGATAAAATAGCAGGTTATCAAAAAAGCTGTGGAATTTTGGCACACGCAGCCGGTAGGTGTACTTTATGTAATCAAGATAAAATTGTAACATAACAGAAGTCAGATCGTCCAGGTAGCTCATAAAATTGCACCCCGCTTCTTGGTCGTCGTCTTCCCCAGAACTATTCTCGGTATCGTCGGTGGCACGAAGCCGATGATCAAGAATTAGACGTAAGCAGTCATGCATCACCGTCCGCTCCGTCAACCTTATGGCCAATTCACGGTGGTTAACTCGAGGCATAATGATACAGTTCGATTTAATGTAGTTTAATGTTTTGAAAATAAAAACAGCCCATCGTTAGCGTTTATTTGCATGGTTTTTTTATTAGTACTGTGACCGTTCTTGAAGGCAGCTACGTTCAGTGCCTTCAAGATTTCAGATATGCAGTTTTCAAAACGGTACACAAAGCTGGAAAGCGCGCGTAAATTACGCAGCGGAAATAGGCAACGGTTTACTGGTTGGTTCCGCTTCGCCTGTGACGTGAACAAAAGTGCTTTTTTGGGTTTGCATTTTTATATTTGTGTCCCATAACTGTCGCTCTCACAAATACTGCTATCTTCACTGGCTCCCTCGATACACTGTACTTCAGCACTTACGGTACCTTCCAAATTATCGTAGTGGACTGGCTCACCCCTGCAAACTTGAAACCTTTCAAGGCGTTCACGCATATCGACAGACTCTGGATCCACTGCACTACGATCTATGGACGTGGAATTCGTAACTGCTCTCTGCTGGGCGGCTGTTTGAGATACACCCCCGCAAACTTGACATTCTACCGTATCCGAAATATCATCTTCCACCGAAAACTCGTTTCGCTGCCGTAAACTTGCAACATACCGTATGTCATTTAAAAATTGTTCTTCAATACTTTCCAATCTTTTCAATTTTTCACAAATTTCAATTAATAACTGATCTAGCGAATTAGGATTAACGGATATGTTATTTGTAACATACTGCGACTGTACTGGTGATACATCATTATTTAAACCCCCGCAAACTTGAGAACTACCCAAATCCACATTCTTACTTACGGTTTCTATTTGCACTGCATTGCGCATCATCGTCGCCGGTTGGGAATTCCCCCGCAAACTTGACTGTGAACCGGGTTCCATTTCTGAATGACTTACCGTATGAGTAAATACTTCTACCGGCCTGACATTCTTTGGCTGTACTTTGCTCTGCTTAGCTGGCCATTGTTTTACCGCAGAACGAAGCTGCAATAGCGAAAAATTCAGGCGCGTCCTGTGCCAAAGCACTGTGTACCATTTTGTACGGCACCAGTTCCGCTTCTTTACAAATTCCAATACGTTCAGTTCGCATCAGCGCTGGCAAGGAAGGACTAATTCTCGCACGTGGATAAAGGAAAGGATCAAACTTGTGAGCGCGAATAATATCAGACATTTATGAGCTGTACGATGAATATGTTTGTTCTTACCGTAGGATCTCTGCGCGAAGGACGCAACGACATCTTGTTAAAATCGAAAATTAAAGATTTAGCTGTCAAAAAGTCCATACCGAGAACAATATGGTCTCGATCAAGAGCGGGACTGAACAAACACGCGTGTTCATAACCATTACCGAATATTGAAATACTAAGTAGTGCACAAGTGGCTCTACCCTCTGTGAACCGTACGCGCCTTCCACTAACAAATCTTTCATATGATCTGGGCATTGGAGAATATACAGATCCATTTCTTTCGCCAGTTTGAAAGGAATAATAGAAAAGGTGGAACCCGTGTCTATCATTACTATAACTTTTTTGCCGAAAAATGTTAACGTCAAATACAGTGCTTGGGCATCCAGAGTAGGCCACAGACAAACCTCATTCGCTACCGGATATCGACTGACGTCAACTACAGTACTCGTACTCAGAGCATAATGTTCAATGTACGGCTTAAACTCAAGCAAATTAATCTGTAGCTGGCTACTAAAACGAGCTATCATGTCTTGCGTAGGTTCGAGCAAACTTGGATACGCCAAAGGTTGATTACACAATAAAGACGGATGCAAATTATGACACTTACAGCAGATTTCTCTGCCGTTAGATAATTTCTCTCTGAATCTGACTTTCGTTAAACTGCGAAACATTTTGCTGACCATTCTGATTATTACCGTTAAATCGCTGCTGATTATTACGTGTTCAAACGGGTACAGCAACAAATGGAAGAAAAGCTTATGACAAAGCAACTGTGTTTCTGTGCTCGCGGCGGTTGTGAGGTAGTTGTACATGCAGCCAGACGGTTTCTCAACTGCTTTTTGAAGAAGTGCAAGTTGTCATTAAGTTTGGTTTTCGCAACGCGTTCAATATTTTATCAGACAGTGTTACCGTAATCCCAGCAGTCTACCAGTGGGACACTCTGTTCCAAGCTGGGGTGCAGCAAGGAGATCTCCTGCGCCTGATACTGCTTTCACTCCTTGGCAGTGGATGCATGATATCTCACATGGCACTGGCTAAGCGCACATTTGCCCTGGACGACGGAACAAAAGCGAACCCGGATGAAGGCTTTCATGCAGAAATCTGAACACACCACGCCTTGCGCGCTAGCCGAAAACCAGCTGTCAAAAAAAGGATTCTAGCCAGCGCAGCTGTGCTGCAGACCGTGAAAAAAGGCAGGCGATAAAAGGTGGCACTGGCACCTGCCACTGGCAACTACCACCGGCAGTGGCAGCTGCCACTACGCGTTCTGGCAAGCGATAAAACGTGGCAAGTACCGGAACCTTGAAATGAAATAGTTATGCCATCCAGCGACAATCTCTATATAAATTATTCAGAAGGAAGTAAGTTGCAGAGAAACCTAAGAATACCATTTAATTACGAAACTTACTTAAGAAACCTAATTAAGAAACCTAACTAAGAACTTAAGAAACCCTACATATATCAACGCTGGTGAGCCACTGATCGATTGGACCTGATTTTTTCGTGCCTTCGTACGGCTGCAAGCGCATAAAAGTATCGCTTCTACTTGTACTGTAGAGTAACCCTGCACTTGACAGCTTTTTTTACAGCTCAGAGAGACGTACGCTGTACGAGCACATTCACCATTCACATGTGCATGCCTGAGACTAGGCAGGCAGCACATGTGAGTGCAGTGCAGTCGGCTCTGAGCTAGCTGAACGTTTGTCAGTACTACAGTGCCGTACAGCTCATATCGTAGGAAAAAGCTGTCAAGTGCAGGGTTACTCTACAGTACTCTTATTATTTGTTTTGAATTACCTGCGCCATTAACTTAATGACTCCCATTAACTCAGGATCTATTGCTGGTGCGTTACCATACTGCGGTGGTACGTTACTATGCTCCGGGACTTCTTCTTCCTCGTAGTACTCGTACTGGTTAGCACCATCGTGCTGGGCGAAGTTATTGTTAACTGGTACAAAAGGTTGATTAACGTAAAAGTCATTTACACGATTGCTCACGTTCGGTTCATTGCTTAGTACACGTGGCGCTGGCCCAACTGACTGCGACTCGTTGTTCTGGTTCGGCGGAGCAACAGGAACAAACTGCCTAGCTGGAGGTGCAATACCCCCGCAAACTTGAGAAGGACCAGAGGGAGCAACACTACCCCCGCAAACTTGAGTACCTCCACTACTTACGTTAAGCGGAATCTGCCCTGAACGCATACCTACTGCGGTACCATTATCTGTGCGCATACTACTGTTCGGCTGATTATCGTAGTACGATGGCATCGCACTCATTACATTTGGTGCCGTCAATGGAACTTCTGATTCGAAAACCTTCTCTGCGCTAGTACTGTGCTCCTGATTTAAAACTGAAGATAACTGCTGCCGAGAAAATACAGCACTACCACTGGACTGACTTAATTTTAACTGCTTTTTCAAATCTTCAATTTCATTATGCAAATCGCGCATTTTTACTTTATAATCGTTAACGCACTTACCCCGCTCCATACATTCACTACGCCATTTCTTACTTTCCTCCAAAGCATTGCTCAAGTCGATTTCTGCCTGGTCACATTGTCTTTTGGCATTCTTCAGTTCCGCATCAAGTTCTTCGTTGGCCAATATTATTTTGACATGATCTGCTATATCGATCTGAAACTCTGCATTCCGTTCCTCCAGCATTGTGAATTTATCCGTTAATGACTTCAACTTTTCACTTACCGTATTATTGTCATTCTGCACAAGCGCTAAGTTCCGCTTTGCAGTTTCCAAATCTGCCTGCATCTTATCCCTGTTATCATTTTCCCTGTCTAACACTTCATTTAACCGCTAAGTTTCATCCCGTGAATTGTCTTGTTGAACACAAAAGGCGATATAGCCTTTTGTACAACGAATCTGTACCACACGACTCTCTCATAACGACTCTCACTTCGTGATCTGACTGAGAGGCTTGAAGCCTTTCGCTAACTTCCTTCACTTCTTCGACAAACTTAAACCGCAATGGTTCGAAATCTTTTTCGTGAACAAACTGCCTTAAATCTGACTGCATTGGGTGCCACGATTCCCTAACCCTACTTGCTTCAGGTAAATCTTCAGGTAAATCTTCAGCTCCAATAAGGAACGATTACCGAAATTAAACGCTGGTTCGTTAACTTCCGTAGTTAAATCTGACGAGGGTGAATCATTACGCCTAGTCACATTATTAAAATCAAGAATATTACCAAAATCAGAGGGTTCATTGCCACAGTTGATTATATTCGTATCATGTGCCCTGCACTACGATCGAACGACTTTTGTGAAAATACCACCGTATCATTACCATCCACGGCGTTATGGCCTGGACCCGCATTTTGCCCTACAAACTGCCTGATTTCCGAATTACCATATCCTTGGAGCAAATTTACTCTCTCACTGTGATTCCCTAACAGTGACTCATCAGATACTGACAACACATCCTGAGGGGCCAAGACTGTTTTTTCCACATCACTAGTCAAATTAACTAAAGGGGAGTTATTATTACTCACAGAATTTTCACCAATTACTGGGACATTATTAGAATGCCCATCTGACGTAACGGCTACATTCCGAGAACGCGTTGATTTATTCGAACTGACTTCTTTTCTAGCCATGACTTCCTCCTGATATGCGTCAATATTCTTGATCGCCCATTCCCTCGCTTTCTTAAAATCTTAATCTGACATGTCAACATATTCTGCTGGTATCGACCTCTCTTTCTCAAACCAAGTTCCATAATAACTGGGAGCTCTGAGCAAAGTCGTATTCTTGTCCTGCCAGTCAACCCATTGTTGACTGCAGTACGTGCTTTTTACATCCTAAGGTTCTAAACCTACTGCCGTGTACATAAGACCCAACGGGATACGAGTCGAAAATTTGTATCGCTCATCCTAATCCCCTTCGTTTGCTTTATACTTCAATCTGCCTGACTCAACTTTTCTGACTGGCCAAAAGCCATCACGTTTTACCACGAAATCAGCTCACTTCGAAATCTTGTTTAATTCAGTGCAACCGCGGCTATACCGTACCACTCAGGTGGATTAAGTAAGCAAAAGTTGTACTGTCCCCACTGGTTGTGTAAACAACCACCTCGTATTACCCTACAGTTACTGGCTGACCTTTAAGGTTTCAGTCAGCTGCCTACACAGCTGACACTACGCAATGAGTGCTGCTAATACACGTATGCGAGACGCAATGCTTGCCGTTTCTGCCTAAATTTGAATCCGAAATCCCAGGAAATATACACTGGCTAATCCGGAATGCGGACGTCACCAACTGTATACTCGTACTAACCTGAACCGCTGAATTCAAAAAGAATAAATCCTTTTGCTGAAATTTAAATTCCAAACGTTCTCAGTATTAGAGAGCACTGCAACTTTTGAGTGGATTTATGCCGATTGCATATCCGGGTATTTACACACACGCAAAATTTTATGAGTTTTTGACTCTCAGCATTAGAGAGTGAAACTTTTGATTAAATGAATGCCAATACACTACGACTATCCAAGCATTATGGATACCCACTTCTGACTCATACAACATGCAGCTGACCTTTAAGGTTTCAACCGCTTCACCTCATTTACCGTAAAGCTATCCCGTTTATATGAGGATACTGTAAATTACACCCTACAATCGAATGTTTCCGGTTCGAGCTGATGACCATTTAGCACGATTGCTGGTCGTATCTTCTCACTGCTGCGCGAAGAAAAAATGTACATAAATTTTGACTTTTTCTCATTAATGCCAAGGTGGTTAGCGTTCAACCACTCGGTGATTCCGGGGAGTGCACTTTCTAGCTTAGCTGCTGCTTCCACTTTAGTATCTGCCGTGACATATCCGATAGTGTCATCAACAAAGCTTTCTAGTTGCACATCACCGAATCGAGTTTTCAAAAAGTCTATTCGAGCCATTGCAAACTACCCGACAACGCCAGTGAATCTCCTGATGGACCGTTTTGGAATAATCCCACTGTTCACGCGATGGCGGCACCAGGAGGCCATATGGTTGTACAAGATCAAACATCCGGTGCCGCACAACGTACCAGCGTACCTTACCGATATGTTTAACCTTGGAGAGAAAAGCAAGATGTACAGTTTGCGTAACGCCAATCAACTGACTATCAGGACACGTGTGGCAACGAAATGCGGGGAAACAATGCAATCCTGGAGACTGGGCAAGCTTTTGGATAAAGTTAACCAAAGCGGCAGTAATATTCTTGAGCTACGTACACTTGGCTGTTTTAAAAGCGCTTTGTTCACGACTAAATTCTTTAACTAACTCGGAGTATGTCGGCTGTTTAGGTGTCTTTTAGGTGTCTCACTTTTCATTCATGTTAAATTGTGTTCTCCGTTTTCTCCAGCCAGGTTTAAAATCCCATGCTAGATGTCATTCTAGCCAGATATGGGCTACCTGCACTGACTCGAATTAAATTAAATTAAGTAGCTCACCTTTGAGGTTTCAACTACCTACCGATTACCACTGTACACTGTAGCCGAATAATAGCTAACAATGACACAGCGTTTTCACGATAAAGCCGCTAAATCCGGTCTGTTGTTTACAAAAGTTCAAAATTTTCACAGACAAAGAAACGTAGAACATTGGCCGCTACGTTGACTCTGGCGCGCCTTTGTCTCGAATGTTAAAAATTTTCTTACACAAAAGAATTTAGACAAAGAACGGCTATAAATTCTGCGAATTTTCCCGCGCATTCTCACTCACCGATTCCACTCCGCTATTCCTTGCTGCCGCTGCCGTTCACTTTTTGTCGTCTTTCTGGCTTGCCCGTAAGAAAAAAAATCTGACCGCTTATGGTCTTACGGTGCTTTCACTTTTTGACATTCAAGATGTCGCATAAACGTGCAGTTTTCAAGTGCCAATACTGTACAGCCCGTATTGTCACCCAAAATGTATCGCTGAAAATGCGATTCAAACTAACATCAATTAAGTCGGGGGACTCGGCACCCTAGGTCCGAACTGGAACGCGGACCTCCTGCACCACACTAGTGCCTCCTAACGGACTTAATAAATGTGGGCTCTCTCGAGTTGACCACCAACCATCCTGCACCATCAAATTAAAATAATTACCATCCCTTAATTTTCCGCAACATCGGGGAAAGTCGAACCGTAGGTGGGTGCAATGTCGTGTAATTCAAAGTTAAATTGTTGTCAAACTTGTTGAACCACTTCCCAGACCACGACACATTCGGGAATAAAGCGACTCTTATCTCAAAATTTTGGGAAGAATTAGTATCATATTATTATTATTACGTGCTGTGTCTAGTAATGCATTACCCGATACAGCATTACATTGCAAACCTAGCTGGTGCAAGCAACTGACTTGTCGTCGTCGCTATTAGAATTGTCATCTGCACTGAACTGGTATGGTTCTTTACCTTTACCGTGGTGATTTACCACCTGGTTCCGTATGCCTGGTTGTTAAAAAACCATTTAGTTCCACTCAGGACAAAACGACAGGATACGAAATTACATTTCGGTTGAAACGACCGGCTTCGAGTTAAAGGTCGCAAAACGATCTGGCACTCATGCATTAACTGTCAGGCAGAAACGTAAACGTCTGGCTACTGATTTGCAGTCATTTAGAAACGTCCGACTACGAATATACAGCCAGGCTGAAACGTCCGGCTGCGAATTTACAGTCAGGCAAAATTTTCCGGATACGAATTAACGCTTATTGGTCTTGTCCCTGACCAAAAAAGCAAAAAAAGTAGGTCGGTGGCGGCGGACGTTCTGGCGGCCGCCAAACGTTTAGATGGTTAAGGCGCCAAAACATCCGCCGGACATCTGAGACGTCCGGACATTTTGGATGGATACAGCAGTCGCACCGTCACCGTGCAGTAGCCCAACACTGGTTACCACACCCCGACCATCACCTGGACTGACGCAGCAAAAGGCGAAGTCACCGATGACATAACCTGTAGAGAAGCTTACCCAGCACCTCAGATGTTGCAACTATAACCGACCATTACAATCTCCGACAAAGACTAAGAGCTGCCGAACCAGATCACACGTAGCAGGAGAATGGACGTTGCCGCCAATCATCATCACTATATAATAATCGCGTAAGCATTAACGAAATCCCCACTCTGTCGAGTTCGTCAGCTCTATCTATCAAATGAAACTTCTATGTCTACGTATCATTCGATAGCCCTTCGTGGGTAGATTTGCCATCGCAAATCAATTTTTAGAGAAAAACAAACGTTTAAAAGAAAACTTCAAAAAACTTTAACATAGAAAGCCAATGGGAACAGTTGAGAATCCACCCCTTCAAAGCTGACCACCCCACCACTGTCTCGACAGCTAAACGCATTTTGAGCTTTGCTGGGAGCCTGAGACTGAAGACGGAATACTACGTGTGATGATAGATGATCATTCTGGCGCCCGGCGCACCACCCCTTGGGTGCGCACAGGGCGCTGTTGTCCATCTGCTTAATATAGGGGGGCGATACTGCCCTAGCCACTAGGCCTCAGCTCGCCAGTCGGCCCTTGCCCAAAGTCCGTATCACTTTGCATACAAAATTTATGCATGCTGTATACCATAGCAACATACTGCGCACGTGCACTGCTGATACATT
Organism: Paramacrobiotus metropolitanus; assembly: GCF_019649055.1. NCBI lineage: Eukaryota > Metazoa > Tardigrada > Eutardigrada > Parachela > Macrobiotidae > Paramacrobiotus > Paramacrobiotus metropolitanus. Next base: position 100,097 of record NW_026570315.1, on the reverse strand, counting down.
TTGTCAGTTGTAAGGTTCTCGAAACAGTCAGGGCTCGCTATTTGCCTTGCAAATTCCCAATTATATGTTGTCAATTTTAAGTTATTCTACTAGTCTGATACTCTGAAGTTTTTTTAATTATGTACGTATTGCGGGACGTCTTTTGAAAAGAATCTTATGTGGGATAGTCCGATGACTGATACTGTTGACTGGGTAATACACAGGTAAATACGTTTTGAAGAAGAACGAAAATCTTTTGCAGATGTTCTTAAGACCAGACAACAGTGCTGGTCTGCGAGCTCTTCCCTATCTGCTTAAGCTTCACATTCTTCGCCGCATTTAAATCTTACCGTGCCCATTATTCTCTACGTTGTTCCGTATCACAAAGCCTATGTTAGTGCAGTAGAACAATGCATTTTGATCAAAATCGCACACGTTGTTTATAAACATATAATATTTAAAGTAGTTTACAGTGAGTATACCTACTATTTTCCACTTCCTACGGACGACGGCGTACTGCTCCAACTTCTTACTGCGTACATACAAACTTTTGAGTTGCTCTCTTGAATCGCCACTACCGAAACATCTAACAATGCACTATTAATATTTCCGACGGTTTTCGTTTTTAGGTTAGCCTCAACGGAAATGTTTCTCTGAGACTTGTTTGTCGGTAACTGCCCCGTAATCCAGAAAACCCGGACACTGATGTCCCGCTGTTTATTTTAAAATATTTTAAAGTTATAAAAACTAGACGATGACAGCAGGCCCTCGGGCGCGCGGCAGTTGCGCCAGCTGCGCTGCACTTGTGGCATATCATCAAAATCTATTCACGTTGGTAGAGTAGATCCGACAAATTTCCGATAATATTACAACTAAAATAAACTTTTTCGAATGAATAAAGTTAATAATAATAAAACAGAACAGACCATTTGTCTGCAGCATCTGTACACGCACACAAATTACCGACGGGCATGCGGCGAGTGCGCTCCCTGCATTGCACATTGGGAAACATTTAAAACGCGCATGTTTAAGCAGTGGTAAAAAGTGAGAACATAATAAAAATTATTTAGTTGCTGGATATTGTCTGTTGTGTGATATCGCATGATAAATAATAATTTTGTTTTTACAGATTTTGCAGTGCTACCTATTTTAATAGGCACCTGTCTTGAGTATTGGTCTGCGCTAAAATACCCGGTATATATTAGTAAATTCTACTAAGTAGAACTGGCCAGTTATTTAGTATGCGAAACCCATTTATTTAGTTAAGCAAATAATTTATATGTTTTAAATCTTTGGTTTAAAAAGTTTCTATCAAGTCGCATCATACAACAGATATATTTTTGAGCGGTTTTGCATAAATGAAGGGTGTATAAGAATCATAAATAATGTATTTTCAATGCTAGTTTATTTCCTCTACAAGGACAAGTAGTCACTGTTGAATTACACACTCTAACTGCATCCAAAAATGTCCCAACCTCGTCATCGCACTGTCACCGAATTTCACAGGCGCTATCGGTTATTGCGCGATGAATTTAATGACCACGAGTGCACCGGCGATCCCAAGATCGCCAGGATTCATGTAGCTGGGGACTCAAATACTTGCAGCACAATGTGCGGAGACCGCCCAAACTATAAAGGTGATCCGCGCACGAAAGGGTGGCAGGCGGAAGAAGTGAATGCGTTGACGCTCCTGAACGTCAGCATGGGGTGGGAGTTTTTTGTTACTTCCATTACCGGCGCCTGGGCGGTATGTCTCCGGGAATTTTTCATACAGGCAGAGCCGCACATGTTTACCACAGCAGAAGAGAAGAAAGATATTCTCGTTGTTTCATGTGGCACAAACGATTTCATGCGGTTGATCAAGTATTTGAAACGTTTTGTCAAACCGAAGAAGATCACGGAGTTCGCTAAGAAGTGAGAGGGTGTTCAGGATCAGTGGCTGAAAGATATGGGGGATCAGGTCGTGCAGGGACGAACCAGATATCGCGAACTCGTCGTCATGGGCATGTTCAGTGTAGTAGATAGCGAACGCAACCAAATTGAAAGCCATTTGATCAACCCACTGGTAATGCGTTCCAACCACGAGCTTGAAGCGTTATGTGCAGACTGGAATGTTAAATTTGTGTCCACCGACTCGCTAAAATCTTTCCACAATGACGGCATCCATCTGACGCAGGAGGGTGGAAGAGAATTTGCCAAATTGATTCGTCGGGCGGTTGAGCGTCTGCAGGACAAATGTGAGTGCATTAGGGTAGTGTGCGAGGGTTGTCTATAGTTACAGGCAGGCTCAGGCAGGTAGAGAGTATACTAAATCATTCACTATCTCTCCCCTACAGTGACCGGAAGCAAGCAGAACGAGCTCCGCAAGAAACGCAAAAACAAGCGGAACGCAAAAAGCATGAAGGGCAGCCAGACTAGTAGCTAGTCCATCAATTGATCCAGGGCGGTAGTGAATGCTGTTATTAATTTTGTGTTGTGATGTCTTAGCGGGTACCTACGTTGCCCCGAGCGCCCAAAACCCGCCGGGTTCCCGTGTGGGGAAGAAGAACAAGTCGCAGAAGGAGCGGAAACGCGCCAAGGCCCGGCTGGCCAAGAGTAAGTATCCTCTTGGCTCGTATTACTCATTAATGGTACCGAACTTATCATGAGAATAATTATCGCATAAAATGAGTATTTTCTTGGGAACTTGCAGGTGCAGCCAGTGGTGGTGGAGGTGCTGCAGTAGGAGCGGCCACGGCGGCGTCGGGACCAAACGCTGAACCCTTGGGAGTGTATTCCGCCCCTGCGCTGTAATGGCTGTATCGAAGTAACAGAGCCTCGAAATATGAAGCAGGATTGCGCATACGACACCTACACCGCTTTGTCCAAATGTAAGACCTTTGAAGAGTAGTGCGCGAAGGCCCAAGCACACCAGGCGACGATTGATCGGGAAACCAAAGCCGCCCGGCACATGTGGGATGTAAGGGCTTCTGCCGCGGTGGATCTGACCCAAGAAAAGGATAGACCGTTTATCCTTACCGAAGAAGGGCAGAGGCTGTTCCCCCTACCAGTCGCTGTACGAAAGTTTTTTGCGCAGCATTTCCATACCGCAGATTCAGGGAATCGCATCGACGCGCCTTCTACTGTATCAGCACGAAGAACATCATGGAACAATACAAGAAGGTATTACTCGCCACGGGATGTGTTTTATTTTTTTTCATGTGGTAAATGAACTGGTGGATTATGATGACTAAACTCGTTTTTTCTAAAACCTACGGTTACAATATGGCTGATTTCTCGTGCGTCCTGCGGAAGTACTCGGAGAATATGCTTATCGGGCCAATGGATGGGATCAGTACGTACTTTACGTACATTTCAGCGAGAGGATCAGTATCGGCCCTTCATATTGAAGATGCAGACATGGTGTCCATCAACTATTGTGTTTTTTGTGCTGATCTGGATTTGCTTAAGCTTTGGTTTGGCTGGCCGCCGCACGCTCTTCCGCTTTTCCGGCAGCATGGTCTGGAGGAATATCTGAAGCGATATCCCGACAGCAACGCGACGCCGGAGGAATTTGTGAACGCGCGTGACAAACAGCAGTTCATGGATCCTGCTGCTGTGGAGAAGGCAATTGGTGTGCCGGCAACCTACGCTTTTCAAGGAGAAGGATACATGATTGTGACGGCGCCACGGGCGTCCCATGAGGTGATTAATCTGGGGGAGTCCGTGCATATTGCGACGAACATCGGCACGGAGAAATGGGCAAGAGACATTTTGCCAACTGCTGAAGTGTCATCCGAAGAGAAAGGGGGCATTACGCAAGCACTGAAAGATAAAATGATGATGTATGTTAAGGGCAAGCAGACGAAGCCCGTAGCGGACATCAATGGCATTCCGCTTGCAACGGACGCCGACTGCCGGGATCTGACCGCTCATTTTCGTCGTCGAATCGTTAATAACCTCGTCGAGATTGATCTTTCATCAGTAGTGCATGGTTGCCACAATCTGACGCGGACTGTTGACCCTTTTTATTGCGGGAAGAAGCAGGAAGATCTGAAGAATCGCGGCTACGTTTATTTGGATTGGACAGTTTGGTTGCACTGCGATTTAGCCGGCGCTGAAACCTGGGAGGACGTTCAGGATGCCATCATACATGATGGGCTTAAACTGTCGATTATTAGTGGTAAGCAAGAAAGCTAGCAGTAGAAGGGAATTCAGTATGGCTTGTGTTTTAATAATTGGTTTTTAACAGGTTCGCAGCGCGTTGCGATGGCGCGAAATCTGGGAAAGGAAAGACTGCCGGTAAGTTGATAAAAAAGGAAATGAAATAGGCCTACATCCTTTTCAATACCAACGTTTTCTCGTATGGTAAACCATAGGCTCGCGTGTTTCTTAACTGCTCTCGCATGGAGTTGATCGAGCTGATGGGGCAAGTTGTAATGACCGAGCAGCAGGAACCAGTAGCCCGTCGAGTAACGTGGCTCTGGCGGATTATGCGCCCACTAATCAACGAGATCGTCGCCCAGAAAGTCGCTGGGCTTGATATCGTGCCAACACCGGATGGCTATCCCAAGCGTGACGCGGGCTACGATGAAGAATACCCTGCCCTGATGAAAGACGGTACAATTTATACCTTCCGAGCATACAACTGCAACAAATCGTTCCATTTCCACCTGGCGCGAATCCTAACCAAATACTTTAGCAGGGAGCTGGTGGCCAAGGCAAAGATCGCAAAAAATCCGCGCTTGTTGACGGCATCAATGCTATGGCAAAATTCCTCTGCTGCCCGCCGGCAATGGAGCGCGAGTTCTATCAGCTATGCGACATGATTGATTCTGGAGAGGTTGACATTACAACCTTGCCGTACACGGTAAAGCAAGCAGACTCGCTGACCAAGGTGTTCGACATGAACTTTGGCATTAAGACAATGGCGAAGTGGTTGGAAGTTGATTGGCATCTGATGAAGAGGGGCGTAACTAAATGGCATATGTTCTTCATTCGTCTCGCGGTTTCCATGGATGTGTCAAAAGATGGCGGGGGCGGAGTAGTTGCGGCCAGCCATATCACACCAAAGGTTAGTCAGGCAGGCAGTTGCACAGATGCATCACAGTTAGTTGTGAAACCCATAGAGTGCAACTTATTAGTCTGCTTTTTTTATCACCACATCATCAATTATTTGCTTGTGCATCTTGGCATTCCTGTGTGTGTCGTTAAGTTGGGAACCGAAACAACTCTGGAAGACAGGCAGGCGCGCGCGCGAATCGAAGCTTGTTATGCTTCTGCGGAACACCGAGACGCATGCAAGTTGTTCATCGAGCTGTATCCTCAGTTTGCAAATGAGCACTACACACGGTCAAAAGATCCTTTGGCCCGTGTGGAAATCCCCCCGCATCATGCCACCGATCTGGACATCCCGAGGAAGCGCATGCGTGCTGGTGGTGGCGATGGTGGTGGTCGAGGAAAGAAGAAGAACGCTGCAAAGGGCAGCGGCAAAAAGAACGGCGTGGAGAAGAAGAAGTCGAAGAAAGCCACGGATGCATCCGACAGCGACGCCGACGATTACGACGTTGACGGCGATGGGGAAGATGATCAGGTCGCAGGCAGCAGTGAGGGTAGCAGTGAGGGTGAAGATGACGTTGTGACTGTAGACGAGCACGAAGATGAGGAAGACATACATTATTTGGGAGTAAGTAGACTTTAAATTGCGCTGTGTTTCGGCAAATTTGAATAATCGTTTCTTCCGTACCTGCAGCGATTCGAAAAATTTGAACTGTTGGCCTACGAACCTGGCCGCAGCAGGAAGAAACAGCAGGCGCGCAAGCCAACACCTTTGTGCGCGCTACGTGATGCGGCAGTGCAGTTGACGGACGCGTATGTCGATGCGCTGGTAAGTACAGAATACGCGCGGAAGATTTCCAGTCTTTCAGTTTTCTGCCACTGTAGACAAACCTTTGTTTTTTGCTTGTAGTGGAAAGGATTTGGTAGATGCGTTAAGGGGGAGTTTTATGTCGGCGAGTCCGGCCTTGATCATGAGCTGACTGCTGCGCATTATGACCAAGCTCCCCAAGACGAGCGAGCGCCCTTTCGGCGTCAGGGCTGTGAAGTATGGCGCGTTCCAAGTGGATAAAACGGAATACAGTGATACGGAGAGGAGCGCTAAATTGGACTTTAAAACCCTCCATCCTTTGCCCAAACATCTGCACAAATCTGCCGGAAAGCGCAAAGTTGTCCTGAAGATAAATACTGGCAAAGATGTGAGACAGGGACTGGAAGAATTCTTGAAAACGGCATTCACTGCCGCTGCCTGTGCGAAATTCATGGAGTAGAAGAAGATACTTGCGGTTTATTGTGGCTACGCGTGTTGTTGCGGTGGGGAAAACTTACTCTCTTAACACGATGGTTTTTGTTTACACTTCTTTTTTGCTGCTATGTTATGTATGATCTCTGATAAACTGCTGATTTACTGCTGTTAGCATCTCCCCATGACGTGGATCAATGGAACAGCGATCTTTGTAGCTTTATAAGCGCCCAGGTCGTTGTCATGAACATTCCATTTAGTATTGTTAATTATTTTGTCTTTTGGACTACTTTTATGTTGTCTGCTCAAGCTACCGGAACGTGCCATGATTGTCCAGGCTACATGCTTCAATGTTTTCTTAAAGTACTCAAAATATTTAAATGTTTTCACTCAGCATACTGGCTTTTTGTTGATGTTCTGGTAAAATTGTTTTTGTGGATCATGAATCATACTACGCAGAACTGGTAAATCGTTTACGCGGTAGACAGTTTTATCGGTTTACGTTCACTCACCAAAAGCAGTCTAATAGGCAGTGAATTTCGAGAGATCACTTCGAGAGACTTTATCCGGCGCGTTACAGGAAAAACATTAGGAACAATTTTAATGTAAGACGGTATGGATGGGGTCAGAAAACACCCGCCATTTCACAACCTCGGCCATTAGATGTGTAACTGAACAACACTACTGTTCCATAATATTATGCAAGGAAAATTTGCTATACAAATGGAGAGTAAGCGCTTGACTGCGCAACTGATGGCAGGCGGCGAACGATTTCTTTTGGTTCGCGAGTCCAGATTGGCATCCGGCAGTCTGTTAGCTTGAGTAGGACGAACAGGCAGTTGCGCGACCATCGCAGATGCTCCAAAATGGGACTTTTGAAATCTCCCAGTTACCATGCTTAAATCCGCAGTAAAAACACCTGACAACCGTGCCGTGTCCGGAATAAAAAAACCCGGCTTCCGCAAATACACGAGGTTGTTTCTTCGCTACCACCATGGGCCATCGCCGAAAACTTTTCAGCTGGCTGAATAAGTTTTGAAAAGAAGGAAAAGCAGGCGCCCTGGGTGTGATAGGTAAAGATAATTGCCGATCAGGGTACAGTTTGCGCAGCTCGGCGCAGTCGGGGTATTATTCAACTTGGTAATTGCTAGGACTTTCCTGCTCAGTTATCCCACATCTTCTCGTCTGCAATATACACATATATGAGCGTCTAGCAGGTTAACTGGCACGAAACCATGAGTGCCAGGCTGTTTAATGGGACGATCAATGCAAATATCGGGCCAAACAATCTGTAAGTATGGGTCATCCTTTTGCTAAAGCAATGGAAAGAAGTCACTCGACATCGACATTTCAAGTATGTCTACCTAGCAGCTAACTTCTACTTCTCTAAGCCCCTTTATAGCTATTGTGCTAGCGTGCGACGCGCGCCTTATATATATACATTCTACAAAAGAGATGCTATTATTCAGCTATGAAAGATGTTACCGAATGATAATGATGTCAAGCTCAAACAGCAGCCGGACGTACATGAAATGTCGATTTTGTTAACTGTAAATCAAGAATATTCACTCGCTCTAGGGTTTTTTATTACGCTTTTCTCTACTAACAGCAGATTTACACACACGCATGATAAGGAAAGTAAAAAAGTAAAATAAGAGTAAAAAAGGCCATAATTTGCAAGGACTATTAGGTGCGTCAGACGACACCGCACTAATAAGAAACAAACCGAAACATTTTCTTTAAAAACAACAATACTACCACTGACTTATTTTGACACCTGTACACACCGACACATGTTAACCAGTAGACACGGACAATACCACCGACACGAACAACTTGAATACGCTCCTGTTGTTGCTTCTTACTCTTATTGGTCTGAGCTAGCTGTTGAGGGTGGTGGAGGGGGTGGTGTACCTGGACTGGTTACTGCTGTTGTTGTTGTTGTTGTTGTTGGAGGTGTCGCTGCGGGCGTTGTAGGCGATAGGGGAGAATTCTCGGTTAAAGATTTAGCGTATTTTGGCATACGGCGGTCTGTTAAATTCAATAGCACGTAGAGACAACTGGGGGCCCAACGAAGATGCTCTAACAGTGGTACATCGGAGTCAATCCATCCGCTGATCTTAATTCCGAAATAAAAACACTCCACGATATCACCTCGCCCGCAATAGTGGAATCCAGCGTGTGCCAGTTCATAGGGAGACTTTTGAACTTGGACTGGCCAGTGAGAAAAACTACGTAAACGGTCGTCTAAATTCTGAAAAGCGGGAAACTCCGGCAGCCTTAGCTCAACTGGGTGGTGATCCTCATCATCGGCATCGTCGTCCACACATGTCCCGCAGGTACTCGCAATCGGGATATTTATTAATGTGATGAAGGTGAGGATTATCTTCCGCAGTTAATCCGACATCAATGCGCCCGCAATAAGCGCACAAATAAGATTCCAGGAGGTTTATGGGTGTGAAGCCATTTAGTAATAATTTTTTAGCCGCTTCATCATTAACTCCTGGCCAAACAAGCTGCAGGGGAGGCTCAGTTTCCTGCCGAATCAAAGGATTGAAGTCTGACATTTTTAGAAAGCTGCTGCTATTCCTGTTAAACGAAAAGGTGGAACAACAAGTCAACAGCAATCCGTTCCTGCAAAGCGACATCAACATAAGCGAAAGCTCATCATCCCGCACAGTGGAAAGACGAAGAAAAAGATATACCGAAAAATGCTAAAGTCCAAATCCAGTGGTCACAGTAACACCGGCTTTGTAGATGACGATGATGATGATGATGACGGTTGTGGTGATAACGGTACGAATGCCAAGAATGTGGACTACGGAGTGGATACTAGTGATAGCATCGATAATGTTTCAACTAGAGCACATTATGGTACTGATATCGAAGATGATGATGACGATGAGGGCGAAGAAGACGGTGAAGTGTGTGAGATAGTGACGACGAAATGATGCTTGCAGTGTGTGCGTGTATGAGTTTGTTTGTGCATTTTGTGCAGTATGAAATGAATCAGGGGAAACGACCATATGGTCAATAAAATGTCGAACAGAATTTTAACACTGATCTGTTTTATTCACGCGTTTTATGACACAGTACAAGCACAACGTCATTACACCAACAAACAGACACACAGTAGGCAAAAAACATTTTTGTTATGATCTAAACCGAAACAAGGAAGTAACAATAGTTATGCATGACTGATAAGATTTCCCAGGCCGGATCCGTCCTTGCCGATGCCGTTTTTGTTACGTTTTCTCTTTCCTTTTTCAGCAGTCAGTTTTCTTTTGCTCTGGCTTCGACTTTTCTTGGATTTGTTACTGCTCTTGTGACAATTTAAACCACCTCCACCGCCGCTGCCGCTACCACCGCCTCTACCTTTTACTCTTCGCGTCATAACCATCTTTGATCCGGTGGCCGTCAGGTGTTTTACTGGGACAAGCGCAAATTCCTCCATGGACGTTGTGTTTATAGCATAAACGCGCTGGTATTGGTCACCGACCTCTTCGTTTAAAATGCTGCCTCGTACACGTAGTACATCTGGCGTACAGGACTTGAAGTCTAAGAATAAATACCCGTAATCAGTAGCAGTCGCAGCTTTATATGCGTCCATAAAAAAAATGAGCTACGAGGATACATTTGACGCGCAAGGATTTCAATTTGCAGCACATCGCGAGGTTGTTTCCATAACACTAGATAATGTGCATTCAGGGAATTTGTCCTCATAAGTGGAATCTGATAAAAGACATTTTGCACTGTCAAAATTACTGAGCGATTAAGATGGTGGGTACCGCGAGTAAATAATGACACTACGTCTTTATTTATGTTCTGCATCTGATCATCCAAAATAATCAGGAACGGCTCGCATTTATTAGTAAAGCTTTCCTCAGCAATATCACCAGGAATATCTTTAATAAAAACAATATTTTTTGTGTGACGTTTTATAGCTTTGAAAATGGGCGATTCGTAAGAAAAGATGAAATAATTTTTTTTTGGGAAACGGGGTGATCCTGCGCATTTCCAGTAGCCGCGAAATCCAGTAGGTTTTACCGCCCTGACTTTGGCAGCTACATACTAAATTGAATGGATGAACGAGCAGCAGTTCAAAAGTGAACTGCTGAAACATTTTTTTAACAATAGTAATTGCAAAAGCAATAACAACAACAACAACAACAAAAGATGCAAACAATCGATAAAAGGTAAAGATGTGTGGCTTTTATACTGCTGACGCAGGCGGACGGTAGCCAAAGGGCAGGGTACGGAAATCCTCCATTATTCTACGCTTGTCAAAAGTAAAACGAATGGCCTTGCGTTGCTCATTTGATTTTAGCTGCCATTTCTCCTTGATTCGACAAATCTTGTAAGGATTCACTGAATGGCTGACCAGTTTTGGATCTCGCACCATCTTCTCAAGCGTTTCCGTAGTAAACAAACTTTTGTTGCCCTGGTTTATGCTAATTCCCTTCATTTTAAAAACCTGCCAGCCGTTGCGCGTTTGGTAGGCATACATTTTGGGCCCACCGCACACAAAAACAATGATTTGGTCATCGCCTATTCCCGATTTGAATTCCCCCAGACACTCACCGACCGGTAGGCTTTGCAAATTCTGTTCTTCAATAGCAATTACGCAGTCAGTGTCAAAATACAAAAGTCGTTCAATTTCCACAAACGCTATTCCTGTATATAATTCTAGGCGTGCGTAACTCGTCACAAAGCTGGCAATGACCACGTTGGCATGTAGATCTGATCCGTCAACATCGCATGTAAAACTGCTTTGCACCTGCAGCACATCGTTACTTACAATATCCACATAGGAGACATTGTATTGCCGGAATAGAAAAGGTCATTGAAACGCTTGGTATCTTTAACGTACTCAAAGCGCGATTTGTTTTCTTTGATTGCCAGCCTTCCCCAGAATGTGTTAAGCATCAGCTTAGAAAGCAAACGCTTTGTTAGATTGTTTTCAACTCGGCCCGGATCGACCACAACGCCATCGCGATCGTACAGCAGCTGCAAATAATTTCTTTTGTCTTCGTCACTGACGCAGTTGGCGGGATACCCGCTGGCCGCCGCTTTTTCAGTCATGAATGTACTGATGTAATGAGAGTACAGATCGCCTTGGCGGGCATAATGCCATATCTCATGGACTTTAATCAGAGTGTAGCCCATAGACAGCGCCAGCGCTAACTCGGGTATCATATACACTCCATTGAAGCATCTCTGTTCGTCGGTGTGCCAGCATACTGCTTCCTGATTGTTTTGCTCAGCGCAGCGCCAACAAAGCGTAAACACGCATTTATGATTGATCCGTTGTAACAAAACAGGCAGCGGCAAACTTGCGGGTGGCAAAACGCGAACATGCGCGATCCCAAAATATTCATCTATTGGCTTAAAGTGCCAAAGGATCTTTTCAGGAATACCCAGCGGGTAACACTTCTGTTTGCACACAGCGGGATATAGGCAGTTTTTGTCCAAATATGATATATATTCACCCTTCGATGAGTCAGGCATAGCTAACAATCGAAAAGCTTCTGTCCGCCCGCCGAAAAGTGCATCTCTGATGTTCATCGGAGGGACATGGCTAAAATCGCCGAGCGCCTGCTGGAACGCCTGCTGATGCTGTCGCTTATACTGGAGCCATTGATAGCTCCAGATGGAACGGTAAACTAATCCACGAGATTCTAAATATTTCTGCTTATGCATGGTTGAATGAAACAGCTGCGCCATCGATTGGCCGCCATATGTTTTGGCATCCTTAGTGTAGCATGCTGGGCAACCATGAAAATAGCACCCGTGATACTCAAATACTTCATTATTCACTTCATCAAATCCATCCACAAAGAAGCGCCCAATCTGCTTTTCCCCTTCTGGGTGGTTGCGGCCGTGTCGTATCGACTTCTTTTCTGACTTTGCCACATAATGCAACCATTCCAGGCTTTCAAAAGGGTAGGATCGATGAGGGTGAAGGTCACGGTAGGTGAAAAATTGAATACTGTCAGCGGGCATGAAGCGCGCTCGAAACACGGTATTGGCGAAGCTCGGTAAGGAAACGGAATGGCCGAGCGGATTGTAACCGCCAGATAGAGCAGCCATGCTAGTGCAGAAACGCTGACAGGCTTCTCGAAGAATACGGCAATCGTTAACGCAGTACTCTTTCTCAAATATCCAACGTTTCTTTTGCTGCCGCGCCTCCTCGTCGTACCATTTCTTGAAGGCGGTGTAGTCTTTACACTTCATTTGCGAGCAGAGGTAGTAATGTTCCTCAGGAATTCTCCCGCGAATAATTAAAATTCTCAAACCTCGCAAACAAAAAAGGAAAACAGCCTTTTGCCGCTGGAAATCCGAATGCAGCCGGCATTTCACTAAGGCTCATGGGTAGGAAGGCCAAAGAGTCTCGCAAAGTTATTTTAAATTTGGGCACCTGCAATAATAAATAATTAAAGCCAGTGAACAGCACAAGCAACTACGACAACAACAACAACAACAACAACAACACTAATAAATCGGAGGGGGAGGGTCTTACATAAATCTAAAGAAATTTTAATCCCCGCATGATGACCTGTGGCCATGTACGTTTCTCATGCAAAAACTGCATTATAAAGTTTTCGTCATATCCCATTAAATTATGGAAGATAACAATATAGTTGGTATGAGAGCGCGCGAACAGCCAACTACAGAACTGGGCACCGGCTTTCGGCCCAAAAAAGGAAGTTGCGGCCCCGTCACCATCCACAGCAGCAGCTGCAATTGGAACATGCTGATCCCCGCTAATGTCCGCTTCAAAGTCGCAATACAAAAATGGTCTCGCAGGTTTCGGTGCTTCTTTGTGCACTTGTACAAAGCATCGGTGGTGTTTTCCGACAACCATCTTGCAGTTTTTGCAGTAATATTCCCCACAGCAATGTACGGGATTTTCGATATGCCCTTTTTTATTTGCGCTGGTGATCAGACCGCAGTCCAAACACTTCTGCCTGATCTGACAGTCTGTCAATCCGGTTGCACCGTCTATGACTCTTGAAAGATGACGAGCAAAACAATCTTCGTTCTGGAAAGCGCGATTACACAAGCTGCATATTTTTTCCACTTGGAAAGTACAACTCGGGCGCTGACAATTCGGGCACACCTTTGGACAGTGGTGCGCTGCACCAAGGCTATAGCAAAACCTTTTGCAGTGTTGGCACTGCTTAGCCTTGCCGAAGAAGCGAGCTGGTTTTGTTATAGCAGCATAGTGATTATCTGACAGGAACAGATAAACGTCTTTGCTTGAAGAGGTAAGCGGGCGTTGCAACTCTCGGTCTTCACTTCCCGAATAAACCAGCCCGCTTTCATTGTCGGGCGCTTTATAAATTTTTAGGCAGTAGTTAGGGGCGAGATTCTGGAAGACTCTATATTCGGCAAATGTAACTGCCCCAAGCGGCACCATGGCATGCTGGTACAACTTTATAGCTTCAGTTTTTTGAAGTGCTTTTCTTGTATCACACAGCTGCTTCCATTTGCTTTTGTCTTTTACGGGGAGCTTGTTGACAAATGCCAGTGATACCAGGGCACGCCCGAAACATAGCATATCGTTATTGCGGACATTAATTATCCCGCCGCCATAAGGTGTTCGAATTAGATTGTTTAAGTGTTTTGGAGAACCGCCACCCTTCGCCCTGCTGCTACTTGTAGCTGCCTCATTGTTATCGCTGCCTCCAGATGGGCGTTTTGGTACGCGCGTAAGGTTAATATACACAGGCCAATCAAGGGAAAATTCGGATTTCGAGGTAAGCGCGTTGGCAATGAGGTAGAGAAACATTTCTGCATTAACTTGGTCATGCGCGGCCAAACGCATCTGAATGGGGTGTGATAGCTGGCTGGATTCGAGCGACACACTAATAAGATCGTCCTTATTCGGGACATAATTGCGAAGATTACTGAATAAATCCTCCACTATTGACAACAAAATAGGCAAGATTGTATCGATTCCTTGTAGTGGTAGGGTATCAATTTTTAACTGAAAATTTCCCGCCCAGACATTGAACTTTTTGCTATGCCGCGATGTTATGGATTTGAGGGCGTAAAACTGCCTGGGATGCTTTATCATGTCCAAAGTGGCCCCGTCTGTTTGTTGTTCTTCTTCCTCAAAATCATCGTCTTTTTTATCGTTGGCGTTGCTTATAGTAGCTGGTTTTGCTTCTTTTTTAGTGCCACTACTACTACTGCTGCCCCTGCCGCTACCACCATCATTACCACGTCCACCAGTCAGGTTTTTTAATTGTTGGTAAAATAATTTGTACGAGAACGCAATGACGCGTTTGCCGAAATAAAAGTGATGCAAGCTTGAACATTTCTGCATTTGTTGTAGAGCTTTTGTAGCTTTGCTTCTCCCATCGAATCCTTTGTCGTTGTCGTGATTGGTGGTCGATGCGGCGTGTTCCGTTGCGTCGCCGCTGTTGCAGCTACTGGTCTTACTGGCGCGGTCATCCGGAGTTTGCTGGTGCTTTTGCTGCTGCTGCTGCTGCTGGTGGTTCTGTTGCTGCGGATGGTTATCATTTTAATTAACACAGATGGCTGCTGATGACGAGGATGCTGTTTTAGTAGCAGTGGTATTGTTTTGACAACAGGCGTTAATGCTGAAGCTAAAGCTGTTAACAAGTAACTTAAACAGCAGTGTCATGATGATCGCTCGTTAGCGACCGAAGACCAGATTGTGAGCACAGCCTAACTCTGCGGGGTTACATGCATCCGCAAGCTTATTTATATACAAAGCCACAACAAAGCACAGTTCGTACGATCATACGCTACTAATACAACACTGCACCCTGCGGTGCATCGTCAGTGGAGGGAGGAGTGGATTCTCTTCTCAGGAGGGGTTCTCGCTATTGTGTACCAAGTGCTTTATTATTTGTATATAAACAACTGTATTGAACCCAGTGACCAGTCTACTCATTGCGCTGCAGCTGCTCATTTTTACCATTTTAATTATGGCTTCAACAGCTGTAACACAGACCAGGGAAGCGACAGTTGTTGAACGAGCTGATAATGATAATGCCACCAATCTCGATGAATGGCACTTGTCATCAGAAGCGGCTGATACTGCTACAACCGCTGCTGCTGCTTCTGATTCGATAGCTGCTGCTGACCTGGATGTTTATCCTCCCGCCCCTGCCGCTGTTTGTCCTCTGTATCAGCAGCATAAAGAAGCTTTTCTACTCATGTTCCGCACATCCGACTGGAAACGGTTTGTCCTTGCATCATGGGGATACAATTTCAACGGCACTGTGCGCTGCAATCGCTGCAAAAAAAGAAGTATACTGGCGCGATACAGCTGCTATAATTCATCATTTTGAGCGAAAATGCCAGGATCTGAAAGATTACTCGCAAACCGACCCGGATCCCGTAGAGTGGGGCGCCCGACGCCGACGTACCTACAAGAGCCGGCGCAGGACATTTGATAACGCAGAACTGCCTGATCTAAACGATATCGAATTTCTCCTGGCCCACGGCTTCCATCCCACCAACATTATACAATCCGCGCACCCTAAATGCAATTGGACGGGCAAGTGGGAGGAAATACAGTGCTCGGAATATTTAAAAAACTACAGCCATGCTCGCGTACATTGCTACCAAATGCATCATCCATACGATAAGAGACCGCCAAAAAGGTTTTGCGAAAATATGCTTTTATATGATGATTATGAATAAAACGTTTTAGTACGCAAGTTGTGCTTTATTTCATGTTTTCGTAATTAAAAATAGAAACAAAAATAAAAACAATATATCAGAATGTTAAACATATCTAAAACGTTGCGTCTGTTGTAAATTTCCGCATTACTTCGCCGCTCTGTCCAACATGAGCCTTGCGGTATTCGGAGACTCGTCTTTCGAAAAAATTGGTTTTTCCCTCTAGTGAAATAGTTTCCATGTAGGGCAGGGGGCTTTCCACTTTAAAATACGGCTCCATTTCTAACATTTTCAGTAGGACGTTAGCAACGAACATCACATAGGTTTTCATGGATGATTCGTTCAGGCCGCGCAGCGGATGGGTGAACGCATTTTCCCAGAATCTACACTCAATTTCCACAGCTTCCAGCACCAGTCGGTAGATAACTTCAGGTGGAATCTTAAATTTTACTAACTGTAAATATAACCAACAAGCAAATTCAACATGTTGAGATTCATCACGAGCTATTAATTCGTTGCTTAACGTAAGTCCGGGTAGAATTCCACGTCCCTTAAACCAAAAAATAACGTCAAACGCCCCACAAAAAGAATCATCTCGACACAGGCAAAGGCAATTATCCTTTCGCCAAAAGAACGCTCTCGATCGCGGATATACTGCTTTGCTCATTCTGCTTTTTCTACAACATTACGATTAGTAATGATAGCCTGCAGTAAACTCTGTTTTTCTTCAGAATCTTGGTAATAGGTATTGATAAGGAGAGCAAACGTTTTGCTATGTACATTTTCAATGAAAATTTGATAAGCATAAAATGCCCTAACTTCTGGCGATTGAACTTTGCAAAGGAAATTTTCTGCTAAATTCTCCATAACCACACCGTCACTGGCAGCAAAAAAAGCCAGCACGTTTCCCAGAAGATCTTTCTCAAACTGACTCAGCAAAGGCCATTGGCGTGTGTCGTGGGAGAGATTAATTTCCTCTGGTGTCCAGAAGCAAGCGACTGCTTTCTTATACCTCTCCCAAGCTTCATCACACTCAATAGGGAATATAACCAGCCTCTTCCAAGACGCTACTAACACAGGCTCTCTACTTTCTCCATCGTCGTCGCCGCCGTCGTCGTAATAGTCGTTGGCGGTGGTGGTGGTGGTGGTGATGGTGCTAATCTCAGTTTTATTGTTGTTGACGCTAATGTTGTTAGCTTTACTATTACCACATGCCATACCGTCATTAATAACATTATTTTTAGTGGTGTTCGCGTCGTCGCTAGCCATGGCGTGCCCATAATCGCATTAATAATGATATGCTATTTAGCAGGAGCTTATATACGCATCTGTTCTAGATACCGCACCGGGGGGTTCCCGGCTATCCCTTTCACTACTACATCTGCTTGCTTGCTACAGCTCCTCCCTATTTTCTGGATGAGCCTTACCTCTTCCTTTTTTGGTCTATTTAAACGCGAGAGGATTTTTGGAAAATTGGCATTGTTGATCATCGCTTACAAGTCCGATCGAAGCTGATTTGTATTATGCCTGATACATGTGATAAAGTTTGTATTATTGACGAAGGATTATTCCTGCCGACACAGTCCACTTGTAACACCAGCAGCAGCAGCATAAACAGTATTAGTAGCGGAATACCGACGACAGCGTGTACTCCAGTTATCACGTCATCAGCATCAGCGCCACAGCATCACGTAATGGCAATCTGCTATATTCAGAATCCATTCGGCTATGAAACTAAAGCGGATGGAATTTTTGCGGTGCAGCAACTACCGCAGCAGCAACAAGCAGATTCCAAAATTCCCCCTCATCAAGCCCTGCCATTGCTACATCCGCACCAGTTTCAACACAGCATGTGCGCACCACCCCCGCAATTGCGCAATATCTATCAGCAAGTGCAGCCAGACATGTCAGCTGCTGCGGCCACTGCATCCACCCTCAGCCAGTTCTATCCGCTTTTCCACACCAGCAGCAGGCGGAACAGCTTTTGCTTCAACAGCCGCAGCAAAATCCACCAAACTACGTGCTTTACAAAGTTTCACCACCGGCACCAGCGCCTCTAGCACCACCACCACCACCACAACTATTGCTTCCACACTGGTATCCGGCGGGTGCCGACCATCAAATGCAAAATCTTGCATTTGCGCCGTTTGCTTCCGTGAATGGGATGACCTTTCACGCCGATCAGGTCCAGCAGCAACAGCAGCAGCAGCACCAACAACAACAGCAACCAATGCCGTCCTTGTTGCATTCGCCAAAAGAGCAGAATCACCTATCTGCAGCGCCGCAACCGATGTCGTCAGTGCTGTACATTCCCGCCGATCATAGCGGGCCCGCGCACCGTGATTTTATGGACTCACTCGTCACCGTACCGATTACGCCACCGTCGTCACCAATGGACATTACCCCCGCCGCTGGCAATAATAAATTACGACCCAGCGAGGAATCACCTATGCCGTCTAAAAATTTGTCACCAGCTGCCTTGCTGAAAAAAAGCTTCCTACTTTCCTTGACCCCGCGAATGTACTGAATCCAGCCCGAATCAATGCAGCGCAAAATTCAATATGTGCGCTACGGAAGAGCGTATTACAGAATTCGCCCCACCATACCACGGTCATGAGTTTTGAGACCTGGACCTAACGCGACACAGCGTTCATGTGGATTTCTCATGTGGCCTTCATTGACTTCTTGAAGAAAAATCCCTCCTACTACCATAATTTCAAAAGTATCGTGAGCGAGTTGGCCGATCGGCTGGCCGAAGCTAATGCACCGGCCGTTCAACACAAAGGCGCAGCAGTTGGAGGGAGTTGCTATGCCAGCGGGGGAAGACCATCGCCATCCAAGCGGAAGAAGCTAAATGACTGAGCAGTAAGTTACACTTCTCCATACATATAACCAATTCTCATCTCGTCAAACATTTTAACTCGATTATTTGTCTATAGTAAGTAGAAGCATTGGTTTAGAAAGTGCCTATTTCTTCTTTGTAGGCTGCTGCCGTCATGTATCCACTGCGTCAGCAACAGCAGCAGCAAAAGCCGTTTTTTATCGTTTTTGAAGGAATTAACATCGCCGAGAAAACCACACAATCTGCACTGCTTGCTGACACCCTTGCCTGCATGGGATACAAGGTTTCCTTACATAATAACCACTCCAAGTCGGACTGCATTAGGCAGCCGGCGCTTTCCAATTTGTTCCGTGCCTCTGTTATTGCCTTATCTGACCGTGACCTTATTCAGACCCGCGCTACTTATCTTATCCTGTCTGCGCGACGCAAGGTTCTCCTTAATAATATCCGCAGCAATTTAGCCGACGGACATATTGTCATTGCCGACCGATATATCCTTTCTGACCTAGCCTACGGCAGTGCCCGTGGACACGATATGCAATGGATGAAAAATATCGAAACCAGCAGCAGCGAATCCGTGACAACACCTTTTATTATCCCAGACTTGACGTATTTTATGGATATAAAACCAATGGAGGCCCTACGACGCATGATTAAGCGAGCGGATGGATTACTACATCCTGAACAGGTTATTGTTGACTATCTCGGCCGTGTCTATTCTGCTTATAAGCAGCTCTTGAACGACTCCGCCTTTGTGAAAAAGTTTACGTGTATAGAGCCACTGTTGGTGTCAAGTAGCTGTCTGTCAGTAAAAATTTTGCATCAGTTTTTTGAAAATTATAATAACTAAAAAATCGGTTTGTGAGTATGCAGCTTGTTTTCTATTTAAAACCCGTATTTACAGTTTGTGCAGTTTTTAACATTTACTGGACGAATGCAGTTTTTTGGCTGTTGTAAAGATCGCTCATGTTAATATTGTTCGTGTTATGTTGTAAATGTCGCTCATGTTATTGTTTCTTGTACTTGCGCTGGCTGGTTGACTAATAAAAACAAAAAACAACGGGTCTTTTTGCAGCTTTTTTAATTGTTTCCTAGCAGGACATATAACTCGACATTATTTCTAAC
Organism: Paramacrobiotus metropolitanus; assembly: GCF_019649055.1. Lineage (NCBI taxonomy): Eukaryota > Metazoa > Tardigrada > Eutardigrada > Parachela > Macrobiotidae > Paramacrobiotus > Paramacrobiotus metropolitanus. The sequence goes on along the minus strand of NW_026570315.1, from coordinate 80,214 downwards.
AGAACATTTTTTCTTCACGACGTTCACATGACATTTATGAATCTTTGGGTTTTATCTATTTGAAAAATCCACGGCTGCTCAGAAAAAACCAGCAGTTCGACGGGTTCTTCAAGTGGTGTAGCAAATTTAAGCTCTAATCGAGCAAGTTGTTTTCTCTCAACCGGAATATCGTCAACATCGTGGTTGGGGGTTAAATCAAAAGAAAAAATGCTCTGGAAAAAACAAAAAATGCACAAAAATATAGAATGTAAATCAGATTTGTAGACTGCCGAAATTTTATACCGTTCCGTAGGAAACATCGGCGTACGAGGTGTCAGTAGAGCAGGCATAATCTCGGTTGCCGAGCTGACATGCTAGCGCACTCTAAAGCATAGCATAATGCCCGTTCGCGAAATCAACCATATATGACAGAATCTAATATCGACGATCAGCGTTATTTCTTCAAGATTAAAATGTTGGAAATTTAATGGATTCTTTCGGTAGTTTCCAAGGTATGCATCGTGGGTCACCATAGCAAAAACAATTCTGTTCGGTATTTTTTCAGAGCCAAAAAAATTGTCGATCGTCTACTGTCGCTTACCAGAAATTAAGGCCCGGCTGCGAACATCACTTGCCGCGTACATCTTGTATATTGTCGGTTGCGATGATAGACGTTTTTGAATTTGGTCGTGAGTTTTTTGTGATATTTTAACAAAACGAGCAATCAGTCGCATATCCATAAAATTAATGTAATAGTTTGGTGCAATATCGTCGGACATGAGGTGAAACGACGGATTGCGCTTGAAAAGTCTGATTCGAATGGAAACTTCCGGCAGTAAGTGCTGTTCCAGAAAAAACAATTCGTGCATTATTTTCCCTACCATTTCATATTGCCTGCCTTCTCTTGTCCTTTCGTAGCGCGCCAAAAGACCTTGATTTAATTCGGGATTAGTTAGATCCACACTATCCATGGTATTCTGTGGCTGAATCCGGCTTAACTTATCTCTGAACCACAGTATGGGTTGCAGTAGATGCTTCTTTACTCCTCGAGAATACTTAAGCAGTGTATGCATATAACCTTTGTAGCCGTAATTATTGTAACTGACCACATAGGGCGTCCCGTTTATTTCAATTTTCACGCGCTTAAACATCATGTGAAACAGTAGGTTAACCGGAGCTGCGTCGCGCACACCTTTAGTGTTTAATACGTTTGTGTAGTGGCCTCTGTCTGCAGAATCTAATTCTCCCACTAGCCTAGCAATAGAAGGGTCGGCTAGAGGATTATCAACATAACTCTGTCCCACCACTGCGCTGCTGTTGCTTGCACTTCCCGCGAGTTGATTAGCCCGCGGTGGGGGTTGTGGCGGTGGTGGTTGTTGTTGCTGTGGTGGAGGGGGCGGCGGGGGCGGTGGTGCTATGGCATTAGATGCTGCACCACCAGCAGCTACTAAGTCTCCGTCTACACCTGACACTGACTGTGCAACTGCGGCCTGCTGATTGGGTACAGCTGCGGTTCTTATGGGCGTTACCGTTGCAGATGGTGGCTGCGTTTTAATAATTCCAAGAACTTTCGTATGGTCGCAGTCCAAGATCTGACATCCCATTTTCAGTAAAACATCCGAAGGGTCTAAGTAATATTCAGTCGCAGGAATAAGGAACTCAATAACGTCAGTGTTGTTTACAATCTGATTTAGCGGCATAATTGTTGTATAATGATGTGATTCGACTGTAGATTGGGATACCGGTGGATCGAACAGTTGAAGCTCATCTGGGAACTTTTCGATAGTAGATTGATTTTTCAGGCTAGCCATGGTTAGTGATTTAGTTAGCTACACTAACGAAGCTAGACTTTTCCCTGTAGTGACCTTTTGAAACAATCCGGTTCGAAAAGCACCCCTTCGCCTACGTTGGCGGCGCCCACGTCGCCGTTTCCTCGTGCTGAATGACGGCCCACGCCCGATTACAGCCGTAGACTGCACAATAGTTCGCTTAATTATGCGCCCTCTTCTTTTTCTTCTTTTACCACTGGTTTTTCTCCGACAGCGCGCCGTTTTTGGGAGGAAAAAGAAAACACTGTCAACACATACTGAATGTTGATTGATGAGCTCTTCTTCTTTTATACCCCGCAGTCACTCAGACAGAAGTATATTTATCGTTTTTGCTTACAAATCCACAAAGCCAAACACCACTTTTTACATTTTCGTTTCTTTCCGACAAAGACGCGACACACATCCATCAGACTAGAAAAGCGCAGTTTTTTTCACTGCATCGACACGTTTGTTACTTGCAAACAAAGATTTTAGATTTTCTCTGCTTTTCCTATATTAGGATTACATTTCCGGTAATGGAGCGTCAGGATGGTCTCTCCTAGAGCGTTTTCGTTCCATTGCATTTTCCAGTCTGATTGGATAGTAACGGTAGGGTTCGACTTGTAAAACCAGTTTTTGACAGGGACATACATGCGATCTTTAGGCTCATAACCTTTTTGCAACTCATCCACGCTAACCACCGCAAGGATATTTTCCGCACGGTTTCCGAAAGCAGAAGAAATTACTTGATTCATGCAGAGAATGACTTGCTTGCGCCCCCGCTGTGTGTCCACCGGTAGACAATTTCGAATGAGTCGGTGTCTCCGTATTTCTGAAAGTTCTGATCGTGAAAAAACGCGCTCGCGGCGCATCACTCCAGCATCGTCATCGTACAGTAGACCCAGAATGACGGACAACAGGTTTCCTCTATTTACAATTTGAACCTGTTCATTCTGACTGAGCCAATGCAACTTTCCTTCCTGCAGTAGAATTAACGGCGCGATTACACCGGTCATATTGGTGACCATCAGGTGGACTGCTTTTGACACGGCCGCAACAAAGTCCGTAGGTGTTTTGTCAAATTCTGATTCGGCAAGATAGGCATCCAAATACAGCTGGCTGGCTGCACTATTCACACAAATTGTCAGCTGCCGCTGCTCAGGTGGAATGGTCGTCAGTTTTGCTTCGTAGTAGGACAATATCGGCAGCTGTTGCTTATTGGAAAATTGTGTAGCGGTGTTGCGAAGTACCAAAGAGCCGTAAGCCACGGAGGCTCCGCTATGCAATACGGTATAGAATCCTCCCTCCATCATCTTTTCTTGCGAAAGAGCAAGTTTAAATGTTAAACCTGCACGTACTCACAACCAACTGATATCATAAAACGAAACAAAATTTTTAGTTTTTCCTGACCCCACTCTGGAGATATCTTCCTTATAGAAGTGCACCGGCCGATTGCCATCCAAGACTGTCTCCGGCACGCGATCAAGCGTCTGCAGACGATACGTTATCACCGGCCCATACAGAATTTCAGAAATTTGAAAAATTTCATCGGAAAAAGTTTGCGTGTATCCTTTGCTGATTTTAGGTTTCTTAATCGCAGTGCGGACTCTATCACCGACTTTAAATGCTGCCTTCTGCAGCTTAATGAACCTTTTTTCCTGACCAAGTTTGAACAACTGCGACTGATTACTGATCGTAATTTTCCTAGGTTTCGTTTTTATAGCGCTGTGTATGCTTCCGTTATAGTTTTGAATGATATTTTGCAGCGCCGAAAACCAGTTGGAGCTCTTCGTAAACGTAAAATGGCGGACCAAAGTGGTTTTTAGAGTTCGATTAAACCGCTCCGCTAACGCAGCTTTAAATCTTGAAGACGATATCTGATGGCGTATGCCGTACTTGTATACAGATTTCGCTTTTTCGTTGATAAACTCTTTGCCCGCATCGGTAACTGAAACAATTATATTTTAAAAAAACCTTCTTCAGTTTAAGATAACTATGCTTTGTCTCATTATTCTAACCGAAAACAACAGGCCGTCGCTTTTGAAAAATTATGTCCAGCGCTTTTGAAACCTACTCGCCCGATTTGTTAACCAGCGGGTACGATGTAGCAAAACGGCTAACGCAATCTACTGTCGTCGAGATGTATCGGAACTTTTCATTAATTTTTTTAATTTTTTGCAGCTCCACTAGGTCACCATGCCATACGTTAGAAATAGAAATTAAAAAATCTTTGTGTCGGGGTGGACCATCCCGACACAAAGATTTTTTAATTTCTTAAATTTATTCCTCGTAGGCTTATGCAGCGTAAAAGTCTTTTGTTCAGAAAGAAAAGCTTTCACGTCCTGTAGGGTTACCGTTAGCTGCTTAGCTTTCTCTGTCTCCTTAGCAAGCCGGTACAGAGTCATCGTTCCACCCAGATAGCCCGGTGACGTAATGTCGGTATAGAGCGATTTCAGAAAAGAAGTTTTTCGCCGACTTTCCGTGGCGGTCGCAGGAAATACCTTTTTATGCGCCATTGCAACTTTCTTACCTCTTTTGCTGGTGTTTGTTTCTCGGCAGCAGCAGCAATAGGAACAACGACTCTGAATAATCTCACGTAACATAAAGCAATCAACTACCCCACAGCCAGAAATAATCAGAAGTTTTCTTGATCCGGCCTTCCTGAATAACCAGCAATTTATGATTTGGTAATTCATTTCCACATCCGGTCACCAACAGCAAGTTGTTATAAATTACGAAACGCCAAAATCTTACTTACATGTCGTTTTGCGAATGTTTGAAGCTTTTATACAGGGGGACAGAAAACACAGCACAGTTGTGGTGGAATTGTGTGGTCTATACTCCGATGGACGTCTCACAGCAGGAAACGAAGCGCTCAGGCAAGTATCCCACAAGGCCGGCCTACCAGTCCGGGGGGCTAATGCGACAAGGTCGCATCACTGTATGTTAGCACTGCAACATAGTTGTTCTGAGAGACCAGTGATATATAATAGCCATCTTGCCTATTATTTTGACGACGCTGCACTCACTGCAGTTTGGCGCTTTCTCCGGAATGGTATGCCGCTTCTTTACAACTATCGTTAGTTCTATCGGGAAACTTTTATCTTTCAAAATTTACTACAAAAGTGTTCCTAAGAAAGTAAACGAGCCGTTTTGCTGCAAACACCAAGCCGGTATTTTGGCTGAACGCATTTTTGCAATAGGGATTGGAAATTCGACAGCTACAGCCAAGCAGGACGCAGCTAAAAAATTACTTGCCATTTTATTGCGAAACTATCACACCAAACTCCTGGAAGTTTTGGATAGAAGGCAGCTGCGATCAGGATCCGTAACCACCAACCCCACCCCCACCGCAGCCAATAACTCACCAACCACGCCGGATCCTTTTCTCTCATTCACTCTGAAAAACTTGCGGCCCTATCAGGCACTAGCGGAAAATCTAGCAAACATGCTCGGCTTTGATTTGGAATACCGACGACTTCCGTCCATTGACGGCAGCAACTGTAATTATCAGGCTGCAGTTGCCAACGAAGACATTTTTATAATTGGAAGTGGGCCTGCAACACACCTGGCAAAAGCGGATGCTGCTAGACTGCTTGCTCGGAAACTACTGGTAAATTACATTCGATTTCTGTTGGAAATCTTGGACTCTCCTCCTTGCATTGCTTCTGTCTCGATGACAGCGACCACGATAACGAAGACGACAACGACGGTGACGACGCCGACATCACCATGAGCAGCGGTTATAACAGTAGGACAAACGGGCGGTATAGATATAGCTTCCGATGCCCTAGAATGGCTGATCGATATCATTCACCATATAATGCACCTCCTCCACCTTCGGATACTGCTGCACCATCTTCCGAAAACAATGATATGAAAGTTGTTTTACTCCGCCAAAGCACTCTGATGCCGGAAACAGCGAAAAGTACACTGGATATCTTGACAACGGCCAAATACGGAACGAGCTGCAGCTGTGCACCAAGACATGTTCTATAATTCTGGTAAGCGTTAGCTATATCCTCCATTTCAAATTTTTCAGTGGTGCTACCTTTAACGTTATGTTCCTTTTTTGTAGCCTCTTCCTAAACCCATTCTACGCTACAGCTACACCCTGATTAACATAACACGTGTGGTGAACTTTTACCAGTTCCAAAACCTCATGGAACAAAGCCTCATTCCTCTAGACGCATATTTTCAAAGCGCTTTGCGAACGACAGCCATTAAACGCACCGGAACAGAGGTGGATTTACCGCGAGGATTTTCAAATGATGTATATCAGAAGTACACCTACTTGGAACTGTACCGCCACTTTAATCTCCGGCATACCTTCCAACTTATAAAAAACTACTTCAATCAATTTGTTCAGTGTCCGCATTGTAGAAGCTGCTCGACTGTAATTGTCCGAAAGAGCGGAAAATTATGCATGATCTGCTTAGCATGTCAGGCTAATACATTTGTTTGCAAGCGAGTGTAAGAAAAATGCAACGATAAATGCAGTCCTAATCTATCGAATTCGAACCGGGTATGTGCGTGGAAATTTAGTTGGCCAACTGGCTTTTCTTATCAACGAAAGAAATGTTTTGTTCATCCGACATCCGATGAAACAACCAACTTCCAAGAAATAAAAAGCAACCGTACAAATTTGCGAATTCTGGAAACGTTATTATGTGCAACGTAAGTTAATAAAGATAACAATAACGCAATTATACGCAAACGTATAACGCAAGAATAAACTAATAAAATTCCAGTATACCTAAAAAACCTCAGTTTAGTATTACAACAACCAAATATGTGAGTATGTACAATGTAATGTAGTGTAGAAAAAACCTACCTTCACAAGGCAGCTAATGTTGAAGTTACTGTTTCTGGCGGCGAAGTTCCTTCACACGCTCGCGGCGGCGTTTGAATTCTTCCCGCTCCGCTTCAAATTCATCGCTTGGACCGCCCTGTGCCCGAACTTGCAAGCCCATTTCACGCCACGCTCGAATTCCATCTACCATATGACGCTCACCTTCCGGTCCAATTGCAACAGTGTCATACAGGATACTAGTCGAAAAGGCGGCCATTTGCGCGGGAAAGGCAGGGTCGGTTGCGCTCCGGCTCCACAGAGCAGACAGCCTTCTGGTTCGTTCATCCATATTCTCCACAAAATGAGCCATGCTGTCGTTAACGGCTTCCTGTTCTAAGATATTACCACATAAACAGATAAGACCACTAACTAATAGAACATAATCACACCAGTAACACTTTGTACATACCTGTGTTGTTGTATCGCTCGGGGTCAATGGCGCTGTGATAAGAGGAATCCGACGGTGGACTGCTTTCAGAAGCATTTTCCAGAGAGAAATTTCCCGGCAGCTGCTGCTGCTGCTGCTGCTCTCCGCGAGACAACACTGCCTGCATGGCGCTGACTTTTTCACCTAGGCGATTGATACTGGACTTTTTCACCTAGGCGATTGATACTGTTGTCCAAGTGCTGCAGATTCACATTTTCCCACGCCTGACTGTTGTCGGCAGTGTTAAGGTCAGACCCCGTCACGTCTGCAAACGCCGCTTACAATTAATCAGGTGAACGAGCGTGCAACACAAAAGCATGGGAGGTGTGCCACAGATGTACGCGCACATACTTTCCAGTATTTGGACGCGCTGGATGTTGAGGTGGAGCTGATGTTGGTGCAGCGGATCCCGGTGGCCATGGGCCTCGTAGGGTAGCGTTGGAGTTGAGAAATCCCAAGAATGTGGATGATCCTGGTGACCGATGAGGTCGGCGACCGTTGCCAGGCCCCCCGCCCAAAGGATGTGGCGGAGCGGATGGGTTCCTGGGAATTCGAACCGCAAAAGGATCACCAGTCCTTTATGCGTGCAACCGTGCTATGCAGCGTTGAAATACATTGTAACGGGATGCTGCACATCCCAGGATAGCCAGGACGATCAGGACAATTCCCACAGCGACTCCAATTATGCCGCTGGTATCCAGAAATGGTGCACTGCTGCTATTGTTGTTGTTGAAGTTGTTGTCGGCGTCATCATTGTCCCAACTACGACCTAAAAAACATGGCGGACATGGTTGGCATGGCGGATGCTGCTGAGCAGTTGAATTAACAGCAACAACATCATCCTCTAAATCGTGCAAGCTGTCAGATTTGTTGCGCGCTGGACCGGACACGTTAGCAATACTGGCGTCGGCACTAATTAAGAGCATTTCTGTTGTGCCGACAGGGTCCTCTTGATACGTCGCCGTCGTCGACGCCATGGTTGTCGTCGTCATCGCCGCCGTACTCATCCTCGTCGACGACGATGGTACAGCCGTACTAACGATTGCGGTGCTGCCATTTTGAGTCGCATGGGTGAATACCACAACACCACCAGTACCATTTGGGCTTAATAAAATGGACGCTGCAGCAGAAGTGGTATTTTGGAGCAAAATTGTTGTTGTTGTTATTGCTGCTGTCGCTGAGATGGTCAAGCTGGTCGCCGTCGCCGTAACCGATGCTAATTCATCGCCGAATACAGCGGTGGCAATGGCCGTCGTGGTGGACAAGGTGTTGTTTAACAACTGAGATGTATTTTCTGGTGATACTGAATCAGATTGGCTGCTGCTGCCGATCTCCGGCGGATCACCACCTTCATTCTCAACTGTTCGGTTACTTGCGTATACATGTATGCGGTGTTATAATTGTACATCGACTGATATTTGGCAGTGGTAGGCGCCGCACTGCTGGTGCTGGTGCTGCTGCTCATATTGCTGGCGATATAATTCACTGTCCACCGGACTTTGTGGTGGTGGTGGTGGTGATGGTGGTGAAAGAACGGACAATCAAGTCAGATGGGATGGAAGTAGTAGAAAACTTTGCTTTTAATGTTGATGATATAATAGGAGTTGAGTAAAGGGAAGCAAAAGATGTATGAACAGAAAAGTTGGAAGTATTATGAGGAGAAACAATATAAGACATAAATGCTGACTCTGATGTGCCACCACTATTGCTTCTAATGCTGCTGCTGCTGCTGCTGTTGCTATTGGTCTCTTGCTTAATTGTTCTGAATACTGCGGTGGGTGGCGCTACGGACTCGTGCTCAGTTTTCGTGGTTGCCGCAGCCGTTGTTTTTATGGTGGTGGTGGTGGTGTTGGTAGTGGTAGTGGTACTGGTGCTTGGGACAACTACACACAATAATGACGGCAATAAATAACGGCCGTTTTATTGTAGCTGCTACCAGAACCCCTATAACAATGCACGAGTGTGCTTCTCCTTACCAGTAGCTGTGGTAGTAAAAGCCCCGGGCGGGTACGGAAGTGGCCGAAGCGTTGGAAACCCGGTGGGAGGAAAGCTGCTGGTGGACCAAGGACAGCACGGGAGATACGCGCAGCCATTACGTTTATCTACAAATATGAATTAATTATCTATATTATCTATAAATATGAATTCCTAACAATTACCTCAATATTTGCTGGTAAATACACTGACCTTTGCCACATCGGGGAGCGATAATCTTTAAACCGAGTTTCTCCAAGCATTCCAGCTCACGGCATTGGTAACCGTCAAAGATCGCGTTGACCAGGAAGATTAGCTGCAAATCCGAGAAATTATGGGTAGGCGGCCAATTCGGGAGAACATTCACATCCGATCCCGTCATGTCCAACATCTTCACAACTCTCACAACGACATGCGGTTGACTATCCAGCGGCCAGGTCATCGAACTGCTACTCGCACACTGCCAGATAGTAGGTTTGCAGGTGCAGAAGTACGGACAATTGGCGGCGGCGGTGTTGGTAGCGACAATGGGATAATACTGGCCGTAAGCTACGCTGCAGACAGCAATTACAGTCATTAAAACCGCAGCGCTGACGATCCTCAAAATCATTGCCATCATAATGTTCGTACGGCAATTCACATTAAATACTTAAAACTGTGGACAATTATTATGAATGCACATGAAAAAGAACAGCTGACAAATGCGGTGAATAATTTTACTTTTAGAACTGAATACTCAATAATAATCAGATGATGAGATGAGTCATGACTGAGTTAGCTGGGCGCGATCTTCCATCTTACCTAATCAAGCTGGCTCTCACTGTCCGAGTTACGATTTCTGACAGAGAAAAAAATTATCAGGAGAATTTAAACGATACCATTACCGCAGCAAGCAACAGTTCTACTCATATAGAGCAATGCATTGTTTACGCTTCATTGCGCTGATAACACCCATGGGAACGCAGGCCAAATGGCTATTTTCTACTTTTTTCATTCATGCAAAATTTTATTAACCACTGCGCTGCAATGCAATGCAAAGGAAGATCAAATATGCACCGACTAAATGGCGAATGCATCCACACCAGCAGCTGCGACTTTGCACGCCCGCGTTCTTTCTCGCGCAGCATGTCCGTGTCATCACCGAGATGCACCAGCAGCTGCGACTTTGCACGCCCGCGTTCTTTCTCGCGCAGCATGTCCGTGTCATCACCGAGATGCAGCAGCAGCAGCACCAGGTCATTCACTTCTGACACTCATGCTTGGAGTAGAGTGCAATTATTAATATTAACCATGGACAGCTAGTAGATAAACTACGGACCATCAATGATAAGATATATTGTACAGTAATCATACATTGCGATATATACAGTAATCATACATTGCGATATATCAGTACATCCTATGAATGATAATAAGATTTATTGAGTATTATTACAATAGATTGTTGTAACTATTTTTATGAATTAGTTACTCATAAGTTTGCATATCATAGTCGTACAGTTGCATCCAGCAAAGAGATGAAGTACGTATGTAACCGGCCGCCGTACTGTCATAATAATAATAACAGTTTGCATTCACACATACATACACACAGCTGCTAAAATTTTAGCATACAAAGTGATACGGGCATTGGGCAAGGGCCGACTGGCGAGCTGAGGCCTAGTGGTTGGGGCAGTACCGCCATCCTATATTAAGCAGATGGACAGCAGCGCCCTGTGCGCACCCTAGGGGTGGTGCGCCGGGCGAAAGAATGATCATCTATCATCATACGTGGTTATGACTCGAGAACTTAATCTTGGTTTTTGAATGAAATTATTTTTTATCAACAAATGGCTTCAGAAAAAGTAAGTTCTTAGGAAAGAAAGACTGAAGACCTAACAAATTCTGCGAGTAAGGAAATGCTCAAAACTGTTTCTCAAAGAGCTGTCGTTCGCAGGGTTTGACCAGTTTAAAGTTGCAATGTTTCCACGGGCGGTTGCCATTGGTACTGATATGCCGCTGCAGACAGAAATTTGCGACGACTTGCGCATCGCAAGTTGCGAGTTAATTTGTTTTCTGTGGAAAATAATGTCCAAGAAAGGTAATATTGCATGTTTAGTGTTGGTGGTGAATTTCATGTTTAGAACTTTAAGGTTTACGTACAGCAAGCTGGCAGCTGCATATCCCACAAGCGCTTATGTTGGGTAATGTGTACTAACTGCAGCAGACCTACGAGTAAAAACAAAATTTTTTTATCAAGCAAGCGAGCGAAGCGAGCTTGCGTTATTATAGATGAGATTTGAGTTTTCTGTGACACGGAGACCTCGAACCCGGGTTCCTGGGTCCGCCACTGAGTTTTTGCTGCTAACCTACACAACTCGACACGCTGAGTCGAATGGCATTGAGGAACCCAGGAACCCGGGTTCGAGGTCGCTGGGTCCCCGAGGTCGCCACCAGGATTTGGCACTTTTCTGGTACAGTTTGATGTGGCGAGTCTAACCGAGGTACCCGGGTTCGAGGTCTCGGGTTCCCCGAGGTCGCCACCAGGTTTTCGCTCTTTTTTGGTGTAGTTTAATTTGGCGAGTCTAACCGAAGTATCCGGGTTTGTTTTTAAAAGAGTTTTGGTGTATAGAAAGGATACTCTAGGGTTTTATTATGCTGCTTTTACAAAAAAGTAATACTTTTAAAACATTTTGAAATAATTTTTTGACCTGCTTTGTGTAACTCATTTGAATTATTTCAAGCAGTGCTTAAGAAATATTTTAAATGATTTATCGAGTATTTTTTACAAAGGGCTTGATTTTGTTGTTCTAATTAGTTTTAAAAACAACCAAAATCTTAAAAAATTTGAAAATAAATGAATGTTTCTAAATCTTCCTAATTACTCGTCATTATTTCAAAATACTTGTCAAAGTATTTCTTTCTATATTTCTCAATATTTCTAAGAGTTTCTTTAAATATATATTTCTGAATATAACTAAAATTTTTTTTAAAAACTTGGAAAATTTTAAGATCCGCTAAATTATTTTAAATATTTCAAAATTTATTGCTAAAGCTTTCCAATGTTCCTATTTATTTCTAAATATTATTAGATATATTTTAAAAAATCCGAATATTTCAAAAAATATTATACATTTAAAAATAGGTTAAATAAATTTAACTAATTATTATATTATGAAAATCAGTTGAATCTTTCCTTGTCTTCCTTATTTTTGAATTTTTCAAAATATCTTTCCAAATATTTTTAAAAATATTCGTGAATAATTCTAAATATAGTAAATATTTAAAAAAGCAGATCATTAAAATTAATTATGAAATGATGAAAAGAAAATAGATTTTACAATTTTTTTAAATGTTCTTGTGTTTCTAGAAATATTTCCAAATAATTTTTTATGTACTTCATAAATATTTTGAAAATATTTAATATCTAAAAAAATTAAATAGATTGAATTAATTATAAGATAAGAAGAACAAATTAAATATTTGAAAGTCTACTTGAAATTTCTCTGTTGTTTCAAAACACTTCTAAAATATCTTATAAAAATAAATCCTAAAATATACAAGTACTTCTAGAATATTTTCTAAAGCATTTCCAATTATATTTCCAAAGATTTCTGATATTTTGATATATATTTTCAATTGTTTCTAGAAATATGTCTGAAAATATTTCTCTGTACGTATTTGCAAGTATTTCCACTTCTAAGTATAACAAATATTATTAAAATATAATACACATACTTAAACATATTTATTAGTGTTTATAAATGTACATATTTAAAAGTATTTATAAATACTTCTGATTATAATTCTGAATATTTTTTAATTTTTTAGAATATTTTTTTATCTTTTTCTGAATATTTTTAACTACAGGGGTGCTACGCCAAGTTGGGACAGTTTTTTATAAATATTACTACATGTCTGCCGTCATTAAATAAATAAATAATTATTTTTTACTTGACTGCCGAAGGATCAGGCATCTTTTAAACCTGAGATCTCTACATTTAGAGCATGCTTCAAGCCCCAGTGAGGGGAAAATTTAAGTAGACCAGCTAAAAAAAACCGCTAAACCCGTATGGAGTGCCAGCTTTCCCCACACCCATTAATTTTTTTAAAATCCTGTTGAGGCCGTAGTCCTAAGGTGATAAACCACAGTTATTTATCATCCAGTTCTCTTGTAGGAGGTGCTTGACAACAGTCGATTTCAGTCAAGCCTCTATGACCTTTGCAGTACTTCTGCGAGCACTGTAAAAGTGAAGGGTGACCTTATTTGCCAGCTTGCCGCGCAGCCGCAGAATGCCAGAGAAAGCCGTTTCTGATGAAATCTCGTTCCCAAAGCACTAAGCGTCAGCTTCAGGTTTACAATCCATATATGAAGCGGAAGACACTCTGCTCCAACAAACTCCAACAGCCACCATGACTTTTTGTTCCTACAGCTTTGCTGGTTTTTTCTGCCGCTCTTCTTGCACTTACACCTCCCCGCCTATGAGGCATGTATTTCGCGGCACATCAAAATCAACTAACAGGACCTACAACTTGTTCACGAAAAGTATTAGATTTAGGTTATCTCTATTTATGCGCTAGGCAACCACAATTCTCGGTAGGCCTTTTTTAACATACAAGTCTATGGGACATACCCCTTGTTGCAGCGCTAAGACAAACACTGAACGCGAAAGATTTTTGTCCTGGCCCGTGACAAATGCTCTTTGGGTCACTCAACAGTTTGCAGAAAAGTTCACGCAAAAATATCGATTGGCGAATTTGTTAGATGGGCAGATATAAGCAGTCCAAAAAGGACTACTACCCCTTCCCCTAAATCAACGCTCGGCCCGCAACTGACAGCTGGAATGGCGCCGGTTTTAGTTTTTCTGGATTTGCAATAAAAAGTTGCATGGGAAAAGTCTAAATACAAAACCAAAATAACGTATAGGAATTTTTGGCAGTTGTTTTACAAAAGTGTCCCAACTTGACGTAGCACCCCTGTATATTTAAAAGTTTTTAGAGATTTTTAAAAAACTTTTAAATAGTTTTAAATATGTCTACACAGATTTTCAAACATTTTTAAATATTCCAAATTGTTCCTAATATTTCTACACATTTCTAAGTATTTCTATTTATTTTTAATTATTTCTCAATATATTTTCAAATATTTTGGAATATCATGAAATAACATTGATTTTTTCAAGATACGTCACAATCAGAAATTTTTTTGTTGACTCGCTTGGCAGCACCATTTCGTACACTAAATTTAATACATACTATTAAATCGGATGCATCTCGCCATTTGAAAAAATGCCAAGTTGACTAGACAGTACAGATACAGCAGTGCTTCCCAGTTGCATAATTTATATCCTTGCGGAAGTTGAGGCTTTTTTTCCTCAGCTGGCATCGCAACAGTGACGTCGTGGTAGTAGTTACGATTGTTTGATGAAACGCCTAATTATGACATTTGCGTCATTCTATATTATGTACAACAATTTTACAAATCTTTTCCCCCCTTTCAGCATTCTCCACTTTGGGGGTGGCATCAGGATTCTTAGTCATCCGTGATATCCTGCTGATTGTTTTATCGAGAAAAGTTGAAAATTAAAAACGAAGAAAACAATAAATAAATATGTTTATCGATAGAACTTAGTTTTCGAATAAAACAAAGAATTTAATGCTGACGGTATACCCCTATTATATCGGTGCAGTAATAAAATTTTGCACAAATAAAAGGGTTGCAGTCGTATTAAATTTTGCCGCACTATTATTATGTACCACAGGAAATTGTTACTCTTTAAGAAAATAATTTTGTGGTCCTTACTTGCACCAACACTACAAAATACATTTAAGTGCCGTTAGGAATAATTATACAATGGTAATGCTCAGTGTTTTGGACACTGTTCCGTCTAATGTTTAAACTGAAAATGTTTTGTCGTTTAGATCATGTGAACGCAAGGTGTTGCCGATTGTCAAACATTCTACAATGTCATCCCATATCAAACAGTGTTACTAGGTTTAGAAATTAATAAACCTTTATTTCTGCACGTTGCTTCTGCACAAAACTTTTGTTTTGTTTTCGATTTAAGCAAAAAATATACTAGGTGTTTGAACTCCTACTCCCCTGCACATAGCTGCAATATGGGATCGATCTTTCATACTATTTGTGTAATAACTTCAACAAATGTCTACAGGTCGCTCGCTTGCTTGCCCTTAGGGCTGCTGAGACCTATACTAGTATTAGTGATTGCTTAACGGTCGTTAGGCGCGCCATCCAAGGTGGAATGCTCCACTGATAAAAACGAAAAATATGCGAAACTCCAAAAAATTTCGTCAGTTTTTCACAGAAGGCGGAGGCGCAGGCGACGCCGAGCTGCGGCGCGAGCGGAGCTCGCGGCGCAGGAAGCAAGTCAAAGGCAACTGCTTTATATTTTCCACTAAACAAGCTATAAACGAAATATTACTAACAGTTTAATAGTTTTATCTCGGTAGCAGGTAACCCATTACCCTGCTGTGTTTTGCAAACACAGCATGGGAATTTAAACCTGGCCGAACACAACACACGCTTATTACCAAACTCCGCTACAGAACGCATATGATACAACACAGCTCAGAATTGCAAGCATTAATAGACCCATGCACTGGCACACTAGACAATAACTGTATTGCGGTGACTCTCAGATCGCTACATCTCAGCATACCGCTACATCTCAGCTATCTGCCGGCTGATCCTAAAAGGCTGCGTTTTGAAAGAAGCTTGCGAATATACAAAGTACATGGCAGGCGTTTAGCACATCAGCACCAACAGATTTGATGTACAATAACCGCTAAAAGCGCGTGTAGAGCAAAGGGTAGCTGGCCTGCCCTTCTCTGTGACTTTTTTGAAAGGGAGAAGGGAGCTGCAGGACACAAATGCCTACCGGTAGAAAAAGGCGATTTGGACCATGCTGCAGGATCGCCGCAGAAGACGGTTTGCAGGGAAGAATGGGTCTGATTCAGACCGCTTGCCATTTCTATGGCTTTTGGACCGTTCTGCGAGGCTGCGATGTAGCGATCAGAGAGTCACCGCAATACAGTTAATGGCTAAGCATTGACATAAACGTAAAACGCGTATAAAGCACGCAGATTAAACGCTGTAGACAACAAGATCCGTATCGTTGGGCCGTATCCGTAGTTGAATGAGGAACAGAGCGCAGGTGCTTTATCCAGATGCGACGAGCGAGTTGAACCATGGAGGATCCGTTGAAGCCCAGGCGTCGAAGAAACGCACACGCCACTCAGTACGGTCAGCGCTGATGCCGACTACAATGTTTTAAAATTGCTATTTAGTTTCTGTAAAAAGTAATTTACAACTGATTGCGTAGGGGATACAAAGCAACAGAAAACCAATTGGAAATCGGATAATTTTTGATAATTTTTGTTTGTCAAGCCGGAGTGTTTGGTTCATTTTCAATCAGTGCGAGTAAACTTCGAGACTGCAGGTCTGCAACTGCAAGGCTACTGGTACATTGGAACTCGCGATTCGCGATAGTAAAAATGAGCAGGTTGCATTATTTGTATTTAAAATTTGAATTACAAAGCAAATGTTTTGCAACTGGGTAAATAACATTTCTAATGGTATTAAATATTATTTACTGGAATGGTGCGAAGGATTCGTGCTGAAGAGCCAAACCGAGAACCGGCCCACTTCCGGAAAGAAAGTTTGAAAATTTCGTATGCTCATGTCAGCGCTTGTCCTGGCAGTCCAGTAATATTATAAATCTATGATTTTTCCTCATAAAACGACTTAGATCTACAGAAGCAGTTGAGAACAATATTTTTTTTGCATTGCATTTTTCTTCTTTTATTATTCCGCGCAATTTGCGCGGGGTCAGCTAGTAAGAATATATTGGATTACAAGCGAGCAACACGCCGAATAGAACGATGGAAGTTGACGGCAGCTCTCCAGAGAGATAATATCGCGATCAGTGATATGGTACGTCAGAACGACCAGCTTGAGTTTCAACTACATGCAGTCGACCACCTCTGCCTTTGGGACCTGAACGAGTTACACCGGCTGGAACAAGACACGCTGGAGAAGTCGCGCATTGCAGTTGCCAATCTGCATCGGGAAGTAGAGCAGAGACTATAAACTTTCAGGCTTCCAACCCAACAAGGCTGGTGAAATTACAATTTATGTTGAGCCCGGTCGACACTAACCGCAGTGATAACCAACGGCTGGAGGAGACATTTCACGCCATGGAAATGGAGATTGGTTAGCTCCGATCTGAGCTCAAGATTCTCCGTCACACCGAAACCCATGGCTATGGCGGCACAGCAAGAAAACTTTAAGCAACAATTAACCGAACAAGCTTACGCTTTCATGAATGCGCGCGTAATGAAACCAATGCCCACATCAGGCTTGAACACAGCTATAAGGAGTTTTTCATGAGATTCAATTTATTCAACTTATGGAATGCACAGGAAATTTAACTACCGAATTTAACTTCTTTTGGATTTTTGGTTTTTTACTGGGCCGATTATTATTGCCCCTGGATGACAAATTTTCCGTTATTCAGTACGAAGGGTGGCTACGGGACCTTAGTCTGGTAGATTGATGTTCTCCAGAGGCTGTGTGGTGGCAGCTGTCCCGTAGACATCCAGCGAATCACCAGCGGAGTACCTGTAAGTCTCCAACTCATTTCGTTTTACTGCAACTGTTCCCTAGCTACCGTTAACAGTAAGCCTCAGTACTCCTGTTCTGGCTGCGGTAAATTTGTTACAGGGATGGGGAACTAACAGACGCTTGTGTCCCAGAACCCTGTCGCAAAAACCTCAATTGATCCCGTTTCAACCCAACAGCCTCCTGCTCCAGCCCCTTCTGCGCCGATGACTGTTAACCCTGCCGTCGATAGGCTGCACGTCGACCAACGCTATTGAAGGAGCGAACTACCCGCTGGGTACCACATCGCGTCCGTCGGGCTCCGGCAGCATCTTTCGAGAAAGCCATCAAGAATGCCGTGCAGCACAATAATGAGCAGCACTGGGTACGCTCCTGTCTTTTGCATCGCAGGTTTTAGCTGTTCCTGAAAGCCCATATGGTGCCCGAAAAGTGTCCCCCGCACCCTAATCAAACAAGCGGTAGCGGACTGTGAAAGTGAAAAGAAACGGCCTCTGCCTGCCTGTAAGAGAAAAAGCCCAGGAAGCCTAACGAGCCAAACGGCAACCTAGTGCGACGCGTAGGAATCAAGATTGACGACGGCGATTGTTCGGGGGCAGTTCGCATTCTGATGTCCACTGATACCATAGCCGAAACGTCGCAAGAGGTCGGTAATGGATATCATGGCAGCCAAACATCCAGAGTCTCACCTGCCTGACAGACCCAGACTTACCGCACCAGCACCATCAGTTACATCGGACGAAGTACGTCAGGCAATCCTCACCTTTCGACGCGAGCCTGCTGCAGGACCTGACGGTCTTTTACCTCAGCACATACTGGACATGTTGGGGAAATGTTGGGGTTGTTCAAGATGCTATCTCCGCCAGCTTTTGCAAAGCCTGGCCCTGCTACTAGACATAATCATACAAGGATCTAATCCCGACTCCGTCCGTCCCTATTTTTTCGGTGCAAAACTGATCGCCCAGCGGAAGAAAGACGGTGGCCTGAGGCCTGTCGCGGTCGGTAACACTCTGCGACGGTTAACGGCAAAAGTTATATGCCGTCGCGTTAAAGACCGTTCGGCGGCTGCCCTTCAGCCAAGCGAACTGGGGTTCGGTATCAACGGGGGCGCCGAGGCAATCGTCCATTCCGCTCACAAATTCTTATGCAATGTCACAGTGTATACTGTAACCGCCCACGATGGCGATAAGTTATAGAAATGCTCCTGTTAATGGATTTCCGACTGGATTATCAGTGTTTCTGATCTTGATTTGTCCATTTTTATGTATTTTCTCCCATTTATGAATAAAAGGTATTATTTAGGGACACCCCATGTTTCCCCATATTGTAGATTAGAGGATATAGGTAGCACTACTTATGACAAATGGCGCTCTTGGGCAGAACAATGTACCAACCTGACGGTAGCTGTGGTTCTGCCCCAGCCGAATTTGGGTCGCCGACGCCGACTGGGTTTCTGTCGGTTCCTGAAGCAACGCAGCGGCATGCGGCCGCATATAGTGGTTATTCTGCCTGTGGATGGACACAGGAAGAAACGATCCACTATTCCCATACAGTTTCCGTGGAGTCGATGGGCTCTGCGGTCCCAAAACAGGGCTGTGCGGATCGACCCATACCCCACCATATTCCGGATTATTCTAAGGGTTTTACCACCCCTTCCCCTTATGGAAGCCCCTCAGCTACGCTGCCACTATCCAGTAAAAGCCAGTGGGATCGTTACACGCCCGACAGAATCCAGCAGGTGAGATGCTATGCTCCTTGTAGCGGTTGCCATTCAGCACACTGGGCACCCCTTACGTTCCATAGTACCGCCGAGCAGCGACAGCGCATTCATGAACTGGAAAAAGAGTTAGCAGCTCTTCGGAAACAGAAAGAGCACTACAGATTTGCTGCTGCTCGGTTAGATAGGGAACGTAATTTCTTCAAAGGGGTGGCTAAAAGAAGTCGAGCAACCCCTTCGAATCCTCTTTCTACTCGTTGCGCGAAGTAAGTCACAACAGGGTGTTTTCCTGTTTCGCCACAACACGCTTCGCGCAAATTACCACCACAGCCCCTGCAGCGCGCGGTTTTGACGATAATGGCATCTGATGCCATTTCAGATGATGCCGTTTCATTTCCGAAGCCCTGCTTAGAGGTGCCCGGTTCGTGTGAAAGCCGCGGTGGTACGAACACTCAGATCTTATTGTCAGCAGCAATGGCACGGGATGCAATTTCCAGTTCACCCCCGGCGGACAGGGATATCGCGGTTGATCGTGTTACTGCCACAGCTGACTGCAGTATCCGTTTACGTGAAGGGAAAATGGTACCAGTTCGTGTACTATTAATTGATTTCCGGACGATCGATTTGGCAGCGGAG
This sequence comes from Paramacrobiotus metropolitanus, assembly GCF_019649055.1. Taxonomy (NCBI): domain Eukaryota; kingdom Metazoa; phylum Tardigrada; class Eutardigrada; order Parachela; family Macrobiotidae; genus Paramacrobiotus; species Paramacrobiotus metropolitanus. Next base: position 60,204 of record NW_026570315.1, on the reverse strand, counting down.
CTTAAACGGACAGCTGCCGCCAGGTCAGTCCGTTTTCGACCTTATATCCTCCCACCTGCGAGGGCAGCACCGCCTGTTGCTCGAGTGGCGTCAGTTGCAAAAAACGTCCTGCAGAAGTAACCCGGAGGTTTACTCCTGTGTGCGGCCTCCTCCGATTCCGGAGGAGGCTGAAGCGGAGTGAAACCTCCTCCTGGGATGCTGGACCGTGATGTGGGTGAAACCTGCACCGCCCATGGCAGATGCGACCAATGTGCCTGCACGGACCAGGGTGTGGAAGGATCCTGACAGGATGCCTTCTGTAATGACAGCGCAAAAGGGCCACAGGAGGTCTTCACACCTTCCTGCTTCCAGTCACCTTCTTCAGAGGATGCCAGAAGGACGCGAAAGGTCGCCCGAGCGAGAAGTAACTCTTGTTGTTCTGTTTTTGTTTAAGAGCATGTGATACTCTTTGTGCTTTCTTTCTTACGGGCTTAGGGCAGCCCTTGTTGGGAGGAGGGGCATGTGTATGACAAATGGCGCTCCTCGTCTAAACAATGTATCAGCCTTTCGGTGGCTGCGGTCTTGCCCCAGCCCAATTTGGGTCGCCGATACGGGTGGCGAACCCTGCAGTTTCCCCGCCGATTCCGCTGCCTCCAGCGGCATACAGTGGATATCCGACATCTGGATGGGCAGCCTGCTCTCCGCCTGCCCGACAGAACACATACCAGTGGATTACGGACTGCCCGAAACGAACACATTCCTGTACGGAGCTTGTGCTGTTCCACACCATATCTTGGGCTATTCTAAGGGTTTTTCCAACCCTTCTCCTTATGGATATCTTCGTGCAACGATTCTTGCGGCCAAGGAAAGCTATAGGGATCCTGCTGTGCCCGACAGAGTCCAGCAGGTGAGTCACCACGTTCCTTGAAGTGCTGTCAAAGTCAACAGCTTGGCATCCATTACCGTCTGCTGTCCAGCCGAGCAGCGGATCGCCCAGCTTGAAAAAGAGCTGTCAGCTCTTGGAAATGAGAAAGAACACTACAAGGCGGCCGTAACTGAGTTCGAGCGAGAACGGAATTTCTTCAAAGGGGTGGCTGAAAGAAGTCGAGTGCTACTCCAAGTATTGCAGAATCGCGCAACCCCTTCGGTCCTGTTTCTACTCGCTGCGCGAAGGAAGTCGCAACAGCGTGTTTTCCTGTTTCGCCACAACATGCTTCGCGCAAATTATCACCACAGCCCCTGCAGCGCGCGGTTTTGACGATAATGGCATCTGATGCCATTTCATTTCCGAAGCCCTGATTGGAGGTACCCGGTTTGTGTGAAAGCCGCGGTGGTAAGTGCAGTCCAATCTTATTGTCAGCAGCAATGGCACGGAATGCCATTTCCAGCTCATCCTCGGCAGACAGACATATCTCCGCTGCTGCTGTCACTGCCACAGCTGACTGCTGTATCCGTTTACCTGAAGGGAAAATGGAACCTGTCCGTGTACCATTAATTGGGTTTCGGACGCTTGATTTGGCAGCGGAGCTTAAACGGACAGCTGCTGCCAGGTCAGTCCGTTTGCGACCATATCTCCGCCCAGCTGCGAATGCAGCACTGCCTGTTGCTCGAGGGGCGCCAATGCCAAAAAACGTTTTGCAGCAGTAACCCGGAGGTTTGCTGCTGCGTACGGAAGCCAAAGCCCTCCGATTTCGGAGGAGGCTAAAGCGGAGTGAAACCTCCTCCTGGGATGCTGGACCGTGATGTGGGTGAAACCTGCACCGCTCATGGCAGATGTGGCCACTGTGCCTGCACGGAGTAGGGTGTGGAAGGATCCTGACAAGATCCATTCTACCACGGCAGCGTGAAAGGGCCACCAGTGGCCCTTGACACCTTCCTGTTTCCAGTCAGTTTCTTCGCAGGGCGCTAGTAGGACGCAAAATCTCGACCAAGCGAGTAACTATTTTGTTGTTTTGTTTTTGTTTAGGAGCATGTAATAATCTTTTGTGCTTTGTTTTCTTACGGGCTGAGGGCAGCCCTTGTTGGGTGGAAGGGCATGTGTCACGGTGTATACTGTAACCGCCCATGATGGCGATTAGTTATAGAAATGCTCCTGTTAATGGATTTCCGACTAGATTATCAGAGTTTCTGATCTTGATTTATCCATTTTTATGTATTTTCTCCCATTTATGAATAAAAGGTATTATTTAGGGACACCCCATGTTTCCCCATATTGTAGATTTATAGGATATAGGTAGCACTACCTACGACAAGTGGCGCTCCTGGTCTGAACAATGTATCAGCCTTCCAGCCCAATTTGGGTCGCCGATACCGGTGGCGTACCCTGCAGTTTCCCGGCCGATTTCGCCGCCTCCAGCGGCATACAGGGATATCCGACATCTGGATGGGCGAGCATGCTCTCCGCCTGCCCGACAGGCCACATACGAGTGGATTACGGACTGCCCGAAACAAACACCTTCCTATACGGAGCCCGTGCTGTTCCACACCATATCTTGGACTATTCTAAGGGTTTTTCCAACCCTTCTCCTTATGAATATCTTCGTGCAACGATTCCTGCGGCCAAGGAAAGCTATAGGGATCCTGTTGTGCCCGACAGAGTCCCGCAGCCACCACGTTCTTTGCAGGGCTAGCAAAATCAGCAGCGTGGCACCCACTAGCGTCTGCTGTCCAGCCGAGCAGCGGATCGCCCAGCTTGAAAAAGAGCTGGCAGCTCTTGGAAAAGAGAAAGAACACTTCAAGGCGGCCGTAATTGAGTTCGAGCGAGAACGGAATTTCTATAAAGGGGTGGCTGAAAGAAGTCGAGCGCTTCTTCAGGAAATGCAGACTCGCGCAACCCTTTCGAGCATTGTTTTCACTCATTGCGCGAAGCAAGTAACAACAGGGTATTTCCCTGTTTCGCCCCAACATGCAAAGCGCACCTCTTTGCCCCAACCCCTGCGAGCAGGGCAAACTTTTGTCGAGCGCACAGGTTTGGTTACGGCAGTTGAAAGGGCTGTAATGGCAAACAATGCCATTCCGTTAGCTATACAGGCAGTTTTGGAGAAAAACGCCATCTCGTTCGCTAGCTGTGCACCGCCGCAAACCATTTCTCTGCTACCGTCGCCCTCAACGGTAGTCCGTACCATTCTGAGCAATCCCAGGGGTATGGGAATTTGCCCATTACCATGTCTGCCTACTTCCCGAAAAGCAGTCCGACTGGCCTGTGGAAAAGTGGTACACTGCCGTGCACCACTACTGGATCTCCGTACGATGGATCTGGCTGCGGAACTGAGTCGCATTGCGACTTTAGAGCGACACCGTTCCGCACGCAAGTTTCCATACGCCCGTCCGCTGCAGACACGGTGCGTTAGCGCGCTACGTTGCCGCGTTCAAAAAACGTCCCGCAGCAGTAATCCGGAGGTTTACTGCTGCCTACGGAAGCCAAAGCCCTCCGATTTCGGAGGAGGCCAAGGCGGTGTGGAACCGCCTTCTCCTCAGATGCTCGACCGCGACGCGGAAAGTTCCTGCAGCGCCCATGGCGGACGTCGCGAATGTGCCTGCATGGCGCAGGGTGTGGAAGGATCCTGATAAGGTGCGTTTGTTCAGCGCGACTGCCAAAGGGTCACAAGCGGCCCTTCACACCGTCCTGCTACCAGCCACTCTCCTTGACGGGATGCCAGTAGGATAAGATTCGCTTACGGGTGCTTTGTTTTTATTAAGAGCATGGGTATAAGTTTATTGGGTTATTCACATTAACATAGATTAACAGCAAATTACGCAGTTCATCATTTCAGCACATAATACACTTCGTCCAATCTCTTACCAATGCAAAACGTTTCCTGAACACAAGCAGCGTTATCTCGCTTTAAAGCAACACTGATTCGCTGCTTCAGAAACTGAGTAGACCGTTTCTCCTGTGTTCTCTCATAAAGCATCTTACCGAGTGTAGAGATCTTACATTTAGTTTTATTAGCCCACACACTCATTGTTTCAAAAACCAAAGCAGAGAAAATAAAGTTATCCCGTAAATATCCGTGCTTCTGGTTTTTCTTCGCTTCTGCCATGGTGGCTGCCGCACCAGCCTCCTGGGACCTCTTGGCAATGTATGAAGTGGCCATGGTGTTCGGGCAGGTGACATCCCAAACCCAAGATTTTCCCTGGCTGAAAGGGACTGAGGTCATGCCGTCTGGTCGTTTCAAAGTATCGCGATACAGGCCCGGTGGTTCCAAAACTGACGGGATACTGGCCGAACCACACGCACGGATAGCATCTCTGACTTCATTGTGACGGGAAATTTTCGCTTTAAGGCGTTTGCATCCCAGCCCGTGATATCCCCACAACGTGATATCCCCGTGATATTGCATCCCGTGATATCCCGTGATATCAACGGTGCTGCCGCATTGCACCGGTGCTCAACACATACTGGGGCGCCGATTCGCTGCGCAATCGATATTCTCACTTCGGTATTAGACAACATTGTACCGAGGCTTGCCACTGGTACCGCGTTCAGCCTCAGCCCAGATTCGGGTTGGGAAACAGCTAGCACCCGTGCTTTCTGATTCACAGAAGCGGTCTGGCGTAGTACAGCTTCTTTCTGAAAGAGCACTACCGGAATGTCCCAAGCGCGCTGTAAAGCACGCAAATTTTTCGTTGGGGGCTCGGTGGGCCCCAATGCCTTCCAAGCTTGTTCCTCACATGACGCATATCCTTCGCTGAACAGGTCAGTCATGTGTGGCACCAACGAGCGTACCGAGTTGACCGAGGCAAGAAATGCCGAAGGCGCTAGTCGTTCGGTGCGTAAGATGCCCAAACCGCCTCCCCGCACAGGTAAGGATACTTGTTCCCAGATTTCGGCAGTGACATTTACGTTGGTAATTTCCTCCAGGCTGCTGCGCACACAGGAGTCGAACTTCTTTAGGATTTCAGGAAAATTAAACGCTTCGCAAGTTCGTAGAAGATGCATCAATTTAGGAACGGACAAGCAATTCTTCAACAGAAAGAATGCCTGATGGGATGGCAAGAGTGTAGACGAGAAATCATTTTGTTAACCATACCAATCTTCTCTTCCAGCAGTGGGCCGACCGATTCATTGGTGATCCCTGCACCGAGGAGGATAACGCTTTGTTCGGTGAGACGCTTCATGCTGGGGTACCGCTAAACGAAAGCTGCTTCGGTCTGTGCCCGCTGCTCCGGGCTTCCTCCGCATATGTAGTACTCACACTTTTCCACGTTGAGTTGCAGTCCCAATTCAGTTGACATCGCCCGAACCGTGTCGATGTCTTCGAACACAACGTCGACCGCTCCTCCGAATGTAACGTCATCGAGAAATGAAACCTTTAGTACGTATGGATTTTAAGGCTTTAGATATGGGCAGCGTAACGAGGCTGTAAAGCAGGGGTGCCGATGGGTCGCCTTGGTGCAGCCCTTCTTCTGACTGGATGATGTGCTCCCCAAAAGCCAAGGAGGTCGGTTTGCCGTAGCATTGGTTAAAGAATGGAAAATATTCTGGCATTTCGTTCTTCACCGTTTCCAGAATCTTGTGCCGGTAAACACAATTAAATGCATTTGCGAAATCTAGCTTGACAAGTACACGGCATTCACCAAACAAAACAAACAAACAAACAAACAAACAAACAAACAAACAAACAAACAAACAAACAAACAAACAACAAACAAACATGCGTGTCGCGTGGATAGCAGCTTCAGCTCCCCCTTTCACGCCAAATCCGACTTGGTGTGGGAACAACTTTTCTACCATTCTTTGTTTCACTCTGCGGCAGATTATTTTAGACGCAATACGCCTGATGGTATTACCTACAGCTATGGGACGAATTCCGCCATTCGGTTTCTGGAGACCAGTGAGGGTTACGCCATATAGTGAGGGGAGGATTTCATCAGGCACGCCCCCCGAGATCATCTTCGTGACGGCGCCTGAAAGTGTGCTCGTTCGTTCCATGTCCCAGGAGGTCTTTCACATGTTGGGGGCGCATACCAAACAGAGCTCCTGACTAACCGTGTGGGAACGAACGGAAGCCATCGAGTATTTCATCGGTAGTAACGTCAGAGATCAAGAATTGTGCTTGTTTTTATCAACCGGTGTCGCATGGGCACACACCCGAGGATGCTTCTCCTGCAACAACAACGCCGATTCTTGGGATGGACGAATAACGTTATCCGTCGAACATAGGGCTTTAACTGCCGCCGAAATAGCACAGTCCTGGAACTTGCTGTTTACTCTTCGTGCAATGGCTTCGTCAGGATTGAGTGCGGCCTGTCGGGGAGGGTTGTAGGAGACGGGGGCGCCCCACGGCCATTGAGATTGAGTCGCATCGCAGCCGTTACTGATAACTTGGTTTTGTCTGGTGGTAGGCGAAATATATCGAACGCAAATGTGCTTAACTTCATCCATGCCTCCGGTGTGTTGTCTGTACTGCATAGAGCATGTGATACTCTTTTATCGTTGCATATGTTTGTTTTCTTACGGGCTGAGGGCAGCCCTTGTTGCGAAGAGGAGCATGTGTCACGGTATACACTGTAACCGCCTATTACGGCAGCCAGACAGGAAAATGCCCCTGCTAATGGATTTCGATCTGGAATATCAGTGTCTCTGATCTGAATTATCCATTTTTATGTATTTTCTCCCATTTATGAATGAAAGGTATTATTTAGGGACACACCATGTTTCCCCATATTGAAGATTTATAGTGTAACAGTAGCCGATCTGGCTGCTGTTCTGGTGGGTTGGCGTGTTGACCGTACCACGATGTTGTGTGGGCTGTTGGGATGAAAGGTTGGCACGACCGGCAACGGCGCGGTCGTGGACGCTCTTACTGAGGTAGCACAATTACTGAACGTAACAACGGAAGTTCACGGCATGTTTAATGACAAGAACAATGCAACACAGGGAACAAGGTTTAGGCAAGAGTTTAACAAGCAGAACAAGCTGATCAAGCTGATGCAAGCTGTAACAAGCGAAGGCAAGACTGAATTCTAGAAATTGTGAAGAAGAACAGCTAGCCGGTAAAAGGACAGAAATTCATAACGCAATGATGAATCATAACTGGGTGGTCTTATGGTTGTACAACTTCTATCGCTAAAATAGGATATAGGTAGCACTACCTATGACAGCAGTGATTCAGACAAAGTAAAAGTTCTTCTGAAGATAGACTTGAAGAATGCCTTAAACTGCATTTCCCGCGCCACCGTTATGGAAGTTGCAAGCGTTCATCTTCTCGAATAGGCGAATTACTTGTGCCATTATTCGGAACTATGGCCATTATTCGGAACTACACCACAAAGATGAAATTCTGTCCTTGCAGAGCGTCAACTACCAAGGCGATCCACTTCGTCCGCTGTTATTTTCTCTGGGAATTCTTCCACTTACATCCGCGCTCAAGGCAATGTTTAATGTGTGGTTTCTCGATAACGGTACACTTAGTGGATGTGTCGAGACAGTAGCAGCGGACTTTCAGACTGTCATCGAAACAGCACACGCAGCCGGCTGAGCGTCAACATGTCTAAGTGCGAGATATTTGTCTGCGGAGGGACCTGCGATGAACGGGAAGCGGCGGTGAAAATCTTCTTGGACCGTTTTCCAACTGTGCGCTGCCCCAGATAACTTTTGTCTGTTGGGTGCTCCATTGATGAAGATCGGCATCACGTCGGCGATACAACAGAAAACGGAAGTTGTGCGCCTAACTGATAATCGTCTCAAACTGTTGCCCAAACATCAAGCGTAGTACTTATTGAAGTACAGCCTCAGCGCGCCAAAGGTTATTCACCTTTTACGTTGCCGCCAAACCTTTGAAGCACGAGACCGTCTCTGCGAGTTTGACGACGTCTTGAGACAGTTGTTGCAATCAATCTACAACGTGCGTATGGATGCATCCGCGTGGCGTCAAGCTCCCTTGCCATTGCGCTGTGGTGGGCTCGGGATCCGACGGGTAGAGGAATTATCTTTGCCGGCCTATTTGGTCTCGATTCACGCTACCCAAGGCCTCGTTTGTCGACTATTACCGCATTCGGTAGGAGTGGACGTCACGGATCACGTGGCCCTTTGGAGGTACATGTCCGACGATGCATCGCCTCCTTTACCCGAAAGCCGTCACCAGGAACGGGCATGGGACACTCCGTATTGTTTGGTAGAGCAGGCAACCATGCTGCACGAAGCTTTGGATGGCGCTAGCAAAGCTCGGCTGTTAGCTGTTTCGACTCGGGAGTCAGGCGCCCGGACACGCGCACTTCCATCGTCTTCACTCGGAAACCTTTTGGATGATGAGTGGTTTTGGATCGCTGTCGTGATTCGGCTTGGCGCACCGTCATCATCCGATCACCAGTGCAAATGCGGAAGCGACGTTGTTGCAGACGGCTACCACGGCTTGAGCTGAAAATTTTTAGCGGGAAGGCGGGCTAGACGCGACTGCATTGACGACATGTTGCGCTGCGCTCTTGAATCAGCAGGCATACCCGCAAAGACTGAACCGAGAGGCATGCATTATGAAAACGAAACACGTCCCGACGGCATCACTACTTTCCCATGGACCAGGGGACTGTGTTTGCCATGGAATGTTACCTGTGTTGATACTGTCCCCCGCTCGTATTTGGATCAGACCAGTGTAAAGGCCGGAGCGGCAGCATACCATGCCGAAGCTGAGAAAGCAAGAAAGTAGAGTTTTCTGTTGGGCGCTATGAATTTATGGCCGTCGGTTTCGAGACTTTCGGTAGTTTTGGCACATCTGCCAAACGATTTGTTAACGAAATCGGGAAGAGGATTTCACAACAAACCGGTGAGATTCGTCGTCATGAGTTTTTGAAACAGAACATCTCTTCAGCAGTTCAACGTGGTATTGCTGCTTCAGTAATCGGGACCGTTGAGAATGTTGTTTTGTTTAACCGTAATTAGATCTTGCTTTTGTTATCGCGCTATTGAATTAAATCACAGATGACCATAAAGATGCTAAGAAAGTTATTGGCCCAACATAACCACACTGACCGGCTGGAAGGTGAGAGCGCACTAATGGAATCCACCAGGAGGAGCGTTGGGACCAGGGATTCTGCAAAGTTAGAACGTATCATCCAATTGATCTAGGAAAATGGTCAGTTTGACCCGGAAATCATGTGTCGAGCAACACGAAAAGTCCGCCGATGCCAGAAAAGAAGCAGAACGCGGTCATTCACATAATTTCTGCGCACCTTTGCAGAAATGTTATTGCAAACTAATCCAGAAAGAACTTCAAAGAAGACTTTTCGCAAGCAGATAGTGGGAACTCATAGGCTGTTTCGCAGATTTTTGACTTAAAATGTCGGCCCCTTACGGTGTACAGCGTGCTCAACCGCGAGCACGGATATAGGTTATTAGTAACGCAAACTCGGTCTATCAGTTGAAAGAACTCCTTCCTCGTACCTATTTAGTTGGTGATGCACATCGCTTCCCAAAGGAGATGACCTTTTGGAGCCAATATAACTAATACTAATCCCTGATTAACCACCCATGTAATACGACGCAAGGGAAGGTGAAACGAAAAATTTGGCATGAAAAATATCTGAGGCATCCATAATATAACCCCCGTAAACCGAAAAAGATTTCCCACTGAACGGAGCAAAATTTAGTACATTAGCCGCTAGGCGCGGATGTTGTGGTTGTTGTTGTTGTTGATGTTGATGTTGATGTTGTGTCAGTTGTGGTCGTGGTCGTTGGGCCAGTGGTGGTTGTAGTAGTTGGACCAGTGGTGGTTGTTGTCGTTGGACCACTGGTTGTTGTTGGACCACTGGTGGTCGTTGGGCCAGTGGTGGTTGTTGGACCAGTGGTGGTTGTTGGTCCAGTGGTTGTAGTTGTGGCGGGCTTGAGAGTCGTGGGAGGGGGAGGCGGCGGGGTAGGGGCAGGAGTGGGCGCGCCCGGAGACGGAAGGGTCGGTGCAGTTCCGGCCACTGTGGTTCCTATCCCCGAACCTGTTCCGGGTGGAACGACTCCCCGACGCCCATGAACAACTCGCTCACGTGGTGCTTGCCTGGCTGACTGCTGCCTTTGGTTTACTGTTCCTTCTATCGGCCGTTGCCTTATGTTGTCTGCTAAAACGAAATAACATGATAGAATAATGCAGCAAGCTACGGAACGAATTGCGCCTTGTAAATACATTGCTGTTTTGTGCTTTTCAAAGCGATCACGAAACAAGCCATGTGTTCTTGAAAAAAGTCATGGGACAGATTAAATAGCAGGCGTCAGACCAGCTGGAGGCTGCACGCGCGCAAGAATACCCTCAAGCATACAAGAAATCTGCCATCTTCGAGCCACAATCAGCGAACACAACAGGTACTTGAAGGATTGGATCTTGTCGCTCGCATTGTTTTTTTTCTGACTCGAAAACGCAGCTCTACCAAAACTGGAATTATTATGCTCTGTCTTGCGCTAAATGTCACAAATCTGGAGAGGAGCAACATATAAAATATAACAAAAACGTAAGTGCTAGTGAAAGCTAGTGAAAACTAGAGTTGCTTTACTTTTACAATAAAAAAATTAATAATTTTTGAGTGCATTTCCAGATTTGGATACAGTTTCACATCCTCGATAGTTGGATGGAAATTTTCAAGGGTCATGTCAAAACCTCCATCAAAACTTTAGCCGGATATCATGGATGATGTAACTGATGTCTTCTGATGTAACTCGGCAGTACGCAAAGCTTTCGTTTCCCTGGTTAACAGGTGGGATTTCTCTGCATGACGAAGAGCGCCATCCCTAATCACAGAGCGAGCAATAAGTGTAAGGAGAGTGTGCTACGTCCATTCAACCACGGGCTTGACCAATCAACCAACGTCGAAGTTCCAGCCACCCAGCCTAACCCCAACCCTCTGAACCAGGTGAAGTTTCTTTTAAAACTGTTGACTTGTTAAGCGCATCCATAAGGGACGCGTAGAGCGGTTGCTGCAGCTTTCAGATGCGTAATTTTTCGATGTGTGATATAGAAAACTCAGTAACGTCATGGGAAGATCTAGTAATTTTCTGCATATCTTGTTTTTTCTTTACTGGGTTAAAATAAGAACGACCGCAGACAATCTTTAGGGTAAGACGAAAAGTTGGTAGTACGTCACGTCCTATTGTGGCAAAAATTAACGGATATTGAATGACGTCAACTACAGTACTCGTACTCAGAGCATAATGTTCAATGTACGGCTTAAACTCAAGCAAATTAATCTGTAGCTGGCTACTAAAACGAGCTATCATGTTTTGAGTAGGTTCGAGCAAACTTGGATACGCCAAAGGTTGATTACACAATAAAGACGGATGCAAACTCTGACACTTACAGCAGATTTCTCTGCCGTTAGATAATTTCTCTCTGAATCTGACTTTCGTTAAACTGCGAAACATTTTGCTGACCATTCTGATTATTACCGTTAAATCGCTGCTGATTATTACGTGTTCAAACGGGTACAGCAACAAATGGAAGAAAAGCTTATGACAAAGCAACTGTGTTTCTGTGCTCGCGGCGGTTGTGAGGTAGTTGTACATGCAGCCAGACGGTTTCTCAACTGCTATTTTGAAGAAGTGCAAGTTGTCATTAAGTTTGGTTTTCGCAACGCGTTCAATATTTTATCAGACAGTGTTACCGTAATCCCAGCAGTCTACCAGTGGGACACTCTGTTCCAAGCTGGGGTGCAGCAAGGAGATCTCCTGCGCCTGATACTGCTTTCACTCCTTGGCAGTGGATGCATGATATCTCACATGGCACTGGCTAAGCGCACATTTGCCCTGGACGACGGAACAAAAGCGAACCCGGATGAAGGCTTTCATGCAGAAATCTGAACACACACCACGCCTTGCGCGCTAGCCGAAAACCAGCTGTCAAAAAAAGGATTCTGTAGCCAGCGCAGCTGTGCTGCAGACCGTGAAAAAAGGCAGGCGATAAAAGGTGGCACTGGCACCTGCCACTGGCAACTACCACCGGCAGTGGCAGCTGCCACTACGCGTTCTGGCAAGCGATAAAACGTGGCAAGTACCGGAACCTTGAAATGAAATAGTTATGCCATCCAGCGACAATCTCTATATAAATTATTCAGAAGGAAGTAAGTTGCAGAGAAACCTATAAAGAATACCATTTAATTACGAAACCTACTTAAGAAACCTAATTAAGAAACCTAACTAAGAACTTAAGAAACCCTAAGAAATCTACGAAACCTAAGAAAACAATTGAATAACACCAAGAAAATCACCTAAGAGACATTTGAATAATACCACCTCCATAAGAAAACCACCTGATTAAGAACCATAATTAAGAACCCTTATCAAGACAAAAGAAAACCTAAGAAACCTACGAAACCTAAGAAAACATTTGAATAATATCAAGAAAATCACCTTATCAAGAACGCTAATTGAGAAACCTAATTAAGACCCTTATAAAACTAACAAAGAAAGTTATTTGAATAGTAACATAAGAAAGCATAAGAAAACCGAAGAAAATATTTTGAACTGTACGGTTTCCGAAATGATAGGTTTCCGAAATGAATGGCTACGCGACAGATCGTCGCGGACATTTGGTTATACGGACGTTTCGTATAAGGACAACTCGTTTTTGTGGCAAATAGTCATGCGAGTGTTCGTTGCCATAAAGAAAATATTTTGAAATGTACGGTTTCCGAAATGATAGGTTTCCGAAATGAATGGCTACGCGACAGATCGTCGCGGACATTTGGTTATACGGACGTTTCGTATAAGGACAACTCGTTTTTGTGGCAAATAGTCATGCGAGTGTTCGTTGCCATAAAGAAAATATTTTGAAATGTACGGTTTCCGAAATGATAGGTTTCCGAAATGAATGGCTACGCGACAGGTCGTCGCGGGACATTTGGTTTTACGGACGTTTCGTATAAGGACAACTCGTTTTTGTGGCAAATAATCATACGAGTGTTCGTTGCCATAAAGAAAATATTTTGAAATGTACGGTTTCCGAAATGATAGGTTTCCGAAATGAATGGCTACGCGACAGATCGTCGCGGACATTTGGTTATACGGACGTTTCGTATAAGGACAACTCGTTTTTGTGGCAAATAGTCATGCGAGTGTTCGTTGCCATAAAGAAAATATTTTGAAATGTACGGTTTCCGAAATGATAGGTTTCCGAAATGAATGGCTACGCGACAGGTCGTCGCGGGACATTTGGTTTTACGGACGTTTCGTATAAGGACAACTCGTTTTTGTGGCAAATAATCATACGAGTGTTCGTTGCCATAAACCAGTCAATAATTTTTCGACTCCGCAAAAGTCGCGCGACCAAATGTCACACAACAAAACGGCTACAAAACGAGTTATTCTAAAACAAATTAGCCGCTGCGAGGAAAAACTTTCGGCGAAATATCCCACGACGAAATATCCCGCGACCGCTTGGGCTGTCACGCCATTAACACCACCAGTACTGGAACCGCTATACTTACCATTGCCAGCATCAGTGTCACTACCGTCTACCAGAACCATTACCGCAGCCGTTACCAGAACCAGTACCATCAATAGAATTACCCGGGTACTTAAGTACTTCCTTCTGAATGTTAGATAATTTATACAGAGATTGTCGCTGGATGGCATAACTATCTCATTTCAAGATTCCGGCAGTTGCCACGATTTATCGCTTGCCAGAACGCGTAGTGGCAGCTGCCACTGCCATCTTTTATCCCCTGCCGTGAAAAAGCATAAAAATGACCAGACAGGAAAATACCCAAACCAACCAAAGACGGGGACTGAATCATAAGCCCGCCCTAACAGACCTGTAGATGATAGTGTCGAAGGCGGTTAATTAAGCGATGTACTAAATGACATAAATACTGTAACTGCTGCGGCCAGTGATCTCAGCTGGAGCTTAATGAATCTAAATGTGATTTTTCATTTTCGGTGATACATTGCAGGATCGCGAAATCACAAAGGATGTTTTTATTAGGCGTTACCCGGAATTTGTGCAACCCATTGAGAGCAAACTGATATTGCTCCTCGTTGCTCCTTTTTGCATTTTTCAGGCCGGCATTTGTGTTGACATTCCTCCACGACGTAAGCGTTCTGCTCTTTAACAAATGCTCACCGAACTGACAAATCAACAAATACAACAGGAATATAATACGACAATGCGCTGGCACATCTTGCCGCGCAGTAGACCTTTTTAGAAGACCCCAGAACTGCAACGACCTACTTCTAAGCTAAGTACTGCATGCCCATCAGGCTGTTGCATTAATGCAAGTTCGCTTCTGCTGCGAAGTTGCATTGGCTACTTTGCGTTCCTTAAATGAACTATTTACTACGAGCAGTTCCAGGTTGGTTGGGCGGAGACGAACTTGATGAATTGATAGTTTTACCAAATCAGCATTAACGAACGTTAAGATGGACTTCAGTTAGGCTTCAGCATCGCCCAACTTCATCAGTTGGGCTCAGCATCGCTCGCTGTTTCCAGTGATAAGCCGGTGGTCAGAAGACGTGTGGCAGAAATAGCTATTCCAGCCTATTTGGCTTCCCGTCTTTGATCTCGGGCATCACCTCTAGAACAGAGAGTTATGAGGCGCATCAGATGTAGTAGGCATCTGCGGACGCAAAGCTGCATTTTGAAATTTGGCGGCGTACACAGCAAGTGTGGGGCAAAGCTGTTGTCCAAAAGTAAGGAAGTTATTACAAGTACGTCCTCAAATAATGTCACTCGCTGTGCGCGTTTGCTTGAAGCCGCACAGCCGGATCGTGAAAATAGCTGAACGTTGTACCTGTGCCCTTCCTTGGAACCTTGATGTCTGACGAAAGTTTCTGTATTGCAGTTGTTCTAAGAATTGGCCGACCATCCTGTAATTCTCATCACTGCCCAAACTGCCGTCTACCCGTGGACAAATACGGCCACCATGGCCTTCCTGTACAAAGAGCGCAGGACTCTTTCTTCACCACTCTTTTTTGGACGAAGTAATTCGGGAAAGTTTGGACACCGCCTAAACTCCGGCTGTACTCGAACAGCGAGGGACCAAGACCGACGATAACCTACGGCCGGACGGTGTATTGCAATTGCCTTTTTAAAAATGATTTGCGACTGACTAGAGACGTGACCTGCGCGGATACAGTAGCATCGTTCAACGTCATCAGCAGCGGCGCAAAAGCTGACTAAGCGGCCACAAAGGCTGAAGATGGAAAACGCTGGAAATATGAACATCTTGAATGCGCAGTTACCTTTGCCTTGTTCTTAAGCTTTCGAGACTTTTGGTGTACTTGGAGCAGCATGTGTGAAGTACTCTGTATTTGCGCGAACTGGGCGCGCGGCTGAAGGATGCTACGAGAGAACGACGCTCTTTTGTATTTCTGCTCAAACGTCTTAGCATTGAAGTACAAAGGAGAAATGCGCTGTCCGTAGCGTCTGCCGTTCTACGATCGGACGGTCTCAAGTTTGCTAAGTCTTGTAATGTTTCTGACTGCGATATTTAAATTCCACCTCATATCCGAATCAATAAAAAAAAGCCACTCTAAAAAATTATTGTTATCGGAAATCTTTAAATAGGTTATTCCATTTGGAAATACCTTATTTTATCATTACTATTGAGAAAATTGCAACCTTACTCTGCAAATCCACACCGCCCGTTATTGCTTTGCCACAGATGTAGACACGGCGCGGTGTTACCAGCTGATATGTAACTTTTAATTTAGGTTAGGGCTATTAATACCGCGATCTCTTAGGGTTTGCTGAATAAGAGAGCGTCTTGGTACCACAGCGATAGCAGATGTGATCTGCACCATTACTTTCTTAGATCTATGTACGAGCGCCTTTCTGCCTTTGTTGGCAGCCTCATCTACTATAGTGCCTGACATGCGATGGCGTTCGTGGTCCTGCTGCCATTACCGGGTTGCCAGGTTGGCAGTTGCATCTGATGCAAACGGGGTAACGCTAAAATGGCAACGGCGCCACGAACGTCAGAATTGTTCAGGTTGAAAATAATGAGAAATTAAAATTGGTTAGCGCAAATTTGTTAAACTTCCTGAATGACGGATATGACTACATTTTTACAATAATTTGCTTGAAGGAATAAATCACCCTTTGAAAGTTCAGCAAAATTTTGGCGCTTCTTACGATCCGATGGGATGAGAACTGGCAGAGCGCCGGACGCAAACCTTTCATCGGCTCACTGGCCATGAATTTTGCAGATGTCAGAAATAAATATACAGTTTAGAATAATTCTAACTTTACAGCTTCATAGAATTCATTGCGTGGCAAGAAGTTAAAAAAGAAAGAGAACCGAAAAGAAGTTTTTGTAAGTCGATCTTCTTTTGCCGCAAAATGTTTTTTGTGGATTCGTTTTAAGAGGTTCTTTGTCGAACGGGCAAAAATCTTTATTCACGACGTTTTAAAACCGCATTTACACATTGTGGACTACTGTCTATGTGCTGGTATCGGTTTGAGTTTCAACACCGAGGGAGCGTTCATTTACATGGATTACTGTGGTTGGGAGATGCGCCGGACACAGCAAGACTGAATGCAATGGGACCAGAAGAAAAACAGATTGTCGTCGATTACTTTGACAAGCTGGTTACATCGATTAATCCTGGAATAAATAGTCCTCCATCTAACATTCACCCGTCGTCGCAGAAACTGTCTCAAATTACTGATAGCAAAACGGACTGCATCAGCCTTGTCAACCGCTTAGAGCGACACACCATTTGTAAACTGGGGGCCTGCCTGCGAAAGAAAAACGGACAGCTGGTTTGCCGCTACGAGTTCCTTAAAGCTATTAAGGAGATTTCCGAATTGCTGGAACTTGCACGCATGCAGTAACGGTGAAATTAAATACTGACCTCTCTGAGAGAGTTAATCAGCTGCACCGAGAATTAACAGCAGAAAAAAGAAGGGTGAATCCCAATGCTGATTTGGTAGCACAATTACAGCAAGAATTGGCCATTGCGCAGCCACAGATTACCATGGCAAGTAAATCCTCAAATGCGGCAGTGTCTGTTGCCTGTAAAGACACGGAAGAAAAATTAAAAGCGGAAATCGCTCAGTCGAAAACCGATTATAACATTGCCCGTTGGGCGAAAGGAAAAGCCGAAAATGACTTGAAAACTTTAAAGCCGCAGACGAAAAATAGGGCACAGCCGTGTCTAGCATGCAATAACGCTTGTAGCCGGCAGATCTATTGGCCTGTTGACTGTTGGAGAGCCCGGCAGGAAAGTGGTTTTTCTCCCATAGATCTGCCGAATTGTACCCACAGTTCTGCCGACCCGACCCTATGCATTGCTTATGGGAACTCCAATAGATCAGCCGAACCGGCGCAACAGTGAAACTTGACACTTCCACTGAGCGTAAGCAGCTATTCATAGCGCGGGCAGGTTGCAGCATCAGATGCAGCGCACCCTTTATCATCAATCCGAGAAGCGAACGATTTGTATTAATGTCAAGCTTAATTTCTGCTATTTAGGTGAGTAAGATTATTACTGTGAAGTGAGAATGCAGGCACTGGACATGATTTATGATCAATGCAAGACGTAATCAAATATTTGAATGTAGTTACAAGTTATTATAATTCGCAATTTTATTTTCTATTTAATCTCACAGACTAAAGTATGTGTATTTATTGTCTATGTGTATTTATTAGTATGTGTATTTATTCTTTCAGATTTTTACTTAGAATTTTCTAAGATATTAAAATTAATACTGGGCTTTGCAAGGCTTAACTTACACCCACAAGATATCAAAGTAATTCAAAAACAACTTTACCAGCAATAGACTGGCCGAACTGCGCCTGTACTACATGCGCCAATAGCCCTGCCGACCCGATACTATGCATTGTCTAGTTCCCAGGGAACTCCAATAGATCTGCCGAACGAGAACAACAAGAAACTTGATGTCACCGTCGTGCGCGAGCGGTGTACTAGTGATTACTGAAAGAGCCGATGCGTTCTTGTCAAACAGTTGCGATGGACAAACGAAACAAAATAGTCGCGGTGGACAAACGCACTTTGCCTGAAATTTGCGATATTTAAAAAAATTAGGAAGGCCGGCTTGGTGACAGTTCACATTTGTCGTGCAAGGCTTCTAGGGGTTGCAATCCATCAATTTGCGGTAACTGACCTTTCAAAATTTCTAATAATGCAGAAATAATGAAAGTTATCAAAGGTGGAAACCTAAAGTGGATGCATAGTTATCCGGTATTAAATTTGCAAGTTGCAAACATACGTAAATGGCTGTCAACATTAACTAAGACCATTAATATACTCATTTGTACGTAATACATAAATTCAATTGCGGCGGTTTCTATAACTGTCTATGTGCTGCATGTACAAATTACAATAGAGTTGCAAATAAAGATAATAATTATTAGGCAGTCTCGGGGAAGCACACGCGCTCGCAAAACCTATTGTCATATCTGACAAGAACGCATAGAGCCATAGACTCGTTTAACAGACAGCGGTATGCCGGCTAGGGTAGTGTTCGACAGTGGTATCAGGTTTCATTGTTGTTCTTGCTCGTCAGATCTATTGGAGTGCCCATAGACAATGCATGGGGTCGGGTTGGCTGAAGTGTGGGTGCAGTTCGGCAGATCTATTGGTCGTTGTCTAAAAATACTTATTAATTCTGGGTGCCCAAATTTTCATGACACATCGGCAGTTAAACTGTCCTTTGTTTATGTTGCCCAAACGTTTTTCATTACTGTCACAGTTTTATCAGCGCATGTAGAGGCATAATGAACTGGTTTGTATAGTGGCTAATTTTGGTTTGTATAGTGGCTAATTTCAAGTAAAACTGTCTAATGATACTGTACGGGTACACCATCCCCAGTTTGTATGCGTTAGAATAATTGTTGTTTGGAAAATATAATTATATTCAACAAAGCAATTTGTTTTGCAATGGAATATGCGCATGAATCACGTTCAACAGAAACGCTCTCCTGCAATGATTAGACCCGGCGGTAGAGAAAGCGCGCGCTTCTCTCTGTTCAGTGCCGGTACAATATGTTTAGGCGGCTGTATGGTGTACTTACTGTATACGATGCAGCCCGGGCGTGCTATTGCCGGCTTGCGCTCCAACAGAAGTATCAAATTGCTCTGGTGCTCTGGTTCGGCTGATCTATTGGAGTTCCCATAGACAATGCATATGGTCGGGTCGGCAGAAGTGTGGGCGCATTTCGGCAGATCTATGGGAGGAAAACCACTTTCCTGCCGGGCTCGCCAACAGTCAACAGGCCAACATGTTTGCCGGCTACAAACGCTAATGCAGCTAAAGCAATAGCGCAGTCTTTGGCATTCGAAAGCCAGCAGGAAGTTGGCCGTGTGAAAGATGATAATGACAAAATCCGGAAAGAAAACAATAAAATCAGAGTACTATATCATGATCTGCAGAGCTATGCCAAGGAAAAGGCAGCAGAGGTAATCGAGTACCGCATTCGATTGCGGGGTTATACGGTTAATTAACGGTTCTATGAACCGGAAATACCTGTTGGCATAGCAGCAGTGCGGCACTGCAGGCGCCGGAGCGATATGACGGGCAGGACTTTGGTCCTTCCGATTTGAATGTATCCCACCCATATCAGCAAGTAAGTCCGTCACAGGGTACGGCGGTGATAAATAATTCCAGTGTACCATTTGCCCCGGTACTTGTGCAGTCGCAGCCACAAGTTTGTTTCCCTGCGGCCGATATCCGCTTCACAAAATGCAGGCCGGGTTGACTGTCCAGGAAATCCAAGTCAACATCGTGCCCTGGTAACGGTAATCTGCAACAGGATGCGCCTTTTGAAAATGCCATTAATAATGGCAGCGTTCATCAAGATGCGGTCGTTCACGGTGCAGTCTCACCCCGTGGTGGAAGTCCCGCTTTGTCTGTGTGTTCTAGTGATTCTCTAGAATCAGCAGTTCACTTGTTCGTTGAACAGAACAGAATAGCAGCGGAGCAGAACAAAGCACAAATAGCAAATCAAAATAAAATGCTGGGGTTGCTAATTGCTCAGAATAAAAATACTTCCAGCAGACATATGACACAGAAGCAGAGAGCAAAAAGGGAGCAAGTATCTCTCCTTTATTGTGAAGCAATAAAGCAACCAACAAAAACAACCAACAGAAAACCAATGCGGAAAAGCTGTGTGGAAAGTGGCTGCCAGCGAGCTCGGTGGAAATCGTGATAATGCCGCGGCATGCAGCAGCTGAATCACAGCTGGTACCGCAAAGCATGGGATCGCTCGTAAGCGCTGGGCCACACCTCCAAAGTGCTGAGCGAACGCTGATTGGTCAGCGTAGACAAAGTATACGCTGACGTTATCAGCGTATATGAGCGGCACGGATGGCGTGGCCATACGCGTGCGGGCGACAGAGCAAGCCACGAGAGGTGTCTACCGCCTCGAGTGGGCGGTCTCTGACAAGTGAAAAGCTGATGCACTTACTTCCGCATGAAAGTGCAAAGAAATAAGGTCCCATTCACGAATGGCTGAATAATGTCGATATGTGAGGGCTGTCGAATAACTGGGACGATGAGAGGACGTGCAGAGCAGTGGCAGCATCTTTAAGGTGATAGAACGGTTTCACTATTCCCGTTGATCCGTTTTCCAAAACTTGCTCACTTATACAAAAAAAATCGCTCTACCAGCTGAAAATGTGAGCGGTCAACAAAACATTGTCCATTCTTTGTAGTCCCACAAAAATCTGAATGCCCGACCGGTCATATTTATAGGTTTTACCAATGACAGCAATAGCAGCGCCAACTGAACCTTGCATTCAAAACACACCGACTCCGCGATTACCAATGCCTTTGAGTTTTCGCTGTGAAATTTCCAGCAGAATCATTGTTTTTATGATTGGTATTTTGGAGTCCTCTCTCTGCTTTTTCGTCATCCATCATTTACTCTTTTATCATGGATGTTCTTTGCAAGTTCTTGTCTCGCTTACATATTACGAGCCCAACGTGCCCATGTACCCGAGACTTCAACCCGACAGAGTACTGCGCTTATATTCGGCTACAGTATCTCGATGGTTAGCCGAAAACATTTTTAATGGTTATCAATGGTTATTTACAATAGACCTAGGTACCGGCTCTCGTGACGCGTACCTTTACCAACCGTGAGCCATTTCGCCCGTCAAAAAAGTTAACACACCTTTCTGCCGGCAAAAAGGTTTGATGCGGGAGTCGTGAGCCTGTTAATCTTTCTGCCGGCTGCATACGCCGTTGTCCAATACTTCGAGTAGTGCGAAAAAAGTTTTCGCAAACATTATTGATAACGCAGTGTTTTTGGAAACGATCACTAGTTGTCAATTTAAAATCAGCATAGAAGTCAGATAGGTGTGACCACTCAAGGCATTTTACTCACTACAGCAATCATCGAAAAATAATTCTCAACTGTAAGGCAAAATGCTACTTTATGGATTACTTTATTTTGTCCCAGTCTTCTACGGAAGGGAAATTTTGACCCGATATTAAGTATACACAAAGCTTTAATCTTTATTTTGTGACTTGCATGATTAGGCGGTCATGAAACTCTTAACACAATAATCATTAACTTGTGTACGAATTTCGTGTCGTGGTGTCCGGTATGCTGGGAAACAACACACGTTCCGTGTGGTAAGTGAGGATTCAAGAGTGCCGGCATGACCGGAAGTGCGCAATTACAGCTGAGTGTCTTACCTCACGTTACAGACTGCTCTCTGCCGGCACCTTCCGTTTGTGCCCGGTCCCTTCGCCCCCAAACAAGCCCTTCCTCGGTAGAAGTTTGGGTTGGTAAGCGCCACAGGTCGGATGTATCGATCCACGTAATCGCTTTTCCATCGTCCGTCTCGCTTGATCTCCTCCTTCGGCAGCGCTCGAACAACGGCTTCGGTTGCTGCTCCGATGCGGAAGCTGTGTGTACTGAAACGCATGCGGTCGGGATAGGCCTTCTAGGAGAGACTTTAAGGATCGGTCCACTCGCTCCCGTGTGAGATAGCGACCGTCGGCGTAGCGGTATAAAGGTTTGGTCCCTCCTCCTTGCATAGCCCGCTACCGGTGGTAAGCTTCGATAGCGCGCACGGGGCACACTGAGCGGTAAGTGGCGGTGAGCTCGATCTTTGTGCCTTCTGCGCACTGGTCCGTTTTCGTCCGTTTCAGGGAGACTATCGCGCGCCCGCACGTCATCTATATGTCGTTGCATGTCAAAGTTGATGCCACATCAAGCGAGGTGGACGTCTTGCTGACTAGCTCACTGACTCGTATGAACCCAAAGAACGCCATGCAGAACGCGCTCCACAGCATCCCGGCCTCTTCAGTGTCATCGTGCTCAGCAAGTCGCGTTTTAAGTATGCGCATTACATTCATCGTAATTGGTAGACGTTGGTCAGGCATCGGGCCCTTAAGCCGCTTGTATCCGTTAACCGCGCGCACGACCAGATCGTCAGTTGTTGGGTTAGGAAGGTCTGCTTCACGATGGTGATTGTGAATTGCCGCCAAATACACTTCGCATGTCCGATAAGCTGCCTTGTCCACAAAAAGCTGCGCGACAAGCGCGGCTACCGTCGCCGGAACCGCTGGAAGTGGATTTAGGCGGTTGGCAAGGCAGAATGCCTGGAAGCGGCTAATCGAGGAATCGTATGTCGTCCGGGAGGATGCGGAGATATTTGCGCCAAGGAGGCGCTGTAGAGTCTGGTTTGGCCGTAAGAATCCTGTAGGCTCCCAAAGATGTCCGGGCATGGTGTAGGCGACTGTGACGCCTGGGGGGCCAGCTTTCGGAGCCGCTCTGTCTGAAAACGAGATAAGGCATCAGCTATGCCGTTGTCTGCACCGCGAACGTGTTTTAAGGTTAAGGTAAAGTTATTAGATTGTGTTCGCACGTACAAAATGCCCTACGATAGACCATACGATATACGATAGGCTCGTGCACGTCATCACAGCGTACCCTTATCGGATCGTTTGACGATAGGAATGACGGTAAGTCGTGATCCTATCGTTATGCTTTCGTGGGCGTAACGTTTGTCCCTGCGAAATTGCAACCGCCTTAGCTGGCATATACTTGGTAATCCGTCCGCTCGATCTTGTGAATTCCAGAATTTTGATTGGTTGTTTCTGTATCCATGTACATCGCTGTGTAAACATAAAAGAAATGGTAATTTTTTTAAAAAACTCTAACGATTTAATTCAAAACCAGAACTCTTCCCACATCCTGTGGATTTATTTGGCGCCCGATTGCGAAACGATCTAAACGTCGAATTTTTGAGACGGATTTGTAGACTGAGTCTGACTGTTAAGTTATCGCGATGGATGCTGAGACAGGGGAATCTAACCAAGATATCCCTAATGTGCGCCCACTGAAGTGTCGGTTCAACGCAACCTCTGACCTGGCTCTTCTTGATTTAATCAAACACCACAATCCTTACGTCGCTGATAACAGGACTGCTGCCTGGAAAGACATCGTGCAATCGCTCAACGAGACAAAGGTAAAACTTAAGTGAAAACTAGTTGACTAGAACTGCATTTATTTAGATTTTAGCCGTGCAATGGTACGTGCAGCTACAGCTACCGTTTTGCAGATCTTCCCGAAACCTCTCACAGACAGAGCCGTCAAGGAACGGTTTGCAAATTTGGTAGCCTGGTTTAAAGTCCAGGATTTGCGGAATAAGAGCCGGAGTGGAAGTGAAGAGCAGTACGGGCGGATGGAGTCCCTTCTGACTGGATTGTGTGAACTTATTAAAGACTGCGAAGAAACAGAAGCGGAAAAAAAGCGCGCTGCCACTGAAGCACAAAATGAGCGGCAGAAAATCGCGAAACTCATGAAGAGTGCGGGCGAGCACGGCCGAAAAATTCCGACAGATGAAGCTGAACACTTAAAACTGGCAACTGGTAAGTATTCAGTACGAAATAATTTAAACGTACCCTTACGCTAAAAGCATTTATTCACCTTAATATTTATTAAAAATAAATTATTAGGTTCTGCAAACAGTATTTCCGTCCTATTTATTTGGTTATATTTTTATTAGCCTCTCATAATACTCATATTTTTCTGTTACAAAAAGTTCACAGTACACTTCTATGAAATATGGATAATTTGTTTTATGCCTTTCCAGATGCCGCATCCTCATCGGAATGTCTGGATAAAGTTGAGTGGATGAAAGAAACAGGATGCGATGAACAGGACTGGGAAGATGAAATCCGGTGTCGTGAAGCTGGGAAAAAGATTCTTGTGAAAAAAAGAAAAGTCTCGCCCAGCAAGTTTAAGCTTGGTGGATCTCCAAAAAAGATGGCGGAGAAAAAGATTCGCACGTCGCGCTCGAATGCTGCTCGCTCTCAACACGCGGAATCCGATGAGAAATGGCTCGAATATTTTAGAGATTCGGACGCCAAAAAACTGGATTTTGAAAAGACTAAAGCTGCAGAGGAATTAGCGATTAAAACAAAGTTGAGTGACGATGCAAAGGAGATTCGGTTAAAAGAACTTGAAGTGGAGAAACTGCGTCTGCAAGTTGAACTGAAAAAATTGGAGAACGAAAAATTACTGGAAAAAAATTTTGGGATGTAATTACTGCGTATTAAAAATCCGCTGAACTATTTTTAACGATTACTAACACTAATTACAATTCGTTGTTACTTATTATACTCATTAGTACTCAAACTTTATTCTCTCAAATATTCTTCCAGAAGTGGTGGCTCTAAATTAAAGTACTGACTGGCTTGATTGGGGTACAAGCAGTTTCTGCAATTTGTCAGTAGTACAGCAACCCTAAAAATCTTATTCACTGGTTTTTCAAAAATTTTCATTTGTTTTCTGTAATCTACGAAAGCAAACTCCTTGACAACTTCTTTGAACCCCCACTCCACTGACTCTCTTACTGTTGACATGGCTTCATTCAGGGCGTATTTTAAGGGATTAGTCGCTGTCTCTGTTTGAGAAAATGGTTTTATCAACAAATCTTTTCGGCCGTATCCTGAATCTCCATAAATGTAATAGCGCTGGTCGAATGAAGCTTGTTTTTCGCGAAAGTGTTGCAAAAAATTGCTTTCGGCAAACATTTTACTGTCGTGCATGGATCCTTCTTTCGCTCCAAAAAGGTTACCGATCATACCTGTTAAAAATATAATAAATAATTTAAGAATGTTTTTCCCTGCTGTGGTTCATTGCAATTTTATTGGAGAATGCTTATGTAAGTACCATTTGGAAACAGCACAGACTGCCATTTTGTACAGTGAAACCTTTTGTGGCCACTATACATAATACGCTGGTGTCTCTTCGGCCGACATATTTCTCTTGCTGTCCCATCAATGAATCCAATGACACCCGGATAGACTCCGCCTTTCGCTGTGATGGCGCGAGAGAACTCGTCAAAATCTCCCTGCGTTAGCCAAGGCTGATCAAGGGCAGAAAGCAGTCGGGACCAGTGACAGTCGACCAATCGCAACGTATGATAAAAAATTCGCGCCAGAGACCCATGAGATCGTCCCAAAAATATTCCGAAGATCACACCATCGATTGGGATACGACATCCTTCGTAACAAAATACACAGGGCTTCTATACCAGTACATCTATCTCGTTCTACAGTACGAACGAGATCCGGAATGCGCAAAGCCATCCGCAGGCGCTCAATATCATCCTTCCGCACTCGAAACATCCTCCAACAATCCAAATCCGAGAAACGGTCGAGATGAAACGGTTTTTCGACCCAAGCCTCCTGCTTTTCACGGTAATACGCTTCATCCTGTCTTCTTTTAAGGAGTCTTAATGCTATAAACTGCCTTCTGTCTATTCGCCCCTGATCTCAATAAATGGGCAATAATAAAGAAGCGCATTTTTACTCAAAGAAATTCGAATTCAAGTGTTAAAAGTGCTGCGACATCTAAGATCTTCCCAAAATTTAAAATGCGTGGTATATCGTACGGCCGCAAACAGTTGCGAACACACAAGTCTTCTCCGGTGCACTTCCGATGCGGTCGGCACCGGACCGTATATGGTTTACCGTCTATTGTGGCTGTACGGCGAACACAATCTATTGCAGTTACGACATACATACAGACATACAGACAGAAGGACGACATTTTTTTCATTTCTGTTGAATTAAAACATCGGCGCTACCGTCGATTAAATTTAATTAGGTACCTGTCTTGCCCAATTCTTTTTTTTCTCAATATCGAACTTCTCGATCTCGCCCTAACTTTTTGGCACCAGTGCTTCTTGTTTTTACTGTTTTATTTATCTATTCCTGCCTGGTTCGCTTTCCTGCTTTCTTCGAAGCCTCTGCTGCCTGGCTCAGATGGAACTCAGGTTGGCGTCACAAGTTAATTACCTGTTAATGCGCGTGGTTTCGTCGCAACAGCTTACAGCATACTGTAAGGTTGCCGATGCGCGCTGTTTGAGACGTGCCGCTTCAGTTTCTCTCATTGTGGGTTTAGTGCCGGTAGTCCAAATAGGAAGCCTCGCTTCAGAGTCACCTGCACGACTCAAGAAAGGCATCAGCCTGAAAAGACGTAAGTGCCTAGAATACTCAGTCTGGGCAAGATGTGCCTGTAATTTGTGGCGCTGTCGTGTATGACTATCGTGTAGTACAGCAACCGCGGTCTACGATGTATTGCTAGTTGTCGTGGCTGTTCGCTACATTACTGGGGTCAGGCAACAGATTGTATCAACACTGCATCGGCTGATAACGGCCCGTTTTCTGTACGGAAAGAGAATTACAGGTATTAAAAGGCCACGTTATCAGGAAAATGGTAGCTTGATTTTGTTTTTCGCTAATTTTTGACGGCCTGATCATCAACACCGCGCGCCGAACTTGCAGGAGACCCTGTACTTCCAATGTTCATAATTACAGCAAGAAAAGACCTTTGTGCCGTTACGGTGCAAGATCAGGCAGCTGATTAATTTTACTATCTGAGCGGAACCTTTACGGCTTTGTGAATGCGTACGATTGATCATTTTAATAAAACAACAGAGAAAGAAGACGACAAAATGTAATGATTGTGACCGGTTTTTTTTCGAAATCCCGAAGTACTGAAATTCCGATTTGCGGAAACTGGATCATTCACGCTGATTTGGCTCAACTTCCATAAATTTCTCGCTCGTTACAATATTAGCACGAAGAATACGGTGCTGTCACTGCTGCCGTATTATCACAACGGATTACTACTATGGGATATTATTATCACCGTGAATTAATACGGATTTACGCGGATTATTATTGTCACTGTGGATTACTATATTACATATTATCGATGTGGATTAATATTATCTCATGCCGCGGATTAATATCTTATTCTGCCTATTCTGGAGCCGTTTGTTCCCTTTCAATCGCGCACAGTCAGGTATTGTGCACTATGCTATCTTATGCATTGGACTGATTGATTAATACTAATTTTCTGGTACGTTTTTTAAAACCGGTTTACGATAAACATTGAGGCTGTTTTGCAATTACTCTTGATATATCTCATGCGTTACATTACGGAATGCATGGAGATGGGGAAAAGAGGCGGTAAATCAAGAGAGTCATTACCACGCCATTGCTGGTAATAATATAAGTAACGTTGATAATACTTATGCCGGTCAGTGGTCACGCTACTGAGCACTGATAGCCCGGCTGTTTTCGAGAAGTGCCATCTACTCGCTCGGGTCGCAACCAGGCTAAACCATTAGCCACTGTTAACGTGAGCAACTGGCGACAAATAGTGCTATACCGGTTTGCTGGTTCCTGCTGAGACGGCACCAGAACCTGAGAGCCGACAACAGTCGGTGTGAAAAAACAAACTTGGGATCGGAAGTTCGAACAGGTGTTCAAATCACACGTGTTATTTCTTGGTCTGTGTGAATAAATATAAGAAAAATGATTGCATCCTATTAATTTGCATTCGCTTTCAAATGGCGGGACGGTATTGAAATTGGGCGTTTGCAGGATGTCGGTTGTTTGAGAACGGGCTGTAGCAGGCACATCCAGTGCGCTGTACCGCTCAGCGTGACAGTCCCGAATGCCCGTGTAGCGGGTGTGCGGGAGCATGCCAGCTGGCCGTTCCCCTGCAAGCCGAACCCCTTTTTATTGTGAACAAATGTACGGTACAAACACATCACCGCACATAGGGCGGGTGGGTTGGGAAAACAGTTTGGACTTGCAGTTTGCGCTAAAAACCATTATTCGGAGCAAAGCTGAAGTCAAGTGTAGACATGTAATGAAATGCCGAATATGAATGATTAAACACATGCTATACAGCAATGTAAGGTAATACTCTACTATAGCATCATGTGTAGGATGTTGCCACGGAAACCAGCGGTGGGCTGTCTGGGAAAACAACTGCCGCTCATGCAAATTAACCGCAATTAAATAAATTTAATTTATCTTTAATTTGCATTCGCTTTCAAATGGCGGGACGGTATTGAAATTGGGCGTTTGCAGGATGTCGGTTGTTTGAGAACGGGCTGTAGCAGGCACATCCAGTGCGCTGTACCGCTCAGCGTGACAGTCCCGAATGCCCGTGTAGCGGGTGTGCGGGAAACAATGTAAACATGCTCCAGTATAACTGTTTTTCATAGGGTGACAGAAGGGAGGAGCAGTCGATGTTAAGTTTCATAATTCGCATATGATCGATAGTAATTGGTAGTCTACGATCAGAAACAGTACCGCGCAGACGCTTGTAACCAATGAGACATTGTGAAATATTCGGTGCATTGAACTCAAAACTGAGACCACATTCTCTGAATGCATTAAAAAGTGCTGATAAATAAACTTTAGCTGATGAATAAGATAAGCCGCTTTCGAAGAGAAATGCCACGTAACGTAATACGGTAGATTTAGTAATGTGTGCCGAAGACAGGCGAAACTTTCTGCAAAACTCAATAAATCTGTTTAACGCACTCTGATAAGTTTTCCGGGAAGATGTCGCAATATGATTAGAACGCAGTTTATTAATAGTTGAGTCAAGAGAATTTAATGATACATCAGGTGATAATCGTAAAGCTCGCGCAAGATATTTTCCGGCACTGGCGTGGGGTTCAAATCGGCATTTGGCGCTAACATGAGAAATCGATTTATCTGAAAACGGGACAAAGCATCAGCAATCTTATTATCGATACCAGATATGTGCTTAATCGTCATTGTAAAATTAACTCGTGCTGCTATGGCCACCATTCGCCGCATCAGCTCCAATACAATCTTGCTTCGCGATTTATAATTTTCCCACGCCTGAGATGCACCAAGATTGTCACAGTGGAAAATTACTTTTTTTCCTTTTAACTGTGATCCCCATAATGTAAGCGCTACAAGTATGGGAATGATCTCAAGGCACTCTATGGAAAATTTAGCGTCCAAAATATTAGGTGGCCAGCGTAGCTGAAACCATGCGCCGTTAAAATAACCACCGCACCCAAGCGTAGAAGAAGCATCAGTAAATAACTGAATCGCATCGCAGCGAGTCCAGTTAACCTCTAAGAATTCCGCTGTGCCGTTCCATTTTGGAAGAAACTCCAACCACCAATCAACATCTTTGTGGAAGTCGTCGTCAAGAAAAAGTTTTTCCGCATTAGTGACCGATGACAGATTAGCAATCAGCCTTCTCGTAAACAGCCGACCGACCGGCACACATTTAGACGCAAACATAAGAGAACCGATTAAGCTCTGAAGTTCGGTACGAGTACATACAGTTTTCGTCTTCCACATAGTGAGCATGGTCACCATTTCAGTCAGCTTGCCATGCGGTAAGCTAAGAGTTTGCGAAACCGAATCGAGAAGGATGCCGAGAAATTTTAGTTTGGTAGATGGGCCTTCGGTTTTTTTAGTAGCAAGCGGCACGCCCAACAAAGTGCAAAGGTCACTAAATTTAATCATCAGCTGAGAACAAAATGTGAGTCAGAAGTAGTGGCTAGAAAGAAATCGTCAACATAGTGTAACATGTAAATATGACCAGTTTCATGCACAAAGATCCAGTGTACAGCATCAGAAATCAGACAGAACAAATACGGAGAGGAACGCGAACCAAAAGGAAGAACAATATCAAAGTAGAAAAGACCGTTACACTGATAGCCAAGCAAATGCCAGTCAGCCGGTCTAACAGGCACCAAACGGAACGCATGCTGAATGTCGAATTTAGCCATCAACGCACCTTTACCCAGCTGGAGAAGGAGACGTACTGCATCGTCGACGCTACAGAATGTTAGCGAGTAATCATCTTTGTTGATGTAATCATTAACGCTTTCTCCAGTTGGGCGAGACATATCCATCAATATGCGGTATTTTCCATCCGGTTTAGGCCTGACGCCGAGTGAATTTATAACGAATGTACTAAATGGCGGAGTAATAAATGGTCCGACTGAATGCAGTAGTGAAACTTCCGTATCAATTTGATTTTGGAGGTGCTGTGAATACATACGAGCGGACGCTGCATTAGGAGTAGATAGAGTACGAACGGGACCGCGATAACCGATATCCGCTCCAGAACGCAGTACCTGCAGTACTAATGAAACGTACGGTCGATCCGGGTGCATTTTTAGAAAATGCGCAAATGCATCCGCTTTCAGTGGCGTAATGATGCTATTGGGCACCGTTGCCTGCTTTTGCTTTGCACTGTGGTTCGCGATGCTCCCGCTGACCGCAGTTGGCACATCGATGCTGGCGGCCGTAACGGCAAAATATACCAGTTGTGCAGTGTCCTTTGTTCCAAAGGTGGCAGACTTCGTCGATTTTAGATCCCCCGTTGCCGGCGGGGAGGTTGAGAAAAGACTGCCCAACCCAGGAGGTACGGCGGCTGCCGGCATTACTGCGCAGCAGCAACGGACATTCCGGTCGAATATGGCCGAATTCACTACAGTGGTAGCACTGGATGACGTTGGTTCGACTCGCACCAATAACGGGATGATCAGTATCATGCCCGACAGGTTGAGATAAATATTCTGTATAAGCATCATCGTTCTTTCGGGACCACTGCAAAACGTCATCAGGGTTGCGACAGACTGCAAGCCGAAACTGCCGGTCGTAAGCAAGCCATTGTTCGGTTGCAATGCCTTTCAGCGCGGCTGTCTGAGCAATGTGATCCATGTACTTAGACATCGGCAAGCTCAGTTCCGGATGCACTGCACACCGATACATTTTAAGAACATTAAATGCTCTGAACCACTGGTGGAAATCGCGAATCGGTTCGGTCTTTGCCGCGGATGCCTTCGACGTGGATGGTGCATGTGACATGCAGATGTTGGGCAAAAGGTCACTGAGGTTTACGAACTCTTTCTTACTGAACAATTTGTACAGCAAAGGTTTGTCAACGGGTGTCAGCAAAATCTTAACATTTTCCGGTAGAGAATCGAAAATTGCAGTCGCTTTACGGCTAAGAGTCGTAGCAGCATTACCGGTGAATGAGACGCCGGGATCATCGCTTACGGTTACTGCATTACCTGGGTCAGACACAGGTGATAGGTCGCGCAGGCGGTGCTGTAAACTGGCGGACTTGCCGGACTTGCCGGAGTTCTCGATTCGAACACGGCTTGATAACGGAGAAAACGACCGCACACTGTTGTCGGATGCCGGAACTACTGTGGCGACGGATGCCGATAGATCAGCGATCTGTTTCTTCAGTAGTTCTAATTGTTGTTCCATTGCCGATTTCTTTTTGGTGATACCGGGATTAGTAGTTGCGCTTCGGGTGCTTCGTCTTGTGTTGGTGACACCACGTCCGGATCCGCGAGGTCGCCCACGCCCACGATTCGAACTGCCACGTCGCCCGTCAGGTGCCATAATATGTGCGGGTACAGAGGTAGTGCAGATAGAAAAACACGAGATGATGTGTGCAGTATAGCAATACTCCGATCAGTTCAGACGAACGACTCAAACTTGCGATCTTGGACAAAACAGTTTGGACTTGCAGTTTGCGCTAAAAACCATTATTCGGAGCAAAGCTGAAGTCAAGTGTAGACATGTAATGAAATGCCGAATATGAATGATTAAACACATGCTATACAGCAATGTAAGGTAATACTCTACTATAGCATCATGTGTAGGATGTTGCCACGGAAACCAGCGGTGGGCTGTCTGGGAAAACAACTGCCGCTCATGCAAATTAACCGCAATTAAATAAATTTAATTTATCTTAAATAAAAATAGTACCATCTTTTGTCTGGGCTTTTGTCGGCAATCATTATAGACTGGGCATGGTGTCAGAGGGTGCAGGTTGCCGGAAAAATGATTGCACCCTATAAATAAAAATAGTACCATCTTTTGTCTGGGCTTTTGTCGGCAATCATTATAGACTGGGCATGGTGTCAGAGGGTGCAGGTTGCCGGCTTACCGGTTGCCGAATGGGCTCGTTTGAAACTGAAATGCTATACAGCACCGTGCACCGTGCAGGGGTGCACTAAACTGCTTGAACAATATCACACAATCAACCCGGGCGGTTGAAAGCGAATTTCGTCAAAAAACGACTGACTGTACTTCGATTACTGCCTTATATGGGATCCCCTCATATTACTCTCACTTACCGTAAAACCCGATATTAACGCCCTGGGCTTGTATTTTTTCAAGAGCTTCGGGAGGGGGCGCTTAAAACCGCAGGGGGCGTTTATTACGGGGGGGCGTCTAATATTTCAAATGATTAACGCGCCCCTGTTATTTAAGCATTAACGAGACTAGTATGTATGAACATTAAAGGAATAATTCAGTAAATAAGAAATCTGTTAGAAAATCATAGTTAAATGGGAGTGCATAGGTTGAATTTAACTAAATTAGCAAGAAGTACCATTCAGACTGCACCGACAACAGACTACAAAAGCGCGGGTTCGCAATTTTTTAGTCGCCCCGGGGCGATAATTTCGGGGGGGGGGGGCTTTTATTATTTCGAAAGCTTTGAGAGGGGGCGTTTAAAACCGCACGGTGCGTTAATTTCGGGGGGGGGGCGTTAATATCGGGTTTTACGGTATCTGGGCTCCCGAGTAATATGAGCAACCCTCTACATGGGCGGTTACGTTATTACTCACACTTTCGCAGCTGTTATTAGTGTTATTACGGACTGAAAATTTTGATTTATTTAAATACTTATTTTGCCAGCCACAAAGCCTAGTGAAATATAAGTACGCTAAAGAGTTTAAGACGATCCGTTTGATAAATAGATATAAGTAATATATATAAATGTAATTCGGATGTGAAATTTCGGAATTCTTTGGTATGCTCACTGCTAAATCCGGTTGAAAAAAAAGTGGAAAAGCGAAAAGCCGAAAAGGGCTCTGCTATAAATCCGATAAATATAATTTGACGGGTACTGCTAACTGGCCGGGAGCCCAGATAAGGGAGAGTAATATAAGGGGAGCCCATAGAAGGCAGTATTCGAAGTATTGTTTCATAATTTGAAATTATTGGTGAGTTTTCATAATTTTTGTCAAAAATATGACACCTGAGATTTTGGGGGATCCCTCCAAATCAGCCCAGTTCTCCCGTGCTCAAGGGGGAATGCCCCAAAATTTTAAGTGTTGTTTGGGCGACCGCTCGTGGTCGTGGATCTTGAGGATGCGAATTTCAAAAATCGTCCTTAACGGTTTTGTTCAGAATTTTTACGACGAATTTAACGGTGTTTTCAAAGAATCAGCAGAAAAAACTTTAGGAGGAAGTCACTTTTGAAAATTTAACGGGGTTCTCGATACGGGCCTGATAGTAACAGGGTTCTCGATTTTGGCAATGGTCGTTATCAACCGCCCGGGTTGATTGTATGATGCTGTTCCAGCAGTCCAGTGCACGCTTGCACTATGCATGGTGATGTATGGCATGGATTTGGCGCAGTGTAAAAAATGGTGCCAACTTGAGTCGACGATACAGTAAAACACTGTTTTGGCAGGCTATGTGACTGCAAGACAGCGAGCGTTAGACAGCTCCGTTCACTTTGCTTGTCCACGAAAGTTACGATACACCAGTCTAAAAAGGATCCGTTGTGGGTTAAGTCGTTACGTTTAGCGTCATTAAGCGCCGCACTGTGCGATTGTTTGTTATGGTCACTAAAGATGAAGAGAAGCATTCACGGTAAAATCGATGGGGTAGCGCCCCAAGTGGTCGCGGGACCTTTCGTCGTGGGACACTTCGCCACACGTTTTTCGTCGCAGCGGTTAATTTGTTTTGGGACAACTCGTTTTGCAGCCGTTTTACTGCGTGATATTTGGTCGGGTGACTTTTGGGGAATCGAAAAATTATCGGCATGTTATAACAACGAACAGGCATATGACTATTTGCCAAAAGAACGAGTTGTCCATGGACGAAATGTCCGTAAAAATAAATATCCCGTGACGACCTGTCGCGTACCCCATCGTTTTATTCGTGTATAAATAAGTACACGTACAGATTACGTTGTACTGTGTTTCAACAATGCCCGATGTATAAAGGGATTTTTCTAGCGAAACTGAAATATCCTTGTGTACCGTAGATCGTATTTCGTCAAACACGCGCCATGCAGTTTTGGAGTGCGGGTGTGAATACTGGTGCCGGGTGTTCACGTTTGAGAACACGCGTGCCGGGCGGGGATTTTCACGTTTGTGGGAATTTGTGACGATGGGGTCACGGTTCACGAATATAGCTAATGAATAATATACTAATACAAGTATAAAATTTGCAGCGAATGCACATAGACAAACAATCCCGGCATCAGCACAAATCCAATCTCTCTCCAATCTCCGTATTACGATCACACCGAGAACGTTTGCTTTGAATTTATGTCCGTTGCGAAATATGGCACGTGTACTTTTGAGTCGCAGCGGCAGTTCCAACTGTAGGCATTAAAAGATCACTTTATCGGGGAAAAAGGTATATCAAGTGGTTTTGCTTTTCGCCTAATTTTTGAGGGCCTGACCAGCAAAACCTGCTTCCGAACTAGCAATAGGGCACGTACTTTCTTTCTTTCTTTCTATATATAGTTTCTGTTACACCCTGGTCACGCCAAGTTGGCGGCATGGCGTTATATTTTTCTGCCGGGTCATGTCGCTCATGTTTTCCCGATCTTCGTAAAGTTTTTGGTGCAGTTTCCTTTTGCGCATTTTCTGAACATAAATTCACGAGACCTGTCGTTGTGATGCCGCGAAGAACACCTTCGGAAGGGAAGGCATCGATGGAACGAGTCGTGACAGTGGTTGAAAAGCATTAGTTCAACCCGAAAATCAGAAAAGACTTTAAACGCTTGGAACCAAGCTTAGTTGAATGACCATCACGAGAGCACTTTGTGAAAAAAAACTCAAATTCAACGGTTTGACCAAACCTGCAAAACGGCCAGGGGAGAAAAATCGTTTTTCCGCCCAAAACAGGCACTGGCCGAAAAAAATGATGGCGGTCGTTGAAATACTGTTGCTATGGAGCGTCGCGCGATTATGACGCCAATGGTGATAAAAAACTTAAAGCCCAACCCCTTATGGCTCGTACTTCGTGGCTCATGGTTAGGGAGACCTTACCATGGTTGCAGGGTGACCTCGCGAAAGAAGGCTTCGTACAGTTTGGCCACGCCTACAGTGATACCGCTGCCCCGCGCCCCGGCCCAGGAGGGGCTTCAACTTAATGGTGTAAAGTGTATCCCGAAGGGTCACTAAATGGGTAAGGCAGAAAATTTGGTGCCCTTTGAATACTGCATAAGCAGAAATTAAAAACGAATTTTGTTTTAGAGGAAGGCCAACACGGTAGTTAAACTGACCAGTGTAACATTAAATACACTTCAGTCCTTCTTTCGTATTAGTTCGTTTTTGGGTGGACCAAAATACAGCCAACGTATCAAAGGATTATGGTTCCTAGTAGATATAGGTATAGTTTAGTGTTGACGAATGTAACATTAGATACACTTCAGTCCTTCTTTCGTATTAGTTCGTTTTGGGTGGACCAAAATACAGCCAACGTATCAAAGGATTATGGTAATGAAGAACTTTTCATATTTACGAAAAATTTGAAGACAATGACAACCACAGCCGGCCCACAGCAATGCAGCAAAAGTTATAAAATTTCACGATTTTCTGTCTGTACTTCTATAATTAAACAGTAAGAAGGCAGTGATGTTCCGGCAATAATGCCCCCATGCCGGAAACCACTAAATTAATTCCGGCAATAATGTCCCCCATGCCGGACTCCACTAAACTCGTTCCTGCAATAATGTCCCCCATGTCGGGCACCATTAGATTCATTCCGTCAATAATGTCCCCCATGCCGGACACCACTAAATTCTTTCCGTCAATAATGTCCCCCATGCCGGGCACCATTAGATTCATTCCGTCAATAATGTCCCCCATGCCGGGCACCATTAAATTCATTCCGTTAATAATGTCCCCCATGCCGGACACCACTAAATTCTTTCCGTCAATAATGTCCCCCATGCCGGGCACCATTAGATTCATTCCGTCAATAATGTCCCCCATGCCGGGCACCATTAAATTCATTCCGTTAATAATGTCCCCCATGCCGGGCACCACTAAATTCATTCCGTCAATAAGGTCCCCAATGCCGAACACCACTAAATTCGTTCCGGCAATAATGTCCGCCATGCCGGACACTACTAAATTCGTTCCGGCAATAATGTCCCCTATGCCGGGCACCAATAAATTCATTCCGTCAATACTGTTCCCCATTCCGGACACCACTAAATTCATTCCGTCAATAAGGTCCCCAATGCCGAACACCACTAAATTCGTTCCGGCAATAATGTCCCCCATGCCGGGCACCACTAAATTCATTCCGTCAATAAGGTCCCCAATGCCGAACACCACTAAATTCGTTCCGGCAATAATGTCCGCCATGCCGGACACTACTAAATTCATTCCGGCAATAATGTCCTCCATGCCGGGCACCAATAAATTCATTCCGTCAATACTGTTCCCCATGCCGGACACCATCAAATTCATTCCGTCAATAATGTTCCCCATGCCGGACACCACTAAATTCATTCCGTCGATAAGGTTCCCCATGCCGGGCACCATTATATTTATTCCGTCAATAATGTCCCCCATGCCGGACACCACTAAATTCGTTCCGGCAATAATGTCCGCCATGCCGGACACTACTAAATTCATTCCGGCAATAATGTCCTCCATGCCGGGCACCAATAAATTCATTCCGTCAATACTGTTCCCCATGCCGGACACCATCAAATTCATTCCGTCAATAATGTTCCCCATGCCGGACACCACTAAATTCATTCCGTCGATAAGGTTCCCCATGCCGGGCACCATTATATTTATTCCGTCAATAATGTCCCCCATGCCGGACACCACTAAATTCATTCCGTCAATAATGTCCCCCATGCCGGGCACCATTAAATTCATTCCGTTAATAATGTCCCCCATGCCGGACACCACTAAATTCTTTCCGTCAATAATGTCCCCCATGCCGGGCACCATTAGATTCATTCCGTCAATAATGTCCCCCATGCCGGGCACCATTAAATTCATTCCGTTAATAATGTCCCCCATGCCGGGCACCACTAAATTCATTCCGTCAATAAGGTCCCCAATGCCGAACACCACTAAATTCGTTCCGGCAATAATGTCCGCCATGCCGGACACTACTAAATTCGTTCCGGCAATAATGTCCCCTATGCCGGGCACCAATAAATTCATTCCGTCAATACTGTTCCCCATTCCGGACACCACTAAATTCATTCCGTCAATAAGGTCCCCAATGCCGAACACCACTAAATTCGTTCCGGCAATAATGTCCCCTATGCCGGGCACCAATAAATTCATTCCGTCAATACTGTTCCCCATTCCGGACACCACTAAATTCATTCCGTCAATAAGGTCCCCAATGCCGGGCACCATTAGATTCATTCCGTCAATAATGTCCCCCATGCCGGGCACCATTAAATTCATTCCGTTAATAATGTCCCCCATGCCGGACACCACTAAATTCTTTCCGTCAATAATGTCCCCCATGCCGGGCACCATTAGATTCATTCCGTCAATAATGTCCCCCATGCCGGGCACCATTAAATTCATTCCGTTAATAATGTCCCCCATGCCGGGCACCACTAAATTCATTCCGTCAATAAGGTCCCCAATGCCGAACACCACTAAATTCGTTCCGGCAATAATGTCCGCCATGCCGGACACTACTAAATTCGTTCCGGCAATAATGTCCCCTATGCCGGGCACCAATAAATTCATTCCGTCAATACTGTTCCCCATTCCGGACACCACTAAATTCATTCCGTCAATAAGGTCCCCAATGCCGAACACCACTAAATTCGTTCCGGCAATAATGTCCCCCATGCCGGGCACCACTAAATTCATTCCGTCAATAAGGTCCCCAATGCCGAACACCACTAAATTCGTTCCGGCAATAATGTCCGCCATGCCGGACACTACTAAATTCATTCCGGCAATAATGTCCTCCATGCCGGGCACCAATAAATTCATTCCGTCAATACTGTTCCCCATGCCGGACACCATCAAATTCATTCCGTCAATAATGTTCCCCATGCCGGACACCACTAAATTCATTCCGTCGATAAGGTTCCCCATGCCGGGCACCATTATATTTATTCCGTCAATAATGTCCCCCATGCCGGACACCACTAAATTCGTTCCGGCAATAATGTCCGCCATGCCGGACACTACTAAATTCATTCCGGCAATAATGTCCTCCATGCCGGGCACCAATAAATTCATTCCGTCAATACTGTTCCCCATGCCGGACACCATCAAATTCATTCCGTCAATAATGTTCCCCATGCCGGACACCACTAAATTCATTCCGTCGATAAGGTTCCCCATGCCGGGCACCATTATATTTATTCCGTCAATAATGTCCCCCATGCCGGACACCACTAAATTCATTCCGTCAATAATGTCCCCTATGCCGGGCACCAATAAATTCATTCCGTCAATAATGTCCCCCATGCCGGGCAACATTAGATTCATTCCGTCAATAATGTCCCCCATGCCGGGCACCACTAAATTCATTCCGTCAATAATGTCCCCCATGCCGGGCACCACTAAATTCATTCCGTCAATAAGGTCCCCAATGCCGAACACCACTAAATTCGTTCCGGCAATAATGTCCGCCATGCCGGACACTACTAAATTCATTCCGGCAATAATGTCCTCCATGCCGGGCACCAATAAATTCATTCCGTCAATACTGTTCCCCATGCCGGACACCATCAAATTCATTCCGTCAATAATGTTCCCCATGCCGGACACCACTAAATTCATTCCGTCGATAAGGTTCCCCATGCCGGGCACCATTATATTTATTCCGTCAATAATGTCCCCCATGCCGGACACCACTAAATTCATTCCGTCAATAATGTCCCCCATGCCGGGCACCATTAAATTCATTCCGTCAATAATGTTCCCCATGCCGGCACCATTAAATTCATTCCGTCAATAATATCCCCCATGCCGGGCACCATTAAATTTATTCCGTCAATAATGTCCCCCTTGTCGGAAACCACTAAATTCATTCAGGCAATAACGTCCCCCATGCCGGACACCAATAATTTTTTTCCGGCAATAATGTCCCCCATGCCAGACACCAATGATTTCGTTCCGGTAATAATATTTCCATGCCGGAAACCTGAAAGTTCATTTCGGCAGTAATTTCCCTTCGGTGACTGATGTCTCTTAGCTGTTTTGGACTGGTAACGCTGTGGTAACGCTGGTGGCAGTTTTTTAAAGGTCACCGATCGACCTGAAAATTAGCTTTCCGTTGTAGGTCCCCTAGATCACCATTCTGACCAAAGGGTTACCGTTTAGGAGATGGTGTGCAGGGGGGGCACGGCAAAACTGTCCGGGGGGACAGGGGGGACACTTTTGCCGGCACATTCGTTCCGGCAATAATGTCCCCCATGCCGAACAGCACTAAATTCATTCCGGCAATAATGTCGTATATGCCGGACACCCCTAAATGGCTGGATAACGAAATTCGTACGGACGCTTAAGTTTCCACCCAAATAAAATTGAAAATTGCATTTGTAGGATTTTTGTGATGTTAAACCATCTTTCAAACCATAAACAAAGTAGCGCAAGCGTATGGGAGAAATTTCCGCAGGATGAAAGAATTATTACTAGAAAAATTTACTTAAAAAAGGACTGACTCACCGTTTCAAAATACTTGCTTTCTTGGTCGTGGAGTTTGGTAGATACTTATTGCAATAGGAGGTTGCTACCAAGCAGCAACACCCCAAAATGAACGCGATCCCGTATTATAAGTGCCGCTTGTGGCTT
The DNA here is from genome assembly GCF_019649055.1 of Paramacrobiotus metropolitanus. NCBI lineage: Eukaryota > Metazoa > Tardigrada > Eutardigrada > Parachela > Macrobiotidae > Paramacrobiotus > Paramacrobiotus metropolitanus. The sequence continues at coordinate 20,174 of NW_026570315.1, read as the reverse complement.
GTCGGCTGGAACTTCAGGTTCCTCAACATTATCAAATACAAACTGATCATGGCAGGAATTCCTGAATAATCACAGCAAACCACAGACCATATTCCAAAACATCACGATTCGACAGCAAGCAAAAAGAACTCAGGAACCGTATTCTGTAGGATTTGAATTTAAAAATTCAAAGTTCGACATCCTAAAGCAGACTGCAACTGCAGAGTGCAGACGTTGGGTTTACAGTACTAATTGCTACGGGACTGAATGTGAGTGTGCTAGACTGTATGTACAGACGTTCAATTCAAGTGGGCTGTACACGGCAGCCCGCTTGTTTGCAAGCCAATGGGAATTACAAATGTGCATTTTGTGGCGGTGACCGACGGACGGACACCATATTTTCCATAATCGCTGAACATAGAAGACCTTCGCTACGCTTCGGTCGAAAAAGGACAAAGAACACGGCTGACTCGGTTACTTCTCCGTAAATGGGAGCGACCAGTTGTTCAAAGTTTAGTTGCTGTAGCCGGTTTTTTTTAGAAACCTCGAAGAACTAAAATCCAAATTCTGAAAAATGGTGCATTTACGCTGATTTACGCATAATGCTGTTTTAACTGAAAAAACAGCTAACAGCCGGCCGTAGTGCGGCCCTACAGTTACTGCAATCGTATGGGATCTGGAGCGGTAGTGCAAGTTAGCACGTAGTAACTAATAATCGAGCAGACAGTTACTATTTCACCATTAACTCTCCAACCGGAAGTTGCGGGCCAACTCCCATAAATTTCTCGCTCGTTATATCAGCACGAAGAAAGAAATGCTGTCACTGCTACCCTATCATCACAACGGATTATCATTATGGATTATTATTATCACTCCGGATTAATGTTATAACTGGGATTTCTGTTAACACTGCGGACTAATATGATCACTGTGGATTTTTAATACTATCACTGCGGATTATCATTATCATATACAGCGGATTATCATCTAATTCTGCCTATTCTGGAGGCGCTAATTACTACAACACAGTACCTTTTTTCGCTTACTCAATCAGTACACGTACTGTGCAGTGGCTGTGTTAAATTATCGGAGTGGCTATTTTGCCGCAGTATCTGCGGCCAGTTAGCTAGTTGGCTATTTTGCCGCACACTGCGGGTTTTCAGCTGGTTCGCTATTTTACCGCAGTATATTTGATGGATTTCTTAGGTTTCTTAGGTTTTCCTTAAGTTGTAGTTATGTTATTCTTAAACTTACGCTTAGGCGATTCTGCAGTTTTTCTTAGGTAATTCTATTATTTTTTTGTTTCTTAGGGTCTTCTTATGTTATTCCTAGATGTTATTCTAAGGTTATTCAAATTAGTAGCCTGCTCCAAGAACTGCTAGCCAAAGAGCGATATCGCTGCAAAAAATTGCTAAGATCCGTAAGAAAACATCAGCCTAATTACAAATTTGTAGAATGATATAACCTATGGCTACTGTGTGCGGCAAAATAGTTAACCAGCTAACTTGCCGCTGGCACTGCGGTCATATAGTCTATGGCTGCTGAGCCGCAGTGTGCGGCAAAATAGCCTCAGCCTTATATTATGCACTAGGCTGATTGATTTACTCTGTACTGTATACTAATTTTTGGTGCGTTTTCTTTTTGCCTGAATCATTGCCTATAGATGCGTGATAGCTTCGTCGTACGTGTACTTAATGCGACCGCCGTGCATGCAAATTAGTGGGATTGGGTTTCACCTCAGCAAGGCCCGCGCTCAAGCTCGGACTTGGACATGGACTAGTAAAACTTGAACTTGGACCACACTTGGACTTCCTAACTTAGAATTGGGCCCCTTTGACTTTGTCTTCCTAACTTGGACTTGACTTCTAGACTTCGACTTTGACGTTTCAACTTGGACTTTTCAACTAGGACCTATCAAATTAGAAACCTAAAGAAACCTAAGAAAACCTAAGAAAACCTAAGAAAACCTAAGAAAACCTAAGAAAACCTAAGAAACTTAAGAAACCTATGAAACCTGAGAAACCTAGTAGTGATAAGAAACCCAAGAATAACCTGAGGGTATGAGAAGAATAACCTGAGAGTATGAGAATAAGCACAAGAAAACAGTATCCAAACACCAATGTAAGTAGTACAATTTAGGAAATCAAAGTGATCCAAGTTAGGTAATCCAAGTTAAACAATCCAACTTATGTAATCCAAATTAAGGAATCCACGTCCAAGTTTTGAGTAAGCCAAGTCCAAGTTTGAATAATGCAAACCGAACCCAAATCCAAGGTTCCGTGCGGGCCCCCCAACGGGGACTTGGAATTTTCAATTGGATTACTTAGGTTATGGAATTTTGTTGCTTAGGTTCTTAGGTATCTTGGCTCCTTGGATTTCTTAGTTATGCATTTGGGTTTCTTAGATTCTTTTTTTATCTATTAATTTTGTTTTTGGTTCTAGGTTCTTAGGTTAGGTGTTTTGACCTCTTTTCCTTCCCAGTTTCATAGGTTTTTTTGGTAGCCTTAGAAAACCTAAGGCTTTTTTTAGGTTACCTAAGAAAGAATATTAAGAAAACTAAGAAATTTGAACATAAGAAGCCCAAGAAAAGCTTAAGAGCCTAAAAATGTTTTCGTAACCTAAGTAATCCCAAATGAAAACGTCCAAATCCAAGTTGGGAAGTCCAAGTCCAAGTTACGAAGACAAAATCCAAGTTAGGATGTCTAAGTTAAAAAGCCCAATCTAGAAGTCCAAGTTAGGAAGTCCAAATTAAGACGTCCAAGTGTGGTCCAAGTCCAAGTTTTAGTAGTCCAAGTCCGAGCTTGGCAATCACAACCGGTAGGGAAACTAGGCGGGTTGGGGGGGGGGGGGCAGAGAATTCATGGACATTTTTCTACGTCCTCCGCCCTAAAAAATTTCGTGTATCACCGACAGTTTCGAATTTCAGCCGAGCGAAGTTTTGAGTTTTCCGTATTTGTTCTACTGTACAGTTAGACATCAGTGTTTTGTTTTTTTTATTGTTTTATCTTTTATTGTTATTCCCGTGGAATCCTCGATTATGGATAGTTTTTGCGTGGCTGCTGCTGTGGCGGTCGTGATGTTGTCCCTCGTCCCGTGGAGCACCCCGTGCCCCAGTCAAAGAAATGACATCAGCCCTGTGGACCGACGTGAGTTGACAGTTTTGCAGGATAAATTTCGTAGTCTGTTGGGGCAAAATGTGCCGGAAATTGATAGCGCAGGGACGTACGACATTTGTTGGTAAAATACTAGTCGAGCTCATTGATGTGGAAAGCTGTTGCGCATGCTCAGTCCTGGTTCGTGGTTGATTTTACTGGCTCGTTCGATCGCTTGAAGATAAGACCAGCCATTTCTGCATTGTTTAATAAAAATTATTGAGGATCAGACGTGGGAAACGACAACTTAGGCAGCTTTTCCCGTAGCAGTAGCTATAGTCGCATGCTTCGTGTCTAAATCTGTTGGAGTAACACACGGTAAGGCTTTTCGTCAGCATTTCTACTGTCGTCGTACTCAGCGTTCTACCTTTGCAAGGTACAAATTAGGGAAAGTTACTTTTGGCATGCCCTTTGTGCACGGACACTAACTTAGGTACTTATTCGATTAAACCGACATTCTGTCTTGTCGCAGCAAACAATAACCAAAATACAGAAGCATAATTCATTAAGTCTGATTAAGATAAAAAATTGCATTTTTTTGAAAAGTCACGAAGTAAACAGACTGTACAGCTCGTCCAGCGCGTGCACCATGCCGAAAACTTTATTCTTATTGCAGACATTTACCCTTTTCTAGCTAAAACAGCTCAAAAATTAAATTACATATGTTGTACGGAAAAAAATTTCTACCAGAATTTCAGAAGTCTGGGAGCTGGGACACAATAAACTTTTGCACGTTTTTAATTGACACCGTTGCTAATACTGCTATCTACGCAGGGCCGTAGCGAGGGGGGTGCGCACGAGCGCACGCACCCCTCCTCCTCGGCTAACTTCTGAATTTATTTTGCGCCCGAATCTGGCGCACGGGCGCGCGGGCACAAAATTCAAGGGATTTTTTAAGGGCGCCGAAACGAGTGCGCCCGTGGCGCAAGGGCGGTGCCGCGTTAAATTTGTATAAAATGTTTTGTAAATTTCGGAATCTTGCACACGGTAGACTTTGACCTGTACTGTCGGCTGTGCAACGGGAGCAGTGCCGTAGCGAAGTCCAAGGGAAATGCGGGGCGCAAGGGGCGCAGACTCTTAAATATACGGGCGCAGTGGGCGCAGACCGAACTTAAAAAGGGCGCAACTGGCGCAGCCGATTTGCGCACACCCCATCCTTCTGACCTCGCTACGGGCCTGTTAATAATCTACGAAACATTTTCTTGATTTAATAGCCAATGAAATTGGCACAACATGAATGTACAAAACAGTTCCGAGAAAGCAGGAAGTGTGGCTCATCTGACAGAAAATGCAAATCGTCGGAAATACTCTCCACAGGAAAATCGGCACATTTTGTATCTCTTAGTGACTGAAACTTTAGGCGTTTTCGGCCCAGCTTTAAGTGAACTGGTACATTTTATGGGCCGAAAAATTTGCGAATCAACTGGAGAAGGGCGTTGTAGTGGTTTTGTCAAACAGCGTTTCAGTTTGGCTGTCATTAAGGGAAATGCTACTGCTGTTAAGAACTTTATGGTTTTACCGGCGGGGGGATAGAGATTTTGGTTTTTTCTCAATGCTTAGATTTTAAATGTGGAGTACTCTGTATGTCACTGTATAACATTGAAGATTAGGCTTTTATTATTATCATCAGGTAGCGAAGTGTTTTATACTAATAATTGGCTATAAAATCTGTAAGCGATCGTGTTTTTGCATGGCCTAGACTCCAACTCTGACTCCGATTCTGACCACTCAAACTCTGACTCTGACTACTCAAAGTCTGACTCTGACCGCTCAAAGTCTGACTCTGTCTCTGAAAATTTCTTAAATTTCTTAATAGTCTGACTCTGACCGCTCAAAGTCTGACTCTGACTCTGAAGGTTTCTTAGGTATCTTAGGTTTCTTAGTTTTCTTAGGTTTCTTAGGTTTCTTAGTTTTCTTAGGTCTTTTAGGTTTCTTAGTTTTCTTAGGTTTCTTAGGTTTCTTGGGTTTCTTAAGTTATTCTTAGGTTATTCAGTCAGAGTCAGAGTTTGAGCGGTCAGAGTCTGAGTCAGAGTCAGAGCTTGAGCGTTGGCATTTTTGCATTCTGAACACTTGTCCAATATCGAATCGTGTACTGGAAAGTGGAAACCACAGTCACGGTATTCTCGCGTTGTTGCGCTTAACAGTAGATTGCCAAGAATAGAGTATGTGATAGTGATTATTAATTTATACAAGCTTGTACATGAGATTATAAGTACGATCATGACCATTGCTCCTAGGCGCTGTACTTGCTAGCATGCTAGTGAGAAACGCAACGATAATACTGCGTACTTCCTTTATTTACCTGTAGCAGTAGGCACAGTCTGTGCCTACTGCTACAGGTAAATGAACTTACAATTGTTAGCACAGACAGCTGTTACTGTGGGTTTTTTGTCCGTATCTAGTTTCTACTGCTTAGAATCAGCAGCTATTAATAAATAAATTATTTGCCTTTAAAAAACGTTGCGCACAATATTACCGATATCTTTCGACTTGTCGAGGGGTTTAGATAACAATGTAACGCTTACTGCAGACGCGCCCGTACTTCATTATACTGATGCGAAGAAAAGCCTTTTATCAGGATTTCGCACAGCCGCGCCGCAACGGCTGTGAATTCCATGCGCTTTGTCAATGCTGGCGGCTGAACTTGTCACCGGTTACTATACAGTACTGTCAAAACTTAACTTTTCAGTTGAATGCATTCTGCATACCGCACCGCGCCATTAAATCCGATTTGACTAATAATTTTACGGCCTTTTAATAATAATTATTACAATTAGGGTGCAGGGTGCAGCAAATATACACAAGACTACTGTAATTATTTAGGATACTGTAATTAACGGCATCCAACTCTGTCAGTGAGTCATTCAAGTAAATGTGTACAACAAGTTCTGGGCACTTGAGAGCTGCAACCATATCTTATTACAAATATTTATTTCTTTGCTTTGAGAAGCAGCGTTTGCGAATCCATTATCCGTGTAACTATGTGCAGCGCTCCGTTATTGCCTAATGTCGCATCATTGCATTTTTTAATGCCATGAAGCAAGACGGGAGTGGATGGTTGTTGATACTCAGAAACTGGCAGTTGTTTCCGTCGAATGCAGTGAGCAAACATGCAATTTCTCGAGGAGCTATAAAATTGCTGTATTTACCAACTAGAAAATCGATTTCACTTTAGTCTGTTGTCAAATGCCGACTTTCGTAATAATTGATAATTATGCTAATTGCTGTTGCTGTTTTCGTAATGCCGATTTTGTTTTACTGGATCAATAACGTTTGGAATGTAAAACATTCCAAAAGAATAACCCCTAAGTGGCACTTCATCATTCAGTACTTCAATGCTTCCAAACAATTTTGACAAGCAAAGTTTTAAGTAATTAGCTTTGAAATACTCGACAAATAAAAATTAGCTGCCGATATGCAGATGACAGCTAGAAAAAAATTTGTTCGAACTGAACAAAATTTGTAACCGTACAAGTTACGCTTGAATGCGGCAAAATATGATCCGTTACAAAATTTGTTTTTATCCGCCAAAAAAATGCTGATTTAAAGGGTACGGTAACCCACGCAAACTCCGGGTGACATAACATGTGTTTGCATGGGCGGAAATACATATGAAGCACCAGTTTGCTGTTAATGGGATCACTGTTCTTACTGATTTAAACGGTATTCTTTTCTTGTGTTTTTTCAGGATTGTCAGTTTTTTGAAGAAGTCAGCTAGTCGTCACTGTCAGTCTCTAAAAACTTTAACACATTTTCTTTGCCGAAATCTCTGTTACAAGCATTTATTCATTTGTTATTAATTATAATTTTGTTAAATCATAATTTCCGCTTCTTATGCAATCAACTCCAAAATAATGTGCCGGGAATATAGCAATTAGCAATACTCAATTCCACGCGCCGGTCGGGCCAAACGAGGTGAACTCTCACATCGCAATAAAACAGCACACTTGCGTTGTTTAGTCAAAAGAAATTCTCCTCTTGATTTTATATGATTTCGTGGCTGACTGTCTGTGAATTCGCGGATATAAATAAAGCGACTAGCGTAACTTTTGTGCGTTCGGCGCTCAACTGAAATTCACGCCCGATGCTGCAGCCATTGGACTTCATGCACACTGTCGACAAATTGAGCATTCGTCAGAACAGAGAACATTACAAATTTACGGGTTGCGCGTAAATCCGTACTACGGCGCGCCACGCCACACTGTTTAAACACGTAACATGCTTTTGGCTGGATGGTGGCTTGGTACGCGCCAGATATTTTAATGAGAATAATTGTAACTGCCTGGCGGAATGTGGCTGGAAAACGGTCGGTGCAGTAACGGGCAATCTAACTGCGAAGCGCAGTTACGCATTGCAGTAAACGTAGTGCAGTGGCCATCATTCAAGCGGTAACTTCGCGCTAATATCGCTTTACCTGTTCCTTTACATGCTCAATTTGCCGACAAGCTTGTAAATGGTCGCATAGCCCCATACCCAGCATTCTGTACGCAGGCGGTGGGGTGCACCTGTACGAAACGGATATTTTGAACTCAGTCGTACAGTGTACTGCTCTGCATACGTACTGAATGTGGAGATAATGAGTATGCGACCATTTCGTCCAAAGCTGTATTCTTGACATTTCAAAATAATGAAAAAAAATAGAAAGAGAGTGATACGATTAATAATTATAAATTCAGTTTTGATTTTCAAATTCGTCAACATTTCAACGTTCAAGTCGTTATTAAAGGAGAAGTGGTTACTCATCAGCTCTTGATCGACATGCTACTGTGCTTATTCTTTTTTTACTTAATCATAATAGACAGATTGCGGTACGCTTGCTCACTGCGTGTACCCCGCCGTGGGACGTAGGTGGGTGAGAGAAAATCATATATAGCTACATGCGCCCAATGAGGTATCAAGAGCCTTCCGCAGCCAGTTGAGCTGGACGAGCTGGCAGCACCCGAAAAGTGGATTAGTTAGAGTTCATTCTATTTACCGAGTATTTTTCGGTTCCTATACGAAAAGGCGTAAAGAAGGTATTCCTCGTTTAAGCTCCATTATGCATGAGACCCACTGGACGGCGGACAATGCGACCCGAGCCTGAATTGAATGGAACTTATATGTAAATTCTCAAATGTAACTGGTTGAATTCAACCAATTACTGACTTCATTACAAATAAGTACGGTTCTGATTGGGTTGGAGCAATCCAATCAATGCGCACGGGCGTACTGGAATCTATCTGTTTTCTGTTGTAGTGAACCAAATCTTGAACGAAGCCAAACACCGTAACGGTCACGGCACCATGCATCTGCACGGCTATGGCCGCGGTCCTTCGCTGCCGAGATATCCGATAAAGGAATGGCCGCCGGAGACGGAGATCATTCGAGCGCCCGAAGGCGGCACACTCCTCATTCACTGTAACAACACGAAAAGCAAGCAGGCATGTACAAGAGGGTAGTTCTAATAAGTGGACATGGGTGGACGGACGGCAGGACAGGCCGGACACTGGCTGGACGTAAACGAGGACGTTGGACAGGACGGACACTGGACGGCCTGGCACCTGGACACTGGACGTGCGCGGACACTTGTATCTACACAGCAGCATTTGTATATTTCTGGACACTTCCGACCCGTTTCAGTATTTTGACGCTAGGAGCCTATGATGTTGAATGGCTGCATTGACAGGAATTAGCTCCGCTAATTCTCAATATTTTTATGTCCGTCTACGGTTTTCCATTAAACTATTACTGTAGCGGCTCGATCAAGTGGCACCACAGAGTCTGTGTACGAGAAAACAGCACACATACAGCGTGTGCATGCTCATGCGCTTTGCAAGCCCAAGCAGTGCACACTTTGCAAGTGCTGATTTCCCGTACGCAGACACTGCGGTGCCACTTGATCGAGCCGCTGCAGTAAATTTTTATGAAGAAATTTGCGGCATACTTATCACTTTACCGCGCTTGACATTTTTATTAACGCTCTTTTTGGCTGGAGGCCTTATTTTTCAAACCGGTAATCCGTAAGACTAAAAGAGTTTACCGACACTGATTGAAACGGAATTGCTGCATTCAAGGCCAAAGGAAGTTCCGACCTAATTCACAATTTTATGAATGTTTAAACGAATGACGCTCTAACAGGTTTCGCATGCGATACAGTTGCTAGACTACAAGATAACAACTTTGTTGAAGTTTTACGGTCTTCTTGGTCATTAGTCCATTACAGAAGGTCATGCACTGTTATTCACTAATTATGATTAAGCTACCTAGCTATGTGCTACACAGTTAATATCATTATTAAGCCTAATATTATTACTAGGAAAGTGCACCGCTTTTGGCTTACACTAAAAGACCGAATCGAAGCGGGGAACCAAGTTTATAAACTGTTTTACAAATAGGCTATTCCCATTACCTCGCACCACCTTTTGACTATTCTCCCGACCTTTCACCTCCATTAGGCTATTCGCACCATCTTTTGAGAATGAATCCTAACCCCACATTTTGACTACTGCCACCGCCTTCGGAAACCTGTTTTGGCTATTCTCATCTCTTTTTATTGCATTTGTTACACAGAGAGTTGTTACTCGACAGTACGCTCATATTTCAAGGAACGTGTGAAATATTTTGCAACGAGGGCCGTTAGTTAAAGGTTATGAAAGACTTAAAAAAACGTTTACCATTTAGCCAGCAAAAGCACAACAATAAAAGCAGTTTATATGGATGCCATATAAACTGCTGTTATTTAATTTTGCTTTCGGTAAACTGGATACTTAGCGGTCTTAGCCACACATGGCATACATGGGTATGCGTACTTTGGCTTATTACACTGACGAGAATGTACCTCTGTACAATCTCGTCAGTGTAATACGCGAAAGATACAGATGCAGATAGGTTAAAGTATTCTTACTGTCAAGATTGCATATAACTTCTTAATAATCATAATGCAGTGTTTCCGAATTTAAAAAAATTATTACAGTATTTCAAGAGTTATGTTTGTCCCATTCAAAAAAACTGAAGTCACAGGAAAGCATATGACAGCTAAAAATAAAAAGTTCAAACTTAAAATAACTGCGTCCTGCCGACATATGTCTGAGCGCGAAGTGTCCGTGTTACCTAATGTCTGATCACCACATGTCCCAAGATGAAATGTCTAGCGGCGTCATGTCCATAAACCAGAGCTGGTCCGATATGGATTTTTGGTCACCGCTACGATACCGCTCCGATATTTCTACTGTCCGATACGATTCCGATACCGCTACGATTTTGCCCAAAATTTCCGATACGATAAATCCGATGTTCCGATAAAAAATGAAAATTTTTAAGTAAAAATTCGCAAAGCCGAATTTACGATTTTTTAATAATTACCGGTAGTCTGTTGGCTGAAAGTGCGTTTCAACGATTTTTTGGCGCTTTTTAGTAAGGCATCAGCCTAAAAATTTACGTTCTGAGTCAGAACTTCTGACTCACTTTTTATTTGAAATTGAGTCGAAAAATGTTAAAATAATCGTTTTTTCGTGCTTATCGGGTGAAAATTCCGCTACGCTAAAGATTTTGCTGCTCCGCCCGATATTAAGAGATTTTCCGATCCGCTACGATACGATACAGAATTTTTCCGATACCGCTTTTTCCGATGAAAACATCGGAATTATCGGAGTTATCGGACATATCGGTGGCCTCCGATGACTTATCGGACCAGCTCTGCCATAAACTAATTGTCCGCGCGACAAAAAATGGCCGACCACATTTCCCACGACCGAGATTTTATGCGATGAGATGGTCGGTCACGATCTCAATTTAGTTGAAGTTTGGAAGCATTAAAACGAACAAGTGTCCACGCACGTCCAGTGTCCAGGTGCCAGACCGTCCAGTGTCCGTCCTGTCCAACGTCCATGTCCAGCCAGTGTGCGGCCTGTCCTGCCGTCCGTCCACCCAGTCCGTCCATGTCCACTTATTCGAGCTACCCTGTACAAGACATTAAAATCTTCGGCCGGTGCGCTTTAATGCAAGAACGAGTGCGGTGCTAGATTGACCCTCGACCAATAGCTGTAAATTCCACGGCCGTCAGTTTTGCAGCGGTTGCTTCATTTGCAGTTAAAATTGTCATTTCTAGAGATAAAATCTCAAAAACAATTTTAGAGATAAAATTGTTTTTGCTCTAAAAGGCAGCAGACTTGTCGTGTTTCACTAACTGACATGATCGTCTTTCTTCTGGCAGTAAGGTAAGTATAAAAAAATTTGACGCCATAATACAGTTTTGCATGATGAGCCAGCAAAAGTGATTCTCCAGTGGACGGGCTTGGACCGACCGATTGGCCCACACTCAAACTCTGACTGACTGAATAAACTTTTTATACTCGTACTAAAAGTGACGGAAGCTCAGCTCCAGGTTTACTCAACTTACTTATCTTCTTTCAATTTTTAGATTTTATTGAACTTATAAAGTTTTTTGGTTTACTAAGTTACTTATACGTTCAGGTTTCTTATTTTGTCTTGCGTTAGTTAACTTAAGTCTTTCCTTATATTTTTCTTTTGATTATTTATGGCTCTTACAACGAAGTTTGTGATTTCAGTTGATTTGTGTGGACAGAGTCCGATTTTAAGCAGTCAGAGCTTGAGGGCGGGCCAAACTCACCGATTTGGTATTTCGCAGTTTCATAAATCATCTTGTCGCTTCAATCAAGCTTATTTGTCGGCATTGCACACAGGTGTCGAAGATCGCGATTTTGCCGACATTCACAATCAACGGATGGCAGGTTGACATTCTAAACGGCAAAATAATCAAAGAGTCGTTCGAGGAAATAAATTACTGTTGCAAGTGCACAGATGAAGGCAGTACCGAAAAAAACGTTGTGCAGCGGAACTTGTGGATATCCGGGGTCGATGTGATTACTGGTGCATTTTCCATCGCGTTGGAGAACTTCACGTACGCCCACACGGGTTTATACGAGTGCCTGCACCACAGAGGAAGACAGTTAGTGGTAACGAAGCGCTACTGGATCAGCGCGACCCTCTTCCGCCACGATGTCTTCGAGCCGCCCATGAAAAACCTCACCGTCCGCTACGGCGACCCCGCGGAAATGGTCTGCGCGGTACGCTTCAGTTTCCTGCCCGGATACCTCACAACTCGCTTTCTGTGGCGCAGGGGAAGCTACTTGCTGATGGCCAGATCCATTCCAGAAGTAGCCGATAAGGCCAGAGCGTGGCCAGGCTTCAATGGGACCTTCCATTTCGGTGTAGATGATAAGTGTCGATGCGACTCGAAGATGAAGATCGACAGCGTCACCTGGAACGATGCTGGTCTCTATGAATGCTGGTTCCGTATTAACGACCGCCTTGACGAATGGATCGTCCAGGAAGCATATCTGCACGTTGAGCCACCGTTCATTTAGCGGCTTGACAGTTGCGTATACATATGTGGATCTCTTATCCTATGGATCTGTAGCATTTGGGGTTCAACTTTGGAATAGTAAGGGAGTGTTTTCAAATTACGTCACCGGGTTTGAGGTAGGGTGTCTCGAAAATTCATGACTAAATGTGGCACAGGGGGGAGGGTTTCGGCTGCGCTGTTACAAGCGTATGGAGAAGGGAAAGGACAGGGTATTCATGACAGAATGTGATAATGGGGAAGGGGAGTGTCTAAAACACTCATTTTTTGAATGACGTAATTTGGAAATGCTCCATAAGAATTGTTTTGTGCAGCAAACATGATAGGACAAGCTCGCACAGATGCAGGATAGTGGCATTTATGATACCATTCAGTGACTTTTCTTGTTTGAAATGGATAGCAGGATAGTGGCATAATGCCACTGGCATTAAAATCTTGTGATACATTTCAGTGACTTTTCTTGTTTGAAATGGATAGCTGAGGCTCGTGTCATACTTGTGTTCCGTCGATATGTTCAAAAGATCATTAAGAAACTTTAATTATTAACCCTGTGGAGTGTGTTATCTGTGCTTATATGGTTTTTTAGCTCAACCAAAATTTGCTTGTTTGTGAAGTACTGGTATGTTTGGAAAAGGAACCGCATTTATTTCTCAAACTACGAGTATGTAACATGATTTTATTTAAGAAGGTAGAAAATACACTGTTCGTCTGCGCAGATCTTCATTAACATTTGCACCGGGACATAGCAGTCATTGCACAACCAAGAACTGAAAAAGTAACAGCAAAAATCGCTATTATCAACGATTTTATTTTTTCCCGGTAAAGTTTCTAAAACCGTAGCTTCATTGCCTTTAACAACTCCGAGGCTAATACGCTGCAATAAAAAAAAGCTGTGGATCTGCCTTCTCCAGATCTTTCCATAATTTTCCGCCCATGCAAGGAAGCTCAACATTTCTTTAATTGTTTCGCCGAGCATTCCGAGGGTTTGCACGGTAAAAGGGTTTGCGCGCTGTTATTCTGGTCGTTGAATAACACATGCGGCATTGACAATACCAAAGCGACGACCGCAAAAACTGACTGCATGCCGGAGGCCGTTGTCTCGTGCTCAACAACGGTGTGCGGTACGATTAGAGAAGTCCAGCTACGCACTGTTGCGGCTACTACTGGGAAATTGATATGGTACTACTGTATGTACAGAGTACAAACTACAGAGTACAATGCAAGTAATTTGGAAAAATTTCTGTGCTGATGTCTAATTTTTTCATGCAGCCTAAAATATACTAGGAAAGTGCTTTCGCTTTAGGCGGGCACTGCTTGACCGAAGCGTAGCAGGAACATACAGCATTTTTTTGGTAAATGTTACTTATTTCTTCATCTTTAATTTGGCACTAGTGTTTTCGGCGCGGGACAGACGCTTCTAGTACACTTAGGCAGTTAGCTGCGTAGCGCCAGAATAAATGTAATATCTCCACGTGTATATGTCTCTAAGTACTAGTATACATGTCTCTACGTGCTTGTATATAACGGATGATGGTGACGCACGGACGGACACCGCCAGGTACATGTGGTTTGGGTATATACGTCAACGGCGCATGTGTGCATTCGTTAGCAAAAAGCACTGCGCACACGCGCATTTAGGGCGGTGACCGACGGACGGACACCACATTTTCCATAATTCCTGAACATAGATGACCTTCGCTACGCTTCGGTCGATTAGAAAATAAGGGCAAACTGACGGCTTCGATAGACTGGTTCAGAGTTCGGATATAGCAAACAAAGGCCGAACGTTTTACTATTAGCATAATTCACCAAATCACGAGTATTAGAACGCAATTGCGAGAGTGCGAGTACCGTAATTATCGAATTTGCACCCCTGGGGTGCAAATAGTTCGAACGTCGTGTATGAGGGGGGCTTATTTCAGGGAGGGGGCGTAATTTCGGGGGGTGGTACTATTTTTCAAACAGCATTTTTCGGAGGGGCCGTTATTTTTTAAACAACTGCGCATCCTGTTCTATTGATACTGAACGCAGTAGATGCCGGTATTTGCAATCTCACAACTATACGAGCAGCATTCCGAAACTTCGCACCACCATATTTTTTAGACTGTTGACTGTTTATTCATTAAATCATAACAATTATTTTGAAGCAATTTGCAGTATGTATATGGTATATCTAACATTTTATGGCACTTAACATTTTAATAACGCCCCCCCTGGGCGGTAAATTCGTGGGGACGCGCTATTTTTCAAACGGGTTGTGGAAGAGGGGCTTATTAGGGAGGCCCCCTCCTTATTATCGGGGGAGGTGCAAATTCGATAATTAGGGTGTTTAACAAAATCATAACCAAAAAAAGGTATAAAGCATTTTTCCGCAATTTCTCTTCGTAATTCGATTTAATTTTTATTTACCTTTTCATAGACTTTTTTATTTTATTGTTAAAGTTTTTTCTAAAATCCGAGATTTTTGAAATGAATTTTGAATTTCAGAACGACATTAAAGGTTTTAGTTTAGAGTTCATAATTTCTAACAATTGCATAATTAATAATGACGGAAATTTCATAATTTCTTAGTTTCATAATTTGTGATAACGCTTCCCATCCAGTTAATATGCAGGTACCGGTACATATAATACATAATATTTTGTACATAATTTATGTACCTGTATCACATTCACTGTGTATCATAGTTGCCGCTGTGCTCTATACGCACTTGTATATCGATCATAATTAATATAAACCTATACCGGTGAAGGCGTAATCTAAAAGTACCGGATACGAGATATCCACACTTTTATATGGTCAAGAGAAAAAGTTCCGGCGCTAAGAAATTCCTTAGGAATCAAGGGAGCATATAAAATATTTTACAAATGTGTACGTAAAGTACGCTAGTGTTTGGGGGAACACCTGATTCGCGGCGTGTCGTCACAGCGCAATTCCTTGAACGTTACCCACAAGTCACAACTACGCATTTTGACGAAATCCACCATGTCTCTGCTCGGTGATCCCGTACTGGATGACGCGATCGGGCCTTTACTCAACGAGAAGGCTAGTACCTTGAAGTTGATGTGTGAACGACTTCAGTTACTACCTAGTCATCAAGCGTTGTTTCTCCTTAAAAACTGTCTCGGAGCCCCGAAAATTATCTGCATGTTGCGGTGCTGTAATGCATGGAAACATCCCGCATTACTATACCAGCTGGATGAAGCGATGCGCTCCTGCTTCCAAAATTCTGTCGAATGTACGAACCAATCACAACGACTACCCACCTTGGCGTCAAGCAACACTACCGGTTAGCAGAGGTGGAATTGGCATCCACCGGTCGGAAGAATTATCCCTTCCAGCCTTCTTGGCTTCAATTCATTCCGTATCCGGCTTGCTTGCAACACTTCTGCCTAACCACGCCGCTGTTGACGCTACTGGTGCCTCGGAGTCATCGAAATTTAAAGCCCGTCAACCTCAACTCCCGGAAACTCTATTTCGAAAATCCCAAAAGGCCTGGGACTTGCCGTTATGCTACGTGTCTCTTGCGGCCCTCCTGGAGGTATTTCAAGGAAACGAAATCAACACTGCGCGCCTGCTTGCCCAGTCTAGACCAGAAGCCGGAATTTGGTTGAACGCCTTGCCGTCCGCTCACATCGACAATCTACTGGGCGACGACGAACTGAAGATCAGCATCGGCCTCCGACTCGGCGCCACGATCTGTGAACCGCACGACTGCGTCAAATGCCACAAACCCGTTGGTGGTTACGGGCACCATGGGTTATCGTGTTCTTTCTCCGCTGGACGGCATCCGCGCCACGGCGGGTTAAATAGCATCGTTTGTAGGGCCTTTGTATCCGCTGGTGTGCCTGCAAAATTGGAGCCGCGTGGCACCTCTGACACAAACGAACGCCACCCGGATGGTTGCACGACATTTGCTTGGACGCGCGGATTGTGTCTTGCATGGGATGTGACATGTGTAGACACGGTTGGGCTGTCGCATGTTAAAGCCACTCCTACCACAGCGGGAGCGGCCGCTGTGCAAGGAGAGGAAAGAAATCAGGATTATATTTTTATCTGACCGGCCGCTACCTGTTCGTCCCGATCGCTTTCGAAACACTGGGCCCGGGGGTCCTTCGGTGATCGCCATCATCAAAGAGGTGGGAAAAAGACTGCAGCAGCAAACCGGGGAAGCACGCTCACACGAATTTCTGCGACAGCGTTTGTCCATCGAAATTCAACGGGGAAATGCGGCTTCGGTGCTGGGCACGATGGAAGGGCTGGAGAAGCTGAACGAAATTTTTCTGTTATAGTTCAGTGTTTTTCTTTTTATGTTTATGTATTATGTTTTTGATTTGACCAATAAAGATTCACTAAAGTGCGTATATTAATCATTTTACATAATATCTTTTCTGATTATACAGCAAACGTTTGGCTCCAGAAAATGGATCATATCGAATCATCGATGACAGTGCACTGTTACATAACCCGATAAACAGTCTTCGACATTTCCCGCTAAATCGATGTGGACGGTCAGTGACTCAAAGTACCGTACGGTCAGCCGCCCTGCAGAACCACCTGGCTTCGACAAATCAGCATGATCATCAGATGCTGATATGGGTTAATGTCAGTCCAACGAATCAGGTTTAAATTTCACCGAATAACCTGCTTCTACACGAAGGAGCAAGAGAACAATTTTTCCATCTGTTCTACTCCTAGACACCAGTGTTTTATATTTTTACTTTTTTATTATCTTATTCGTGTGGAATCCTCCCTAATGAGCCGTCTAGCGGTTATTGTTGTGGGTTTCGTGATGTTGTTGCTCATTCCCCGGAGTATCCCCTGTTCGGCGCGAAGACAAAGCAGCAGAATTTCGACTGACTACCGTAAGTGGCTGGAAAAAATTTAGTGATTTGTTGGGGAAAGATGTCCGGAAACTATCCGATTACTTTCGAATCGTCACGGCGATCGAATCGAATTACAGCGATCAAATCGATCGATTTGAATCACTACTCGATTCGATGGCTTTAATTTGATCGCAGCTGGATGGAATATTTGGCAGTTCGATCGCTATTAGATCAAACCAGCCGTTTCTGCGTTGTTTAATTATTAATTAAGATTTATAAGTGTGAGCCGAGGGTTTTGGCAGCCGAGGGCGTAGAAATGTTTGTCTGTCCATTGCGGCATTGCGCTAGTGTTTGTTTCGACTTTTCGTCGTATTCAGCGGTCTACCTCCGCATTTTCAAAATCATTCAGTCGTGTAATGTTGTACTGCCGGTATCAGATTTCTTCGTAGAATAATTTGATGCTAACACAAAGGCGGCTGGTTTTGTGCGTAGCCAGAAAACAGCTGGAGATCCCGGCTCAGTATGGATGGAAGTCCGCTGTGTGCACCTTTCATCGTTTGGCGTTATCTCATAGCCATATCGGTCTGGACTCTGGATAAACCTTTATAATTACCTAATAGGAAAGGCAGTAACAGTATCATCGGTGTAGACCATGTACTTATGGTGAGAGTAGGCATTTGCTATTCTGCTGGTGCTAGCGCGCTTTTAGTTATTTTTTTGCTACGGGATAGCGTAAAAATTTTTGAAATTCAACGTTATAAAGTTCGTTTTGCGCCCGCTTATGGCAAAAACCGTACCAGGCATCCGTAAGCTGGTCTGAGAAGGCGACTGCCGTGCATTTTTCCCCTAATTTGTTCTGACCTTTTCGTGCGCTTTGCAGGCAGACGATTTCATCGAATTACAGCCCTGCTCAGCCAAGTCGGGGCATTTTTGAAAAATAAAATCTAAATATTTCTGTCTGTCGTTTTGATATTTATGTTGTATTTTTTTAGCGTAAATTTAGTAACAAATCCAACAGTATCAAAATCAGAATCTTCTAGCTAGTCAGGAAGGGCACAAAGGGTGATTAAATGGGAGATTGTGATTGATTTTAGGATGCTTATAACTTCCTCTCCCAAAATTGACAAATTCTTCCGTAGAAAGTTTTGAAAACTGTCGAGTGTACCAGAAAGTGACCCTTACGAGTTAGCAAAAACATTGTGCGGGAACAGTGTTCAAGGGGCACCCTATCATTTCGGAAACCATTCATTTCGGAAATCATTCATTTCGGAAACCATGCATTTCAACACTTTTCCTTTACAGTTAACCACATAAAACGTTAATTCGGCCATTATTGTACAGAAACAATTCTACAATAATATTGTGAATTGTCAACGAAAAAGCATTCCAGGGATATTTTTCGTAAACTCTTATGTACTGTACTGATCTGACAACTGCCATGTCGACGGTTCGATTTGCTTGTGTTGTGGGTTACAATGAGAGCACAAGAATTAACTGCATCATAATCGAGCTCAGCAATGTTACCCGCATTTAGCAACTATTAGTGCGCAGGATCGAACACGGCTGCAGATAAGCGGCGTCATAACCAAAACAGTAATCTCTGATACACGAAAAAAAACCAACCACAGCAGCTGCGCGTAGAAGTATTTCATAAACCAACCGTGTTCAATGCCAATAAACCATGCATTTACATGTTATAGCCTAACGTGACTTTTACGTGAAACGTGCCGAGAAAACAATATGTTGCATTGATCTTTCGCTGAAATGAAGATTGTACAGAATTTGTACATGGATTACTGTTATTTCGGGAACCCGTTTAATTGTACAGATACAAAGTACACACTGTACACTGGCTGCTAAACATAATAGCACCAGTTATGATAATATTAAACTACTGTTATAATATGTAGTATTGCAATTACAAGTGATAACGTGTGGTTTCCGAAATGAATGGTTTCCGAAATGAATGGACACCGTTCAAGGTGGCCATGAAATTACAATGAATGGGCTGGCCTGTACCGCGTACAGTATGTACCGTATTCCCGCACATGAGACATATTGTAATTTTTATTTGTTACTACTAACTTGCGGTACTTGCCAGTAAAATGCCCCATGCTGAAATCACGATTTTACATTCAAAAATTGAGGTATCTTGAATCCGACATTTCGGGAACAGTTTCTTTCATCTTCAGGCGCTTCCGTGCTGTACTTTTTAATTTTTTTTTTGCTTTGATTCGAAGAACATTGAGTCAAAAATTTTAGCAATTTTAGCAAATTTTTTTTAATGGTCAACGGGAAATGTAAACACTAACATGTTGTAGAGCATGCAGTCTATTTCAGTAATCTATCTCAGTAATCTATATAAAGTCTATTTCAGAATGCAGTCATTACACAGCCCGGTTCTGTACAGTTTATTTTCCGTATGAGAGATCACGTTGCGGGTTGGTTTACGTCCGTTCACGACGAAGTCGATGTAATCTGGCGTAAAAAGGATGTGCCCTTATTACTTACGCAGATGCTTGCAACGGTTGGCAGGCCGGCATATGCTGCCTGTGCCCTGTGAGTCTTTTTTGTGCGTTCACACTGCCTAGTGCCGACCGTCGGCAAGGTGGCCGCGCTCTCCCGCGCAGTCGCGACTCGAATTATTTTTTCGTTGCTGTACGTGACTAAATTGCGTAATACCGTACAAAGATATGAAGCAGTTTTTATCCTGCAGACGTACCGCTTATCTGCCGCCCATGGAGTCTGAGAGTGCCGCCGCACGTGTCTGTGTACGGACTGGGTTACGGAGCCTCTGTCATAATTATTATGCAATCTGAAACACGTGCTCTATTATCTGAACCATTCCGTACATTC